>NC_082681.1:18284511-18587541 GCF_025265405.1 Mesoplodon densirostris
GCAGCGTGCTCAGCTGTGAGGATAAGAGAATGTGATTCAAGACGGGCTAAGTTAATTTAAGATCTTATTCAGTAAGAACAAGGAAGAGATAGAATGTTCCTGAAATATTTGGAATTTTTTTAAAAAATGGGCCTGAAACATAAGCTATGTCCATGTGGTCCCACTGAATCACTTGCTTTGCAGTTGATTAGACTTTAATAGTTGAGTGATGGAGCTATTGTGATCACTTCAAACCCTATATTAGCTTTAAATGAAGTTCACTGAATGGTCCTGAAGCCACATGACATTAGAGGCATCACAGGCATCACCCAACACTAGGCATCTGAACTAGCATATGGTATGGCTTCTTCTCTTAACAAGGATGTGGCTGGGGCCGTGACTGGTTACCTCAGGTGCTGAGAGCATGATGCCGAGGAATGGTTTCACTTGGTCCTATAACCATGGGCTGGATGCCGCCCTTCCCCTGCCCCCCCCCCGCCCCCAGCTAACACCTCACTTATGTGGACGGTGGAACCAGATGAACAAATAGAAGTAACTCAGGGCAGCCCTAACCCCCTTCTGGCAAACATGACCAGGTGCTTGCTGGGTCAGGGCTGCCCCTTGAAATGAGAAGGACAGCACATGAGTTAGGCAAAGCCCCTGGGGAGACAGTCTTCTCATAAAGGCCATTTTCCCTTTGTCACAATTAGTTGAATTAAGTCATCTTAGAGGTTGTAACAAACTTGCTGCGTATGGTACAGATGCTGCAAGGGATTTCATATCGACAGCAGCAAGAGATTTCTTTTTGTGTACAAACATCGACAGCAGCAAGGGATTTCTTTCTGTGTACAAACCCACAGATTTCTTTCTCATCTTTTTCATGTCTCATGAAAACATAAAGTATGCATACAGGGCTAAAATGCCTCTTGGAGCACTTTCTTGTGTATTTTTATTGGTTTCATCACTTTCTTGCTTTGTGACTTAACTACTTACTCTGAGTCACTGTTTACTTATCTATAAAATGGGGGAAATAACTGTACCCACATTACAGGCTTGCTCGGAGAATCAAGGGCAATGAAGACTCCAAGCATGGTGTCAGCATATAGCGCATAGCAAAGGCTTGGTAAGTCAAGAAACTGTAGCTGTAAGACTACCAAGTGGCTGCGGGGAGTGTTTTCTCCTGTGCTTCCTTGCTTTTCTCAGTTTAGGGAAAATGTCATAAAATAGCATACATGATGAAACTAAAAACTCCTCCAAAAAGGATCTATTTGTAAAGCCATGTAAATATTAACTTCTGTGAAGCTTATACTGGCAGGTCCCCAATGGTTCAGAATTAACACCTGGTGTTTAGTGGATGGAAAATAGGTTTTGCTGTCATTGTGGATCTCCAAAATGGAAAAATGTGGGGATACGTTTAAAAATGAAATGCCTTGGGCTTCCCTGGTGGCGCAGTGGTTGAGAGTCCGCCTGCCGATGCAGGAGACACGGGTTCGTGCCCCGGTTGGGGAAGATCCCACATGCCGTGGAGCGGCTGGGCCCGTGAGCCATGGCCGCTGAGCCTGCGCGTCCAGAGCCTGTGCTCCGCAACGGGAGAGGCCACAACAGTGAGAGGCCCGCATACCGCAAAAAAAAAAAAAAAAAAAATGAAATGCCTTGTCTGATTTCAGCTGCCGATGTAGGATTAGACCTTAGGCTGACTCTATGTAAATACTTAAAAAAAAATACCTTGAATGAACTTTAATCCTTGTCTCTCCTATTGCTTACCCAGCGTAAAGTAAATGTTTTTTTTTTTTGTCGTTGTTATACTTGAACCTTGCCTCATCCCCTTGCAGGTGTGGGACCTTGAAACCATCGAGCTGTAGTCTAAGAGGCAATCCTTTCTTTCCTGTCTGCCTCACAGTAGTGGTAAATGGAGGGAGGGAATCCTGCTGTTCATCTTACCTTCACAGATCCAACTGGAACTAAGCAGCTAATTTCTGCACCAAGATAGGAATCAAGAAAGTTCAGCTAATCTGGGACTCAGTTTCACACCAGAGTCGCTAAACAGGCGAGTGAGGCTTGCACAGAGTATAGGGAGAAGAGTGTCATCGGGACTTTGTATTGAGAAATCGCAGAACGGCGTCAAAGTACAAATTTGCATTACCTTTTAACCATCCCATTGCTTTGCAGATAGAAAGGGGGAATTGGTTATCCATTTTGCAGATATAAATGATTGGGATTAGGCCTAGGCAAGTGGTTTGTATTGGAATCTACTTCTCTTTGCTCTCCCCGCACCCTCTCCATGCTGGGGGAATCTCCCTTGCTTTTTCCTAGTTGGGTGCCAGTGCCCTTAGTTTTTCTCCACATCATCATCTCTAAACTTGGTCTCACACCTCTCGTTTCCACTAAGATGTAAAAGACTGATAACAGCTGAAAGTATTGCACTCTCTCCAAATAATATTTCCATTTTAGTAGGTGACCAATCTCAAGTGCCTGGAAGAAAGGTCTGGGGTGGAATGTTCGGTACTGTTCCATGTGAGGCTTGTGAGGGTGCAGTGCTGTAGAGGGCATTCATGGTTCTATCTAACCTTCTGTCTGCTTGGAAATCATAACCCTCAGGCATTGCTTTCTCTGCTAGTCCCGAGAGGCCTCTTCCAACTTCTTCCTATGTAGTTCCGAGTGCTTCAGAACAGCATCTGTGGGTAAATTCTAGTGTATTGAGGTTTTCTAAAAAGGGAACTGTGTAGAGTGCAGGCAACTTCCCTCAAGCAGACACAGTGCCTCTTGTTGATGCACATTTCATTTTCTGATCAGTTTATTTGTTCTCAAATTCAGCCAAGTACCAATACAACTGAACACCAGGGAAGTCCAACGTTTACATTTTAGATTGTAGCATTCAGGAACATATTTGGATCGTAGTGTCGTTTAACTCTTTAGTAATATCGACATTCCCCCTTTGCTAAGAGTGTATTAGTGTTTCATTTTTAGATGTGATTGGGCTCTTCAGTCATTTTAAGTTTGAATGCAAAACATTCATTGATTAAATGAATAAAGAGTGTGGGGACTTCCCTGGTGGCGCAGTGGTTAAGAATCCGCCTGCCTATGCAGGGGACATGGGTTCGAGCCCTGGTCTGGGAAGATCCCACATGCCGTGGAACAACCAAGCCCGTGCGCCACAACTACTGAGCCTGCACTCTAGAGCCTGTGAGCCACAACTACTGAAGTCCATGTGCCACAACTACTGAAGCCTGTGCGTGCCTAGAGCCCGTGCTCCGCAACAAGAGAAGCCACTGCAACTGCAAGCCCGCGCACCGCAACCAAGAGCAGCCCCTGCTTGCTGCAAGTAGAGAAAGACCTCGTGTGGCAACAAAGACCCAACACAGCCATAAATAAATAAATAAATAAATAAATAAATTTATTTTTTTAAAAAAGGAGTTGTAAGTCTCAGAAGGGGCACACATTTGCATATATTGTTTATACTGATGCCCCCCCACCAAATTTGAAAAAAAAATACTCTATATTTTCATTTGAGAGAGATTTTAGGTCTTCTAGAATATGTACACAAAGAAGATAAAATCGGGTCTTGACACAGCTCCCAGAAAACCTGAGGATTAGAAATGGAACAAATGTCTCTACCTGATGGGAAGACAGATCCTTCAAAATCTTAGGCTCATTACCAACCATGTCCCACGTGCAAAGGTACATTTTATTCCCATCACCACATTGGGGAAACAAAAGGATGCAAACTTCTAGACATCCTGGAATGAAATGTTTTTTGAAGGTGTATTTCCATCCAGAAGGTGGGCATCTGGTTACCTATAGATATATATAGATTGGCATCATTGGCTGGCGAATTAATAGGTTGTGCCTGTGCTTGAGCATACTTCTCGTTTCAAATACACACTTATGAGACTAGAAGACACCTCCATACATTTTAAAACATTGAATACATTTTAATTTTTATATTTTTAAAAATTTTAATTTGTTTTACTGAAGTATAGTTGATTTACAGTGTTTCAGGTGTACAGCAAAGTGATTCAGTTATATATCTATATATCTATTCTTTTTCAGGTTCTTTTCCATTATAGGTTATTACAAAATATTGAATACATTTTATTTTATTTTTAAAAACATTTATTTTATTTTTTTTAATTTATTTATTTTTATTTTATTTATTTTATTTTTGGCTGTATTGCGTCTTCATTGCTGCACGCGGGCTTTCCTCTGGTTTGGTGAGCAGGGGCTACTCTCATTGTGGTGCGCAAGCTTCTCATTGCAGTGGCTTCTCTTGTTGGGAGCACGGGCTCTAGGCGTGCAGGCTTCAGTAGTTGTGGCACGTGGGCTCAGTCGTTGTGGCTCACGGGGTCTAGAGTGCAGGCTCAGTAGTTGTGGCGCACGGGCTTTGTTGCTCTGCGGCATGTGGGATCTTCCTGAACCAGGGCTCGAACCCATGTCCCCTGCATTGGCAGGCAGATTCTTAACCACTGCGCCACCAGGGAAGCACTGAATACATTTTTAAATTAACAATTGTCTTTCAAATAACAACTGCTTGGTATCTTCCCTAGGGACAGTGGGATATCAGAATGATGGTTGCGACAGGCCAAGTGAAATGTTGTATTTCTTTAATGTTTTGCTGCTGGCAGTTGAGTAATACCAGGAAGGTCAGAGGTCATATCTGGAAAAGTCACCTAAGGCCAGGAAGAACCTATAGGCTCAGGCCGCCCAAGGGTCAAATCCATGAAGATGAGCTGAGAGGGGCAAGGTCAAGGGGCAGAAACTGGGCATTGAGGCTGGGAGCAAGAGGCAGGCCTGGGCAGAAAGTTGGGCGACGTGGAGTTGGGACCCAGTGGGTGGCCTCGGGGAGGATGAGCAGCAGAGAGGAAGGCCCTGCAGACAGTGCCCTGGCTGAGAACAGTGAATAAACTGTACAGAGGAAAGCGTGTCACAAAGGCTTCCCCTCCTTCTGTGGGCATTGACTGTAACCCAGCACAGAATTTCCAGTAACTGGGCTGAGAGTATTGATGGGCTCAGGTCAGAAGAGCAGGTCTGTGCATTTCCTAGTGGGCCCTGGAGTCGGCGTGGCTCTCATTCCCCATTACTGCTTCTCTCTGACTCACTGATGGCCCGCCACATGTCATTAGGCGGCTCAGCTGCTGCTTTCATTTCTCCCCAAAGGTATACGGAGGTTTGGGTCTTGGCTTTTACATTTTTTTTTTCTCCTGAGAGCTAGAGGAAGTGGCCTTCTGATAGTTTGGTTTGTTGAGTTGAATACTTACAGTGTCTTAACAGTTTCAATTTCCTTTCTCATAGATATTTGATCCTGATGACCTTCATGCAGGGGTCAATTTCTCCAAGGTTCTGAGCACTCTTTTAGCTGTCAACAAAGCAACAGAAGGTAAGCAGGGCTTGGGACAGATGGGTTCTGGGCGACACATTTGGGTTCACATGTCTCTGATTACCCTAGGAGCCAACTATCTATGGCCAGGATTGTGCGATTGGGGCAGACTTCTCTCCTCCCCCTAAAGAAACCCTGATGGGTGCCAGATACTTTAATCTGTCATAGTTTAGGATTTAAACATAACTGTCATAGAGGTTATTCTAATGCCCTTAATATAATAAGAACCAAGAAACAATTTCACTCAAAGCTATTGAATAGGCAACGGAGTATAACAAGACAGAAAATAAAAAGGAAAAAATATCAGTTCCCTTTTTCATAAAGTTTACAAAATGCAGCCGTTACTTCCCTTTCCCCGCCAGAGACATATTTTTTCTCATAGTTTTCTGTATGTCTTTGTCCATGTTAAGGAACCCTTCAGTAACCTTGCACTGGAAATGAAACCTCAGGTTCATAGTGAGTGAAAAGAACATCATTTATTTAAATGTTTAGTATCCATCACGTTGGCGGAATGAAATATAAATCCTAGTAAATGCAAAGCAAATGATGACAGCCTTAAAGTATAACTTCATTCCTTCCGTGATATAGTATCTTACCTACAGCTGGGCAGTAATAACCATAGTTAAAATGTGTTGAGCCCTTACCATGGGTCTTGGCTGTCCTAAGAGCCATCGGTGGTCTCATTCAATCTTTGAAACAAGCCTGGGAGTAGGTGTTAGTATTAGGTCCATATTACAGATAAGGAAAGTCAGGCCCATAGTGGCCCAAGTAGAAAGTAAGCAGCAGACCTGGGATTCAGACCCACACCTGACCGACTCCAGAGCCCTGATGCTCCATCACGGGTCCTGATGCTCAAACCGTTGGAGAGTCAACAGGCTGTGTGCCCAGCACTGCCAGGTGCTACAAAGGAAGTGTAAGACTTGGTCCCTGCCCTGGAGAAAATTACCGTCTATTTAGGGAGACTCAACTTACCCATGTGAAACAATGAGAGAACAAGAACAGACAATAATCAAGTGCCAAATAGGCTGGAGCATCTAGGAAGCTATCAAGTAATTATAGTCAAAAGAGCTGTATATAATAGCAATAAATGTAAAAATACTTCTCTGAAGTTGTTCTTTTGCTCTCTGGAAGAAAATGCTTTGGAGCTATTGCAAGGCATATAGCAGAAAGTACAGCTAATTCAAGTAACTATATTTAACACACATGACAACTATCCAGTTCTGGGCAGGGAGGATCGTATAATTCGAACATTATGCCATACAAATTATATGTTCCTTTGCCAAACTCTCCTAGCAAGTTTTACAGTCTCTTCCCTTGCCATAGATATTTATAAAACACAAGGAGGTGAAAGTTAAAACCCACAGCATCAAGGAAATTACTTGGATACTGAGCTTGTCGCCTCGGGAATGTTTGGGCTTTAGACTTTTGCAGTTTATATCTTTTAAAAATAAATGGAGAGGAAAAGATCCCTCATTTGAATTTGTCAGGAAGCCAGCTCGTCCCTTTAGTATGGCTCTCGGCATACTGAAAACACCCAACTCAGCGCTGGGCTGATTGAATTTCACAAGGTTTCAAGGAAGAGAAGACTCTTGAGTTTGATTTTTTTAAAAAAATAATTCCAGTATGAAGATTGCATCTTTCTCAAACACACATCTCTCTCATTCTCATTCTCCCCACCCCTTCCCCCAGGCATAAGAGGGATTTTACATTATATGTGCCACACAGACTGTTCCATGTGAGGAAGAAAAAGAACCACTCAGTAATAAGTCAAAAAACAAAGCGAGAAATTTGAAATATTTCAAAGTAATAAGAGCCACAAACAGCTGTTTGGTACCCAATATAGTTCTGCCTGGGCTAACAGGGCATACTGTTGCAACAGGTTCAGGAGGGAAGAGTTGTAGGGAAATGGGTTAAGAGAAAATGTGGTTCTGTCGCTGTTTTTCATTCTACTGGAGAGCAATGGCCAGTAAGGTTAAGAAAAAGAAGTTGGCCACCAAAAAGGGAGGCAGGGGGGTGGGGAATGAAATAAGCTCGGCCTGTTCATCATAGAACAGTTAGAATTATGATCAGGTTGCCTTTGATAATGTCCCGTGAAAGCTATTAAGCTATAGATGTTTTTCTGACACAAGGGGTTCTCTTCACGGTGCCTTTTCCTCTTTTCACAGATCAGCTCTCAGAAAGGCCATGTGGACGTTCCTCTTCTCTTAGCGCTGCTAATAGTTCTCAGACAAACCCACAGGGAGCAGTTTCTAGCACAGCTCCAGGGCTGCAAAGGCAGTCAAAGCCAGTGGTAAGTCTGGTCCCCAATTCCCCCTGCCTGTTTTAAAATTTGTAAACTTTGATTGCTATCTCGGTTACATCTCCATAGGTGGTGACATAGCCATCCTGTTGTTTGGGGCGTTGTGAGAAAACGAATTTGGAACCTCGCCCCAATTCAGGCTGGCCCATGGGAACAAATCAAAGGCATGTGGGGCAGAGTCTGAAAATCGGGGTTGAAGCCCCAAAGTCCTGTCCCTTTCTAGAAATGAGCAACTGAGAATGCTATGCAAATGTCAGTCATTAGGGTGACTTCGGGAGGGAAGTTTGCTGTTATTTCCCCTCTCTCCCCGGCTTATTAGGAGAACTAAATAGTGCCTGGCACATAGAAGGCAATCAATGTATATTACTTGCTCTCATCATTGCCGCTGTCATTTTCTTTTTCTATTTGCATTCCTATTGAGCCCAGGACGAGCTACTATATTGGGATAGCTTGGTTATCTTTGCATTTGGTCTTAATGGGAGCTTTCATTTGGGAGGGAGCGCCCTAGCTTCTGCTCTTTTGAGACCTTTATTCCTTGTCAAAATCCACCCACTTGCTTTAAGCCCTCATGAGCTATTACTTCCAAAGTACTTTAATTACTTCCAAAGCACTTAATCTTTTGAGATTGCAGATCTCTTTCAGAAGCTGATGAACACTCCATGGTTCCATACCCCTTGGGCTGTCTCAAATTGTATGCAAAATCTCCTGTGTGTGAAGTTACTGGTCTGTGTTTTGGGTCAAGGCTTATTGTGCTATCAGCTTCTTAAAGGGACATGTGACAGGTTAAGAACTCCAGACTTAGGTAACTGTGGGATATTTGATCTTTGCATATGACTAAGCCTTAGCCAATTTAAGATATTCTTAGTAATTGGAAGGAGGAGGCAGATTTTATGAGAGGAGGTTGGTACCTAATCTTGGTCACGTAATTATGTAAGACTTTGAGTGTTGGGTAGAGGCAGAGTGGGATAGTTTATTACGTATCTTTTGGGACTTCCCTGGCCATCCAGTGGTTAGGACTCTGAGCTTCCACTGCAGGGGGCCTGGGTTCGATCCCTGGTGGGGGAACTAAGATCCCCCACAAGCTGAGCAGCGTGGCCAAAAAAAAAAGAAGTATCTTTAGATAATTGGTGGGGGAGAAGGAAATAAAAGCTATGACCCCCTCCAAAATACACATTCTCACAAATGCAAAAGCTTTTCTACAATTTATTTATTTATTTTGTGGTATGCAGGCCTCTCACTGTTGTGGCCTCTCCCGTTGCGGAGCACAGGCTCCGGACGCGCAGGCAGGCTCAGCGGTCATGGCTCATGGGCCCAGCCGCTCCGCGGCAATGTGGGATCTTCCCGGACCAGGGCACGAACCCGTGTCCCCTGCATCGGCACTGCACCACCAGGGAAGCCCTACTGCCTACAATTTTGAGGGCTTTATTAATCCCCTTCCCCTCATTCCCCCAAGGCCTACCCATGTTAGGCCCATTCCTAAATTAAAAACTCAAGACTGAGTTGGACCTGGGGTTTTATCCTTGGTCACCCTACTTTATTTCCCTAAATTCATAGCATATCTGCCCCTGCCTCATTGAGATGAGCACCTAATCTGGTGTGACTTTTGTTTCTCCAGGAGATGACGGAAAATGGAAGTCACCAGTTGATAGTAAAGGCGAGATTCAACTTTAAGCAGACTAATGAAGATGAACTGTCTGTCTGTAAAGGGGACATCATTTATGTCACTAGAGTTGAAGAAGGAGGCTGGTGGGAAGGCACATTAAATGGGAGAACAGGCTGGTTCCCTAGTAATTATGTCCGAGAAATTAAATCCAGTGGTAAGTCAATCTTTTCAAAGCTTTTTTGACTGTGACTTTTGTACTTCCTTGGTCTTCGGACCAAAAATCTTGTAGTTTTCATTGGTTAACAGAATTGTTTGTACTTGTATGTGTATGTCAAAAATAAGACGAGAACAGAACTGGGAAAAAATCTATGATTAGATATCTTGAAACCAAGTTGTACTTAGACTACATCAAGGCAGCAAAACCTAAAAAAGCAAAAGAATTCAAAGCTCAGACAACTGTTCCACCTTAACTATGTCCCCTTCTGTCTACTAATTCTAGCCCGTGTAATATAGTACAAAGCCCTTCCTGCTACTCTAAGGATCACCATGGCAGAATACAACAATAAGAGAGGTCATGTGCTAACTTCCTTTTTTAGCCCTAAGCTCTTTGAGCAGACCTAAGTCTAAATGCCTCAGAGATGTGTAAGAGAAATAATAATCATAGGACTGCAGGAAGCTGTCTGGTCACTTTGATTCTGAAAAAGATTGCCCTTAACTCATTAATGATACCCAGAGAATGCAATCTAATCACTCATCAGTAATCTTTCTAGAACTTTCTTGGGTAATGTACTTGCCTTTTATTATTTAAGAAACTAGGTCCTGGGCTTCCCTGGTGGCATAGTGGTTAAGAATCTGCCTGCCAATGCAGGGGACATGGGTTCAAGCCCTGGTCCGGGAAGATCGCACATGCCGCAGAGCAACTAAGCCCATGCGCCACAACTACTGAGCCTGTGCTCTAGAGCCTACCAGCCACAACTATGGAAGCCCGCGTGCCTAGAGCCCATGCTCTGCAACAGGAGAAGCCACCGCAATGAGAAGCCCATGCACCGCAATGAAGAGTAGCCCCCACTCACCACAACTAGAGGAAGTCTGCACGCAGCAATGAAGACCCACTACAGCCAAAAATAAATAGATAAAATAAATTAATTAATTTAAAAAAAAGAAACTGGGTCCTGCCTATATTTTTAAAAAATCCCTAGCATTATAAAAATGTCACGACACAGATAAAATAAGGTTCAGTTATTCACATTATTATATGTCTTCACTCTTCAAAGCTATTTACGCAAGGGCTCCTTTTAAGTAGTTAGCGCCTCAGTATATTTTTTCCTTTGGTTAATGTCTTTATTGCTTTTTAAAAAAATAAATTTATTTATTTATTTTTATTCATTTATTTTTGGCTGCGTTGTGTCTTCGTTGCTGTGTGCGGGCTTTCTCTAGTTGCGACGAGTGGGGGCTACTCTTCGTTGAGGTGGATCCTCTTGTTGCAGAGCACAGGCTGTAGGTGCGCGGGCTTCAGTAGTTGTGGCATGTGGACTCAGTAGTTGTGGTGCACGGGCTTAGTTGCTCTGCGGCATGTGGGATCTTCCTGGACCAGGGATCGAACCCATGTCTCCTGCATTGGCAGGTGGATTCTTAACCACAGCACCACCGGGGAAGTCCCTTTATTGCTTTTTTTTAATGCCTCAAAATTAATACTATTATTTAATAAAATTATAGGCTCACTGTAAATAAGTTAAAACTTATAGAAATAGATGATGTAGACAATAAAAATTCCCTTCTCCTTCACCTCCTCCCCCAGATAACCACTGTGAGGAGCTTTTCCCTAAAGCATTTGAGATAAAATTTAGTTTCACACTTTTCTGTGTTGGGTATTGGGTGAAGGTGGGACATTTCCTTTAATGGAATAAGTGTTTAGTAACAGATTTATAATTATATATGTATGTGTAGATGTCTTAGCAGTTTTTAATTCGCTTGGCCAAAAAGTTCGTTTGGGTTTTTCCGTTAAGCTGTTACAATAAACCTGAACGAACTTTTTGGCCAAAGCAATATTTCTGGGAATTGAGACGTTTCTGTTGAGCCCTGAAGTATTTTCACAGGCTGTGCTTGAAATTTCCTTGGTTTTGATGATTTTCACAGCCGATTTTTACCCCTTGCTACATCTTTCAATTGGTGTAATCTCGTTGTTAGGATCTCTAAATAATTTTACAGATTCACTCTAACTTGGCTTCATCTGTAAAACTAAAAGGAACAGCTCTTGCTTCCTGGCCTGGGAGTCCCAAGCATTGTTTGAGGGGTTGTGGGGGGCAGACAGACAGCACACACTCCTTATAGTGTCCCTTATTGAGATGCCATGTAGCCTTGTAGCATATAGTCTGGCCCCTGCCTTGTGGACCGACTGCCCTGAGCTGTTTGTCCTGGTCTTTGGCCCCTTCCCTTAGAGCTTTTACTGTACTCTCTTTGGTTTACAACTCAGTTAAGGACTCACCTGGCAGCTTTCTGGCTCTGCTTTGAACACCTAGGGAACCTAACCCTTAGAAGCATCCTATGCAACTGTCAAGGATAGGTCTGGCTAGCTGTGGCCAGGAAGCCTGCTCATCAGGGAAGGTCTCAGACTGGAAGAATATGGACCATCTCTCACCTAGTTTATTGCAGTAGCTTCCTAACTGGCATCCCTGCTCCTGTCCTTGTCACCCCTGTAATCTAATTTAAACTCAGTAGATCCAGAGTGATCCTTTCAAAGTGTAACTTGAGTAATATAATGGCTTCCCATCTCAGAAAGAGTAAAGGTCAAGGTCATTCCCAATAGCCTACAAGGCCCTCCAGGATTTGGCCTCTGGTGGCCCCTCTGGCCTTCTCTTTGACCTCTCTCCCCTCACTCATCCCACTTCAGCCACACTGGCCTCCTGGTTGCCTGTTCCAGACAGGCTCCTGCCTCACCTGCTGTCCCTCCACCTGGAACGCTCTCCCCAGATATCAGCACGGCTGGTTCCCTTACCTACTTCAGGTCTTTGCTCACTCGTTGGCTTCGTGGTAGCACCTTCCCCAGTCACTCAGGAGAAAATTGAACCCTATTCCCACTGCCCCTATCCCCCTTCCCTTTTGTAGGTCTTTGTTTACCATTTCTTTCTATCTAACATAGTGTACATTTACTTATTTATTTCATTTACCATCTGTATCCGACCATTAAAATGTAAGTACCACAAGGGCAGAGATGTTTTTTTCTGTGTTGTTGGGCTCAGTGAATATTTGTAAAATCAATGAATATTGTGGGGCAGTTCATTCAATTCTTTTTTTTAATATAAATTTATTTATTTATTTTTTTTCTGCTGCATTGGGTCTTCGTTGCTATGTGCGGGCTTTCTCTCGTTGCGGCGAGTGGGGGCTACTCTTCATTGCAGAGCATGGGCCCTAGGCATGCGGACTTCAGTAGTTGTGACATGCAGGTCAGTAGTTGTGGCTCGCAGGCTCTAGAGCGCAGGCTCAGTAGTTGTGGCACACAGGCTTAGCTGCTCTGAGGCATGTGGGATCTTCCCAGACCAGGGATCAAAAGGTCATTCAATTCTGTTTAGCTTCTTTTTTTTTTTTTTTTTTTTTTTCTTTTTGCGGTATGCGGGCCTCTCACTGTTGTGGCCTCTCCCGTTGCGGAGCACAGGCTCTGGATGCGCAGGCCCAGCGGCCATGGCTCATGGGCCCAGCCGCTCCGCGGCATATGGGATCCTCCCAGACCGGGGCACGAACCCGTATCCCCTGCATCGGCAGGCGGACTCTTAACCACTGCGCCACCAGGGAGGCCCCTGTTTAGCTTCTTCATTGAGCATCTCCTGGGTACTTGGTGGGGAGGGGGCTATAAAAATCTGCCCTCATGGACCCTGCCTCCAAGGAGCTTACAGTCTAGTAGTCAAGATAGGTGTGTACACAACCAACAGTGACAGGATAAGACAGAGTCACACAGACAGAGCTCTACGTACGAAGCTGTTGGAGGAGTAAAGAAACGATGTGATTAACAATAACCTCAGAGATAAAAGCACTTGATGTGGGTCTTGAATGATGAAAAGAGGTTTATGATGGACAGAAGGTTAGAAGGAGTCACTAAGTTAAAGCCGGGAAGTAGGGAAGCATGGAGTGGGTGGTAGGGGGATTTGGGCTGAGGGTCTGGTGAATGAAGAGAAGGGGTGGGGCCTTGAGCTGGAGCTACATTAAGAAGGGTGTCAATGACAAGCTGTAAGCAGGGGACTGCATGTGGTTTAGGGAGATCTTTCTAGTGGTGGTGTTGGGGCTGGATGACAGGGAAGTGGTGGGGGTAAACAATGAGGATGTGGGGAAACCAGTTAAGACTACTGCTGAGGTCCCAGCAATCCAGATAGTGGCGTGGGTGACTTTGGCAACAGTGGAGAGGAAGAGAAAGTGGATGGATGCAGTAGATACTGTGGAAATAGAATCAAGAAAACTGGCTGATAATCAGCTATGAGGAAAAGGGAAGAGGTGAGCATAACGCCAAGTCTAGGGGTCCAGCTTGATGGTGAGCTTCTTAAGGGCATGCGATGTCATCCACCTAGCCAGCCAGCAGAGGACTAGGATATTGGTCTCTGACCTGGGCACCGGTCAGGCACAGAAACCTAAGGCATGCCCCTTGCCCTCATGGTGTTCATAGTGTAGTGAGGGGAAGATCTCATTAGCATATTGAATGATAACTTCCAAATACAGGGTACTCTGGAGAGTGGTGAGCAGAAGAGGGGTGCCTAACTCATCCTGACATGTAGGTCAAAGGGCAATTATTCATCGTTGTATACCTTCCTATCTCCATAGTGTCTAATGCAGTGCTTTAGACATACATGCTGAACTCCATTAATAGAGAAGATAGGAGGGCTTCCCTGGTGGCGCAGTGGTTGAGAGTCCGCCTGCCGATGCAGGGGATACGGGTTCGCGCCCCGGTCCGGGAAGATCCCACATGCCACGGAGCGGCTGGGCCCGTGAGCCATGGCCGCTGAGCCTACGCGTCCGGAGCCTGTGCTCTGCAATGGGAGGGGCCACAACAGTAAGAGGCCCGTGTACGCAAAAAAAAAAAAAAAAAAAGAAGATAGGAGAAGGGTATGTGTGTGTGTGTGTGTGTGCGCGCGCGCGTGCGTGTGCGTGCATGCTGGGGGGGTGATTGGTACTGAAGATGATGAGTTGTTTTGGATATGTTGAGTGGAGGCACCAGCGAGTCATCATTCTGAAGATTTCTAGCAGGTTGGCAGTATGGATTTGGAGCACGGGAGAGAGAGAAGAGCTGCAGATGAAACTGACAATGGACAGTATGAAGTGGTGGATGATGAAGCGTAAATACATAGCAGATCATCAGTGGACAGAGAGAACACGGTGGCTGGAGAGGTCGGGAGAGGCTTCCTGGAGGAGATAGGGCTTGAGATGAACCCTCAAAGACACGGAGACTGTGTGGATAGGCCCGGAAGGACCATCTAAGTTGTAGTGATTGGTGGGGGAGATCAAAAACCATGAAAGAGCTGTGGTAGGTGAGCAGAGCGAGTTTAGGGGACCGTGGAAGAGATGAGCTAGGTGTAATGCAAAGGTCTTGCTGGGAAAGTAGGTGTCAGGTCTTTGCTGACTTGAATTCTTTCCCACCCAAGTGTTGCCTCCACAAAACAGTAAGCAGGCCAAAACCTACTAGGATGCTGCTGAAGGACAATATAAATTCAATGTTGTGCTGTTTTGTGCTTGGTCTAGAAAATACTTGTCAACTTTGGAATTTCTTTCCACGAAGTCCATACTGCCATGTAAGCTCAGGAAAGAAAATTTATTCTTAAAGAGTTAAAAAAAATGATTTCTAAGTTAAATGCCTAGCTCAAAGGAACGAAACCTTCAATTTGGAGTTTTAAACTCCTCTGCCATACAAATTCTGGGTCCTTTATGAAGTTGAATCAGGCATGGAACCATCTGCTTACTATTGTGGCAGATGTGTAACACTGAGGTCACTCAAGTAGTCAGGAATTCTGACATACTTGTTCATGGTAGCCTGGGGTACCATTCAGGCTGATACTACAGGTTCTTTAGGATTGCCTTAGAAACCAAATGAAGCAACCCTATCCCCAGACAGCCCTTAACCCTGCAGATGGCTGTGCCATGGAGAGCTGTGCAGTGTTTTCTTCCCTTGACAAGAGCACTTCATGCTCTGGAAGTTTGCCCTTGGGGGTGGCCTTTTACGTTTTAGATTCTGCTGTAACTTTTGTCTAGAGATAATTATGGCCGAAGCCCTGGGGACATCTTCTTCCTCTCTTCAGGAGGAGGTTGATTTCTGAGGACCTACAGAACCACCAGTGTAATAGTGTAGAACGTTAAGAAATAGAATATTTGAGTATAAAGTTTTACACACACACACACACACACACACACACACACAAACCTTTCAACATGAGCTTAAGACTGAAGATAGAGTAGGTTTTTGTGACCATGATGATAAAAGCCTCTCACCAAGGATGATAGAACCTGGACACTGGTGACATTAGGAAGCCCCTGTTACCAGTCAATTTCTTGTTACATGAGAAAAGTAAACCCTATTTTGACTAAAAATATTTTTTCAAGGATCTTCATGAAAAATACCTGTATGAATAACTTAGTCATTATATAAACTACAGAAGATATATTAAGGGCCCTTGCTCCTTTATTTAATTTGAGTCAGATACATTATAAATAAGAAAATTAGCCATTTATCCAATTTTCAGTCCTTTTCTTCAAAATCAGTGGTATAAATTAACTTGTTTATACATCAAAGTCATGTCTGCCACTACATCAGTAAGGTAGTAAATTATATCTCTTTTTAAAAATTTTTAATTAATTTATTTTTGGCTGTGTTGGGTCTTTGTTGTTGCATGTGGGCTTTCTCTAGTTGCGGTGAGCAGGGGCTACTCTTTGTTGCAGTGCACGGGCTTCTCATTGTGGTGGCTTCTCTTGTTGTGGAGCATGGGCTCTAGGCACACGGGCTTCAGTAGATGCGGTCTGTGGGCTCAGTAGTTGTGGCTTGTGGTCTCTAGAGCACAGGCTCAGTAGTTGTGGCGTATGGGCTTAGTGACTCCACGGCATGTGGGATCTTCCTGAACCAGGGCTCAAACCTGTGTCCCTTGCATTGGCAGGCAGATTCTTAACCACTGCACCACCGGGGAAGTCCCTATCTCTCTTTTTTTATTTGTGTCTTTGTTACTGAGAGAGGCTACATGTTTTGTCAGGACTTCACATTAAAATTTTCCTGGCAAAATGTCCATGCCAAGAAAATATTGAGGCAAGTATGATTGGAGCAGATATTTTAAGCAAGTTCTGTTTTCTGCAACTGATTCAGTTAAGGGATCATTAAATCCTTCTAAAACTTCTTCTCAGGTAAATATAGATGTCAAGTGAGGGGATTAGGTAGATGGCTAATTAAATTTGTATTAAGGCAGATTAAGAAATGACTCTTCCTACTTATTAAAATCCAAAACTAGGATTGGGCTTTATATTTAGACTTCCTGTTTTAATCCTCTGGGTGTATCACATAGATGCTTCACGTCCAGAGAAAGCTAGTTATCGCTAGATTTCTTTTTGACCTGTCACCACCAACAGGCATAGGAATCTGTACCTCAGCAAGGGAGGGGAATGAATCGAGAGTTAATGGGAAAGGGATCTTTACATCAGAAGTAGGAGAGTTGGGCTTCCTTGGTGGCACAGTAGTTGAGAATCCACCTGCCAATGCAGGGGACACGGGTTCGAGCCCTGGTCCGGGAAGATCCCACATGCCGCGGAACAACTAAGCCCGTGAGCCACAACTACTGAGCCCACGTGCCACAGCTGCTGAGGCCTGCACACCTAGAGCCTGTGCTCCTCAACGGGAGAGGCCACCACAATAAGCCATTTGAATTCTTCACTACATTGACTGATTTTTTTTCCCACTGATTGAATTGAATTGACCAGTTTTTTAATGGCCTTAGAAACACCATGTAAAATGTTTATGTTTCCACGTTAGGTCATATCGGGGAGGAAGAAATTTTCCTCTAACCCTTCTTGGTTCTTCTCTCTGGTCTGAGAACTAAGCCAATATAAGATATTAACAGGAGGAAATCCAAGTTTAATAACATGTATACATGGGAGAGACCCAGGAGAACTGAATAAGTCGCCAAAATGGTGAAACCCTCGCCTTAAATACCAACTTCAGCTAAAGACAAAAGAGGATGTTGGGGGTAGGGATTTGGGACTTCAAAGGGGCGGGAGGGCAATTGACATAGAGATGGAAAAGCAAATGTTTGGTAAATAAACGTTTGCTGGACCAGACAGAGACAGTGGGACACAGAGTGGACTCTGATCTCTGAGAGTTGCCCCCCTCACACCCAGCACACGTTCTTTGCATATGTCTCTGCTGATAGCTCTGTTCCAGGAACAGGCCCTCTACCTAAATTCTCTAGACAGCTAAGGGGGTGGTGAAAAGAAAGACTTCCTGAGTCTTTAGAGCCTTGATTGTTTTCAGCTCAAAATAATCCACACGCCAAAGAGACATTTTGGGGTGATAAGTTTTGCTCCCCTCCCGTCACTTTGAACCAGCCCCAGGGACTGGACTTGTCTCCTCTGAACGTCCACATTCTTATTCCTTCTCTGTGTGTTGCCGAGGGTGGGTTTCAGCTAGGACTGCACGTGGCGAGAGTAGGCAGCGGTGGAGGGCAAAGGAGGTACAAGAGGCAAGAAACTGTCACTGAAACCTAGTGCTCGTGTTTTTCTCTTTGCATCCACCCCTTGAATGTTTTTCGTGGGGCCAGTTGTTTGCAAGGGCTACATTTTTTTTTTTTTTTTTTGCGGTACGCGGGCCTCTCACTGTTGTGGCCCCTCCCGCTGCGGAGCACAGGCTCCGGACGCGCAGGCGCAGCGGCCATGGCTCACGGGCCCAGCCGCTCCGCGGCATGTGGAATCTTCCCGGACCGGGGCATGAACCCGTGTCCGCTGCATCGGCAGGCGGACTCTCAACCACTGCACCACCAGGGAAGCCCAGGACTACATTTTTAAAGAGTTTCCAATGTTTTCCTTCCAAACCTGTCTTCCTTCTTCTCTTGGTATTGATTCCCCATCCTACACCAAGACTGCAGGGACAGCCAGACCTTCCAGCACTACACTGAGTGAGAGTGGTGAGAGCAGGCATCCTTGTCTTATTCCTGATCTTAGGGGGAAAGTCTTCAGCCTTAGGTCTTTCACTGCTAGTTAAGATGCTAGCTGTAGGGTTTTCATAGATGCTCTTTATTGGGTTGGAGAAGTTCCTCTTTATTCCTTTTTTTTTCTGGAAGTTTTTTTTTTCTTGAATGGGTGTTGAATTTTGTCCTGTGCTTTTGCTGCATCGATTGCTATTATCATGTGATTTTTCTTTTTAGACTATTAATACCATGGATTTCATTGATTGATTTTTGAATATTTAACCAAAATCCATGAGATGAATTCTATGGTATACAATTCTTTGAAAATATCACTGAATTCTATTTGCTAATTCTTTGTTATCGTTTTTTGCATTGAAATTCATGAGGGGTATGGGTCTGCGGTTTTCTTTATTGTACTGTCTTTGTCTGGTTTTGGTGTCAGTGTAATTAATAGTGACTTTATAAAATGAATTGGAAAGTGATCCCTTCTCTTTATTTTCTGTAAGAGATTGGGAATAATTGCTATGGCTTCTTCCTTAAACATTTGGTAGAACTCTCCACTGAAACCATATGGGCCTGGAGATTTCTTTTTTCCACAGTTTTAAATTTATAACTTCAATTTCCAGAATAATTATAAGGCTATTCAAATGGTGTATTTAATATTGGGTGAACTGTGGTAGTTTTGGTTTTCTGAGGAATTGTGCCATTTCATACCTAATTATCAAATTTATGTGTTTTAAGTTGTTCATGGTATTTCTTTATTATCTTTTGGGCATCTCCAGAGTCTGTAATGATATCCCCTACTTCACTCCTCCTATTGGTAATTTGTGTCTTCTCTCTTTTATCCTCTGTCAGTCTTTTTTTTTTTTTTTTTTAGAGCTGACATTTATTGCTAAGGTAAATAAATTATAGCTAAGCAATTATAGTTTAAATCATAGATAAGTAATGGAAAGAAGACAGTGAAAAGCAAAAGTTTTTTTTTTTAATTTTACAAATTTAATCAGTTATACATATACATATGTTCCCATATCCCCTCCCTTTTGCGTCTCCCTCCCACCCTCCCTATCCCACCCCTCCAGGCGGTCACAAAGAACCGAGCTGATCTCCCTGTGCTATGCGGCTGCTTCCCACTAGCCATCTACCTTACATTTGGTAGTGTATATATGTCCATGCCGCTCTTTCACTTTGTCACAGCTTACCCTTCCCCCTCCCCATATCCTCAAGTCCATGCTCTAGTAGGTCTGTGTCTTTATTCCTGTCTTACCCCTATGTTCTTGATGACATTTTTTTCTTAAATTCCATATATATGTGTCAGCATACAGTATTTGTCTTTCTCTTTCTGACTTACTTCACTCTGTATGACAGACTCTAGGTCCATCCACCTCATTACAAATAGCTCAATTTCATTTCTTTTTATGACTGAGTAATATTCCATTGTATATATGTGCCACATCTTCTTTATCCATTCATCCGATGATGGACACTTAGGTTGTTTCCATCTCCGGGCTATTGTAAATAGGGCTGCTATGAACATTTTGGTACATGTCTCTTTTTGAATTATGGTTTTCTCAGGGTATATGCCCAGTAGTGGGATTGCTGGGTCATATGGTAGTTCTATTTGTAGTTTTTTAAGGAACCTCCATACCGTTCTCCATAGTGGCTGTACCAATTCACATTCCCACCAGCAGTGCAAGAGTGTTCCCTTTTTTCCACACCCTCTCCAGCATTTATTGTTTCTAGATTTTTTGATGATGGCCATTCTGACTGGTGTGAGATGATATCTCATTGTAGTTTTGATTTGCATTTCTCTAATGAGTAAAGATGTTGAGCATCCTTTCATGTGTTTGTTGGCTGTCTGTATATCTTCTGTGGAGAAATGTCTATTTAGGTCTTCTGCCCATTTTTGGATTGGGTTGTTTGTTTTTTTGCTATTGAGCTGCATGAGCTGCTTATAAATTTTGGAGATTAATCCTTTGTCAGTTGCTTCATTTGCAAATATTTTCTCCCATTCTGAGGGTTGTCTTTTCGTCTTGTTTATGGTTTCCTTTGCTGTGCAAAAGCTTTGAAGTTTCATTAGGTCCCATGTGTTTATTTTTGTCTTTATTTCCATTTCTCTAGGAGGTGGGTCAAAAAGGATCTTGCTGTGATTTATGTCATAGAGTGTTCTGCCTATGTTTTCCTCTAGGAGTTTGATAGTGTCTGGCCTTACATTTAGGTCTTTAATCCATTTTGAGCTAATTTTTGTGTATGGTGTTAGGGAGTGATCTAATCTCATACTTTTACATGTCCCTGTCCAGTTTTCCCAGCACCACTTATTGAAGAGACTGTCCTTTCTCCACTGTACATTCCTGCCTCCTTTATCAAAGATAAGGTGACCATATGTCCGTGGGTTTATCTCTGGGCTTTCTATCCTGTTCCATTGATCTATCTTTCTGTTTTTGTGCCAGTACCATACTGTCTTGATTACTGTAGCTTTGTAGTATAGTCTGAAGTCAGGGAGCCTGATTCCTCCAGCTCCGTTTTTCGTTCTCAAGATTGCTTTGGCTATTCGGGGTCTTTTGTGTTTCCATACAAACTGTGAAATTTTTTGTTCTAGTTCTGTGAAAAATGCCATTGGTAGTTTGATAGGTATTGCATTGAATCTGTAGATTGCTTTGGGTAGTAGAGTCATTTTCACAATGTTGATTCTTCCAATCCAAGAACATGGTACATCTCTCCATCTATTTGTATCATCTTTAATTTCTTTCATCAGTGTCTTATAATTTTCTGCATACAGGTCTTTTGTCTCCTTAGGTAGGTTTATTCCTAGATATTTTATTCTTTTTGTTGCAATGGTAAATGGGAGTGTTTCCTTGATTTCACTTTCAGATTTTTCATCATTAGTATATAGGAATGCCAGAGATTTCTGTGCATTAATTTTGTATCCTGCAACTTTACCAAATTCATTGATTAGCTCTAGTAGTTTTCTGGTAGCATCTTTAGGATTCTCTATGTATAGTATCATGTCATCTGCAAACAGTGACAGCTTTACTTCTTCTTTTCCCATTTGGATTCCTTTTATTTCCTTTTCTTCTCTGATTGCTGTGGCTAAAACTTCCAAAACTATGTTGAATAAGAGTGGTGAGAGTGGGCAACCTTGTCTTGTTCCTGATCTTAGTGGAAATGGTTTCAGTTTTTCACCATTGAGGACGATGCTGGCTGTGGGTTTGTCATATATGGCCTTTATTATGTTGAGGAAAGTTCCCTCTATGCCTACTTTCTGCAGGGTTTTTATCATAAATGGGTGTTGAATTTTGTCAAAAGCTTTCTCTGCATCTATTGAGATGATCATATGGTTTTTCTCCTTCAGTTTGTTAATATGGTGTATCACATTGATTGATTTGCGTATATTGAAGAATCCTTGCATTCCTGGAATAAACCCCACTTGATCATGGTGTATGATCCTTTTAATGTGCTGTTGGATTCTGTTTGCTAGTATTTTGTTGAGGATTTTTGCATCTATGTTCATCAGTGATATTGGCCTGTAGTTTTCTTTCTTTGTGAGATCCTTGTCTGGTTTTGGTATCAAGGTGATGGTGGCCTCGTAGAATGAGTTTGGGAGTGTTCCTCCCTCTGCTATATTTTGGAAGAGTTTGAGAAGGATAGGTGTTAGCTCTTCTCTAAATGCTTGATAGAATTCGCCTGTGAAGCCATCTGGTCCTGGGCTTTTGTTTGTTGGAAGATTTTTAATCACAGTTTCAATTTCAGTGCTTGTGATTGGTCTGTTCATATTTTCTATTTCTTCCTGATTCAGTCTTGGCAGGTTGTGTATTTCTAAGAATTTGTCCATTTCTTCCAGGTTGTCCATTTTATTGGCATAGAGTTGCTTATAGTAATCTCTCATGATCTTTTGTATTTCTGCAGTGTCAGTTGTTACTTCTCCTTTTTCATTTCTAATTCTATTGATTTGAGTCTTCTCCCTTTTTTTCTTGATGAGTCTGGCTAATGGTTTATCAATTTTGTTTATCTTCTCAAAGAACCAGCTTTTAGTTTTATTGATCTTTGCTATCGTTTCCTTCATTTCTTTTTCATTTATTTCTGATCTGATTTTTATGATTTCTTTCCTTCTGCTAACTTTGGGATGTTTTTGTTCTTCTTTCTCTAATTGCTTTAGGTGCAAGGTTAGGTTGTTTATTCGAGATATTTCCTGTTTCTTAAGGTGGGATTGTATTGCCATAAACTTCCCTCTTAGAACTGCTTTTGCTGCATCCCATAGGCTTTGGGTCGTCGTGTCTCCATTGTCATTTGTTTCTAGGTATTTTTTAATTTCCTCTTTGATTTCTTCAGTGATCACTTCGTTATTAAGTAGTGTATTGTTTAGCCTCCATGTGTTTGTATGTTTTACAGCTCTTTTCCTGTAATTGATATCTAGTCTCATAGCATTGTGGTCGGAAAAGATACTTGATACAATTTCAATTTTCTTAAATTTACCAAGGCTTGATTTGTGACCCAAGATATGATCTATCCTGGAGAATGTTCCATGAGCACTTGAGAAAAATGTGTATTCTGTTGTTTTTGGATGGAATGTCCTATAAATATCAATTAAGTCCATCTTGTTTAATGTATCATTTAAAGCTTGTGTTTCCTTATTTATTTTCATTTTGGATGACCTGTTCATTGGTGAAAGTGGGGTGTTAAAGTCCCCTACTATGATTGTGTTACTGTTGATTTCTCCTTTTATGGCTGTTAATATTTCCCTTATGTATTGAGGTGCTCCTATGTTGGGTTCATAAATATTTACAATTGTTATATCTTCTTCTTGGATTGATCCCTTGATCATTATGTAGTGTCCTTCTTTGTCTCTTCTAGTAGTCTTTATTTTAAAGTCTATTTTGTCTGGTATGAGAATTGCTACTCCTCCTCTGTCAGTCTTGCTAGAGGTTTGACAATTTTATTTTATTAAAATTTTTTTTTTCGCTGTAATATTTTTTTATTGAAGTGTAGTTGATTTACAATATTGTGTTAGTTTCAGGTGTACAGCAAAGTGATTTGGTTATATGTATATATCTATATTCTTTTTTTCGATTCTTTTCTGTTATAGGTTATTACAATATATTGAATATAGTCCCCTGTGCTATACAGTAAATCCTTTTTTAATATATATTTTATTCATTTATTTATTTATGGCTGTGTTGGGTCTTTGTTGCTGCATGCAAGCTTTCTCTAGTTGCGGCGAGTGGGGGCTACTCTTCCTTGTGGTGTGCGGGCTTCTCATTGCAGTGGCTTCTCTTGTTGCAGAGCACGGGCTCTAGGCGCAGACTTCAGTAGTTGCAGCACGCAGGCTCAGTAGATGTGACGCACTGGCTTAGCTGCTCCGTGGCATGTGGGATCTTCTCAGACCAGGGCTCAAACCCTCGTCCCCTGCATTGGCAGGCGGATTCTTAACCACTGCGCCACCAGGGAAGTCCTACAGTAAATCCTTGTTAACAATTTTATTGATCTTATCAAAGCACCAGCTCTTTTTGCGTCTCGTTCAGCCACCCAGGAATCTCCATGGCAGCCACTGTTTTCTTTCAATTCATGTTTCTCTGTTCTACTTCACATAGTTAACATTTTTCTTCAGTTACAGTGACCAGTTTCTGTGGCCTCTCCTTTCCTCTTCTGTCTTGGCAGGCTCTCCATTACTGTTTACCCTTCCTTTTGGCCTTGCTTTCAAAAGTTGGTCACATCTTGCTGGTTTCTCTAGAACGTTTTATTTTTATCAAGACTGGTTTACATCATAATTGCACAAAACAACCGAGTTCTAAGTAACATTAAGGGTACATTGTAGAAAACTTGCCTAATAAAAAACTGAAAGAATTTGGTATCTGTCGATTTTGAATATGCCTACGAATGCAAAACCATGGTGTGCTGGGGGGAACACCATGCTGGGCAGTACAATACTTGAGTTCAATTCCTGACTCCACCATTTGCAATCTCAAGTAATAGGCTGGGTGGCTCTGCATTGCTCAAATTTACCCAGTAAAGCCTTGTGAAGCCACCATGTGGATCCAGGCAGACCTTGAAGTTGCATGAAGCTTTCCAAATCTGGTTATGCCCCAGTTTTGGGGCATTGAGGAGTGCCAGATTTGGCCCTCATTGTTGCCTTATTGTTTTATTTACACTTTACCCAGCCCGGCCCAGCTGGACAGTTCACTGTCACAGGAACAGTCCTGCCTTGAGCATTGCCATTTCTACAGTTGTGCTTCTGGAATCTTCCCTGCCTAGGAAACTCTACTGTCTTCTCTGCCTATTTGAATTCTAGCTCCCTTCCAGGGACAGATCAAGTACCCCCTGCCCAGCAAGGTCTTCTCTGACCATCCCAGATCAAACTGATGATCCCTCTGAACTCTGGGGGGAACTACTGCTCATGCCATTGACCGGGCCCTTCAGTAGCTTCATCTCTGGACGTCCTGTTGATTAGGAGCACAGGCTTTTGTCAAGACACACCAGGGCTTCAGTCTTGGCTCTGTCGTTTCCCAAATTCATGCCCTTAAGCAGCTGATGTCACTTTCCTGCACCCTAGTGACCTCCTCTACAAAACGAGATCATCTCTGCCTTACAGGGTAGTTGTAAAGATCAAATAAAATGTCTTAAAAGCAGTTAAGTGCCAAATAAACATAAGGGATATTTTAAATGTAATAATAATTAGAAATTAAGGTTAAATGGGAAAATGTTCATGAAATAATGTTGTAATAGGAGGATTACAAAGCTGTAGGTGAAGTAAGAAAGATCTATGTGTGTTTGTGTGTGTGTGTTCACAAACACATGTATAAAAAGAATGAGAACACTAATATGTATAAAATAGATAACTAATGAGAACCTTCTGTGTAGCACGGGGAACTCTACTTCACTTCGCTGTACAGTAGAAACTAACACAACATTATAAAACAACTATACCCCAATTAAAAAAATCTATTTTAATAGCAAAAAAAAAAAGAATGGGAAGACGTACTTCAAAATGTTACTCTGGATGATGGTTAGCTCTGGGTGATGGGTTAACTGTTGGTTTTTCTTTTCTATATTTTGCATTTTTTAGGGTAGGAATGTAATAGATATAAAACTAGAAAATATTGCTTTTAAAAAGAAAAAAATCAAGTCCTGATGATAATATTTGGTTATTTATACTCCACCATACATCAGAAAGAGTTGTTTTTAAAAAATTAATTAATTAATTAATTTTATTTATTTATTTGGCTGCGTTCGTTCTTTGTTGCTGCGTGTGGGCTCTCTCCAGTTGCAGCGAGCGGGGGCTTCTCTTCGTGGTGGAGCGTGAGCTTCTCATTGCAGTGGCTTCTCTTGTTGCAGAGCACAGGCTCTATGCACATGGACTTCAGTAGTTGTGGCGCACGGGCTTGGTAGTTGTGGCTTGCGACCTCTAGAGTGCAGGCTCAGAGTTGTGGTGCACGGGCTTAGTTGCTCTGCGGCATGTGGGATCTTCCCAGACCAGGGCTCGAACCCATGTTCCCTGCATTGGCAGGTGGCTTCTTAACCACTGCGCCACCAGGGAAGTCCCTGGAAAGAGTTTAAAGCAGCATACAATATAGCAAGATAAAATGGAACATAAAACAAAATGAAGCAAAGGAAAAAATGAGGGTAGGGAAGACAGTCTGTAGTGACACTGTTAAACATTTATGATCGCTGTCTTGTATTTTTATTAAGTGGTTTCTTTTCTTAAATAGATTTTATTCATTTATTTATTTATTTTTGCCTTGTTGGGTCTTTGTTTCCTGTGTGCGGGCTTTCTCTAGTTGCAGCTAGTGGGTGCTACTCTTCGTTGCAGTGCGCGGGCTTCTCATTGCGGTGGCTTCTCTTGTGTAGCAGGGCTCTAGGCACACGGGCTTCAGTAGTTGTGGCATGCGGGCTCAGTAGTTGTGACTCACGAGCTCTGGAGCACAGGCTCAGTAGTTGTGGCACACGGGCTTAGTTGCTCCGCGGCATGTGGGATCTTCCCGGACCAGGGCTCGAATCCATGTCCCCTGCATTGTCAGGAGGATTCTTAACCACTGCACCCCCAGGGAAGCCCCTAAATTTATTTCATTTAGAGTGTAAATATATGCCACAGAGTACTGTGGTGTTTGAGAGGGGATAGTATAGGATATTCTGAAAACCAGTCAGGTCTGTTTAGGATTTCCAGTTCTAATAAAATTGTGAGTTATTGCACTAGATATAGTATTTATTATATAAACTATATTTCTTTAACTACTGTGTGACAGAAGTGTGTGTTTACTTACTCATAGAACTCATCAGAAACCACATATAGAGATGTGGCACTAAAATTATTTGAATTATCTAATAAAATCTTAGGGGGTCTTAAAGCAGCTTAGTGTTTGGCTGTGAAACCGAGAAGTCTTAAATAGAGGCAGGGACGTGCTGCATATTCTCCCAAATCTTCTTTCTTCTCTAGGCCCTTGGTACCTGAGTAATACCACTTGGCAAAATTCAGAGAGGGTATTAGGTGTAGTGAGAACCTATAACCTAAATGCCTTCTGTTTTTTGAATTTTTGAATTTTATTTTATTTATTTTTTATACAGCAGGTTCTTATTAGTTATCTATTTTATACATATTAGTGTATATATGGGTAAGACACACTTTGTAAAAGAAAGGCATCTTTTTATAGCACAGCATAATGATATTAAAATGATACATAAAAGAAGAATTTTCTGCTAGTTTTCAGTGTATTAAAGATTCTGATTATTTTGTTTTTGGCATAATAGACAGCCCTAAGAAAGGATGGCTGCTATTATTCGTGTATAGTAAGTTGCAAGATACAAATATACATATTTGGTTAGCATTGGCTTTGCTTATCTGTTTTGAATAAGTTGAATGGAGAGGCAGACTGGAGTGAAGAAACAGCCCAAACTGGAACTGAAATTCTTGCCTTGATCCTGTCATTAAGAAACTCTAGCTTGACCAGCTGTAGTTTAGTAAGATTATACTTTCACTTATTTGGGAATGTACGTTTCCATTGAGCCTTCCACTTGACAATATTTATAGTATGTCAGTTGCCCTATGTTATAAACTGTTCATCTGACACCTGTATAATATTAACATAATTCAAATGTCTTTTTCACAGAGAGACCTCTCTCCCCCAAGGCTGTCAAAGGATTTGAAACTACTCCACTTACCAAGAATTATTATACTGTGGTGAGTGTTCAGATGATGAACAAAAATTTTCTTGACTCTCTACATGGAGAACCACTGATGTGTGGAGGTGACACCAGTGGAAGCCTGGAGAAAGTTGCATTGCAAGGGTCTCCACTAGTGACAGTGGAGTTCTTTTATCTGTAGGCTTGTTACAGACGTCTAGAAGTTTTACAACCACTGTCCTGAGAAATTCAAGGGTAGCACAAAGGTTCAGAGCAAGGTCTACTAAACTGCAGTAAAAGAGAAATCAGCTAATATGTAGACATGATGGGGAAGTTTAGCAGTTAGATCTTGCCTTACCAGATAGTTAGGAGGTGAATTCCCAAGTTCCTCTAATGCAATACGTTTTAAGTGATGGCATACTGTGATTTTAGTTTAGAATCAATCAACCGGTTATGATAGCCTCTGAAATATTATCAACCTTGTTCTTGAGGAGAGCCCAAAGGGAAGACTGCCCTTGGCACAGAGGGAGGAATGAGATGGCTCTGGCTTGAACACAGATATGTCAAAATATATTAGCTATAAATAGGGCATGTGCAATACCGTTTGAAAAAGAAATCGTATCCTTTTCCTTAATCTACTCTCTGCTTTCCTCCATGTCTCCTTTCAGACTTGGTCCAGTCAGCAATGAAAAGGTCAAGTCATCATGACCTCTAAGTCTCCCTGTCTGGTAGCCCTGTCATCTTCCCCATCACAGCTGAAATACAGTTTCACTTTTCACCCAGTGCTCTATGTGCATTTGTACTACGTGCTCCTTTCATCGTGTCCATGGATAAACAGTTTTTATTTTTATTTTTAAATTTTATTTTATTTTTGGCCGCATCAAGCGGCTTGCAGGATATTAGTTCCCTGACCAGGGATCGAACCCGTGCCCCCTGCAGTGGAAGTGTGGAGTCCTAATCACTGGACTGACAGGGAAGTCCCTAAACAGTTTTTAAATCTCTCTATACATTTGGTTTCAAAAAATGGAATTTCATCCTTCAGTGAATTTGCTCTGTAATGATGACATGAACAGTAGTTGGTATGAAAAATCAAGTAGGAGCTTCATAGGTAACCTGGACAATAATCATAGAGGATAATTTTGTCACTGTTCTTCCTCTTACACTTCCGAGGTTAAAACGTTACCCAACAGAGCTAGGCTCCCTTCTCCCTTCATCCCTGACCACTTTTTCTTTTTAAACTGGCAATATTTTGATGCCTTTTTTTCCCTACACCTACATAGCTATATATCATTACATAGTTGCAATCATACTATATACACAATTTGTGTCCTGAGTTGTCACTTAACATTATATCATTTTCAATTATTTATTTACCTTCTATTTCCTTTTTTTCTTCCAGTTTTATTGACATATAATTGAACATGCAGCACTGTGTAAGTTTAAGGTGTACAGCATAATGATGTGACTTACATAATCATGAAATGATGACCCCAATCAGTCATTGAATATCCATCATCTCATAAAGTTACAAAATTTAAAAAATAAAAAAAATATATTTTCCTTGTGATGAGAACTCCTCAGGATTTGCTCTCAACAACTGTCATAGAGAGCATACAACAGTGTCAATTATATTTATCATGTTGTACATTACATCCCTAGTACTTATTTATCTTATGACTGCAAGTTTGTACCTTTTGACCACCTTCATATAATTCCCCCCTGCCTCTGGTCCTGACCACTTTTAGCTTCCAGGCGACCCCCAAGGATTTAATTTTTAACGGAAGGGCACAGTCAAATGGTGGGTGAACTGTTACCGTAGCTGCTTCTCCCTGTGGACCTGGAGCACACCATTGCTCTGCTTTCAGTCTCTCTCTGTCTCTACTGAGTCTACCAATTTAAAATGCTGGGATTATCCAAGGCAAACTAACCTCTGTGATTCTTATGGGCGTTATGTAAACCCCATATATACTATATACCAACTCTGGACGTACTGTAGTTTCTTTTTTTTTAATTAATTTTATTTTTGGCTGCGTTGAGTCTTTTTGCTGCCCATGGGCTTTCTGTAATTGTGGCGAGTGGGGGGCTACTCTTTGTTGCGGTGTGCGGGCTTCTCATTGCGGTGGCTTCTCTTGTTGTGGAGCATGGGCTCTAGGGCGTGCGGGCTTCAGTAGTTGCAGCACGCGGGCTCAGTAGTTGTGCCTTGTGGGCTCTAGAGTGCAGGCTCAGTAGTTGTGGCACACGGGCTTAGTTGCTCCGCGGCATGTGGGATCTTCCTGGACCAGGGCTCAAACCCGTGTCCCCTGCATTGGCAGGCGGATTCTCAACCACTGTGCCACCAGGGAAGCCCCTGTACTGTAGTTTCTATCACCCGTCCCCTGTTGGAGTTCATGTACATTATTTCCAGTTCCTCACAATTATAAACAATTCTGCAGTGAACATCCTATATGTGTAACTTTGACAAAGTATGTAAAGATCTGTGAGGTGGATTCCTAGAAGTTAAATTGTTGAGCCAAAAAAAATATATATGTATTTAAATTTTGATAGATTTTGTCTCAAACCAAACTTAATAAAACAGAAGGCCTTGGAGAGCCCATGATGGCCTGGGAAGGAACTGTAGAGCTGTGGTGTAAATATTGCTGAATTATTGAGACCAGTTAGACATGTTGTTGTAACTAGATATGCATGTGAAGGGATTTGGGTTGATTGTTGGTGTTTTTTTCTAATTCACATTTTTGAGTATTTAGGCAAATTTTTAGCAGCAACTAATTCAAAATATGTTCTGAGTGTTCTGATTGCCCTCCCAATCTGTGTTGAATACCTTAGGCAAACCAAAATAATTCTAGCTCACCCCCAGTATTTGGAGACCTGGAAAATCAAGTTCACCCACATGTAAGGTGTCACCATCTCATCTTTTTTTTTTTTTTGGTAAAAATGTAACAAATTTTATTTCCCATATGATCTTATATTAACTCTTATCCTCTCTAAGAGTCATTAATTGTAGATATTTTCTGTTGCTAGTACTATAAGGGCACTAGTGACTGATTTTTACTTCATTTTTTTTAAAACAGGAAGTATTTCTTTTCTGACTACATAGCATTATGTAAACAATGATTTTAAAAAAATCAGACAGTTCAGGAAAAGTATAAAGAAGAAAATAAATATCACCTGGAATCCCACCACTCAGAGATGATCACTATTAACATCTTGGTGAATCTCATGACGATCTTTCTTTGAGGTAGATGTGTATGTGTGTATGTGTGTGTGTGCGTGCACGTGTGTGCACACACGTGAACATATATACATATATATATAGCCTATGACGTGTGTGTGTGTGTGTGTATTTTAAACAGGAATTATGTATTCTTCATTATTTCTCCTTCATGGAGATTTTTCTATTCTCAGACCCTGACAATACTGTCGCTGACCAGACCTGTTCTTATGCTCTTGCATTCAGCGTGTCCTTGCTAGTCCAAATGCTTCCTTTATTTTGGTCATGTGTATTAGTCAGGGTTCTCCAGAGAGACAGAACCAACAGGATCCATATAAAGAGATTTACTGTAAGTAATTAGCTCACGTGATTATGGAGGCTGAGAAGTCCCACGATCTGCCATCTGTAAGCTGAAGACCCAGGACAGATGGCGGTGTAGTTCAGTACGAGTCCAAAGGCCTGAGAACCAGGAGAGCTAATGGTGTAAATTCCAGTCCTTGGGTAGAAGACTGATGTCCCAGCTCAAGAAGTCAGGCAGAGTGAGCAAATTCTCCCTTCCTCCACCTTTTTGTTCTATATGGGCCCTCAACAGATTGGATGATGCCTCCACATATTGGGGAGGGCAATCTGCTTTACTCAGGCTACTGATTCAAAGGCTTATCTCATCTGGAAACACCCTCACAGACATGCCCAGAAATATTATTTAATCTGGGCACCTCATGACCCAGACAAGTTGACACATAAAATTAACTGTCATATCCTGTAAACTTGGGCAGGATAGAGACCTCTTGGATTTTGCAAGTTTGCAGACGTTCTCTCCCCTTTTTCAGGTTTCCAAGGGATTGTCTGCTGATTTCAGCCCAATTTAGGTCTCGATATGCTTCTGGTGGCACATCAGTTTTGAAATGTTTAGAAGTTTCCCGGTGTCATCACAAGTGGCATGGGGTACCCAACTCAGACCTGCATCTGCCATGAGGCATTTTTTTTAAAGCTCAAAAAACCTTAGATTAAAAGGAAGTCATCAACGAAATACAAAATATTTAGCACTGAATGATAATGTAAACAGTACATGACAAAAAGTAGTTTCCTTCCTTCCTACCTTCTTCAGAGGGGCATGTTTAATGCATCTAACTGAGGCGTGGCCTCTCCTGGCCCATTGTTTTGAAAGAGAGTTTAGCTCATCCCTTAGGGACATGGCAGCCTAGAGGCTTTTGCTGCTCCTGACCTTGGTTCCTTCATTGTCCTCAGAATTCACTGCCATTTGTTAAACTTCTCTCACTACTGAGGAAAAGCGTGTCATTTTCTCTGAATTATTTTTCTAATAATCTTCTGCTCATTGGCTCTCTTTGCCTATTGTAAGTTGATGTTACATGCCAGGAGGGATTAAAAAATAAATAATAATAATAAGCACAACAATAGAAAATGGTAACTATGAGAGGTGATGGATGTGTTAATTAGCTTGATTGTGGTGATCATTTCACAATATATACATATATCAAAATATCAAGTTGTATACTTTGAATATATACAATTTTTATTTGTCAATTAGACCTCAATAAAACTAAAAAAAAGAAAAGAAAAGAAAGAGAAATCTATGTAGCTTAGTTGTCAAGCTTAATTTGCATGCAGTGTTTAGGTCTTGGCACCCATGGTCTCACTGGGAAGACAGGACAGACATGATGGTATAAGCCATGTGGCAGACAATGATGTCAAGTTATAAACTGTCCTAAAATGAGTTGCTCCAAATGTGGTTGGGGGATCTTTTGCATTTGAAAGCCCCCAGGGAGATTGTTAAAACTCTAGATATCTGGTCTCCACATCTGGCTTGTTACATCAGAATCTCTGGCCATAGGTCCCAGGAAACAGCATTTTTAACACCCCCTCAGCCCCCTTCTCTCCATCCCCCCCAGGTGATGCTGATACTCACTAAACTAAAATTTGAGAACCAATAAAGGGAAAGGTTGAATGGGAGAGAGGATTGACAGCATGTCAGGACTTAGATAAGCAGAGAAGAGCTGGAAGGGAATTCAGGCAGGGGGAACCCTGCGAGCACATTCATCCAGGCAAGAATGTGCGTGCCTATAGTCCGTCCCTGCAGGTCACAGAATGGACTGCGCTCTCTTCTATCCCCATCAAAATGCCTCTCGGCGGGTGAAATTCCTTATTTATTGCAACTGGTGCAGCCCAATGTAAGAATGTGGTCCCTCGTGCTGCCATAAATAGGCCAGACTCACAATAATCCTAATATAGGCACACCTCAAAGATATTGCCAGTTCAGTTCCAGACCATCACAATAAAGCGAGTTACGTGAGTTGTTTGTTTTCCCAGTGCCTATAAAAGTTATGTTTACACTTTACTGTAGTCTGTTAAGTGGGCAATGGCATTGTCTTAAAAAACAATGTACACACCTTATTTCAAAAAATTTTATTGCTAAAAAATGCTCGCCAACATCTGAGCCTTCAGCGAGTTGTAATCTTTTTGCAATAGTCACATCAAAGATCACTGGTCACATAACAAATATAATAATAATGAAAAAGTTTGGGCTATTGTGAAAATTACCAAAAGTGACACAGAGACATGAAGTGAGCAAATGCTGTTGGAAAAACGGCGCCAATAGACTTGCTTGATGCAGGGTTGCCACAAACCTTCCATTTGTGGAAAAACCACAATATCCGTGAAGCGCAATAAAGCAAAAGGCAATAAAACGAGGTCTCCCTGTACTAAACTCTGGGGATGAGCATCTGGCTGCAGAGTAAGAGATAACATTTCCCTACATCCAAATAAGAAAATATAATCAGTAAGGGCCAGTATTATTTATTTTTTCTAACTTTCTTCTCCTTTATTGTAATGTGTGGCAGATGTCTTATCAGAACCTCCGTGTGGTCGGAAAGGTGGGAAGAAATCTGAGACCCGTTCAATCACATCAGAATCCCAGGAAGCCTCCTGTAGTTCTTGCTTCTGCCACCCATCTTCTGTTTACCCCCCTTTTCTCTCTCACTCATCTATTTACCCACTTGCTCCCACCCTGAATTTTCTCTACGTTTCTAGTGCTTATCTACCCTTCTAAAAAATACTTTATTTTTTAGAGCAGTTCTAGGTTCACAGCAAAATTGATCCAAAGGTTAGAGATGTCCTGTATACCATCTACCCACACACATGCACAGGCTCCCCCAGGATCAGCATCTCCCACCAGCGTGGGACATTTGTGACAATTGATGAACCTACATTGACCCATCATTAGCACCAAAGTCCAGAGTTTACATTACCATTCACTCTTGGTGTTGGGCATTCTATGGGTTTGGACAAATGTATAATGACACGTATCCACCATTACAGTGTTGTTCAGAGTAATTTCACTGCCCTAAGAAACCTCTGTGCACCCTCCCTTTTTAAAAACCACCAGCCTAAACTACCTTACACATCTATCCAGTTATTCCTTCTCCATATCCCCTATTCTTTTTTACCTGCCCATTTCCTGCCTAACTCATCCATATCTTCCATCTGAGGTCAGGGAGGTGACAAGAGTTTTCAGAGTCCATCTCTGTTTTGCAGAATCTGTCCATAACAGGGCAAGAGTGCTGCTTGTTTTGTGAAAACCAAGGACCTGGAGGGGGTGAAATTGATCACTGCACTTGAATGTAAACAGGTGGACTCTTCTGCCATATACGTCAAATATGACATAAATACAGTAGTGTATTACCTTTTCCCATCTCCTAGGAGTTTACCAACATGAACCTGTTTTTGCAGCCATCATACTTATCTCAGAATTCCTATAATATGATGGTTTTGCTTAGATTAAGGTTTCCTGGGGCCATTATAATCTTCCTTTATCATGGGATGTATCTCTGTTTCCAGCTTTTGTTTATGCATTTTAGCCTCTTAAAATAATTTCTACAGACTTATATGACTTGTTCCCTTATGGAAAACAGAGTTATAAAAATGAACTCACTCTAAAGCCTTTCCAGGAAATGGAGGAAATATATTTTACTGGAAAATCAATAGCCCAGGATGGAGGTACAAAAGGCCTCCACCTCTTTTTTCTATGGCTTCTCACCATCTGTTTTATTCTGAATTTAGTCAGAGGTTAATTGAGCAAAAGGATACTCTGTTGTCCTTGTGAAGATGGAGTCAGAGAGGCAAAGGCAATGTCTGGACACAGTCCATTTTAGTATTTGAGTGGATTTCATCTCGATCAGATTGTACTGCTCTGAAGTTGGTTGGCCTGCCAAACTGTTTGCGTTCTGACTCACCACTGAGGCCTTCTGTTTGGGGACACATAGCCTTCTCTGTCTGCTTCCCTTTTTATCCTTTTACAGTAGATGCTCTGTGGCCTGAAAAATAAAGAACCAGTCTCCGCAGTTCATCAGTTGGTCTTCTGAGATTGAGGAAAGCAATAAAAATCCAAGTGAATTTGAGAGAGAATCCCAGGCATCCACCCTGATGAGCATTTCTACTAATCAAACCACAGCAAGGGCAATGCTATTTAGTACATCATCATTCAAACAAATTTTGCATTATTTAATGAAGGACTCATTAATCACCTGTGTCAATTTAGCTTGTAAAGTCAGCTTTCAGCCACCCTCAAGACTTGCAACAATATGAGTTTAGTGTATGTTTCCATTCAGCTCTCCAGAACTTACTCAAAGGCAGCAGGGAGTGTCTGCCTTCCTACCTCCGTTTGTCCCATGTGAGTGGTTCCAGCACAGATGGAACCCTTAGAAAGTGTGCTGCTTCGCCTAGCAAATAAATCCACTGGAGCAGGAAAGTTGGCACCTTTCTTGCAACATCTTATTGCTTTCTCTTAAAGGAACTACCTGTGATAGCATTTTAAAGGAAGTTAAAATAATAAAACTGTTTCAATGAGGGGAGGAATGTTGAATTATAGCAACCATGGAATTAAAGCAGTGATGTTTAATTGTCTTAAAAATCACATTTTATGATGTAAATAATATCCGTGAATTTTCTAATTTAAAAATTCCCTTAGGCAATGACTGTGTTTTGTTTTGTTTTCTTTTTTACTTTGTTTTCCTTTTTTTCAATGGACATTATACTTTGGGTAGTGTGACAGTTACAGACAACAGTGCTTGAAAGCAAGGTTGAGGATGTGAGATGGCTCATTACCAGACATGGTCTCTTTAGAAAAATGTGAACAAAGGAGATGATGAGATGACTTCATTCTCTCCTGAATATAAGTGGGAAGCCAGGCCACCATCCTCTTTTTCCTCCAATACAAATACTATAGACAAATGTTGCTAAAACGGTAGTCTGCATATGAGTTTTACCTCTTGATAAAATGTGGTACTGTTGAATTCTAGTGCAGCTCTCTCCATTTTTAAGAATAAAAAAATGAATCCTAGTGCTGAGCATGAGTATAAATGATTATTTAACACATTGCAATGAACAGCAGCCCAGCTGGGCAGAGACCACTAACGATGGACACATTTGAGTTTGGAAGGACACTACTGGATGAGGACTTGGAGTCAGAGAAAAAACAGAAAAGTTTCTATTAACAGATGAGAAATTTGTGCTTTGACTTTAAAATAACAACTATAATGACACATAATTCACACACTACAAAAATCACCACTTTAAAATGTACAATTCACTGATTTTTAGGAAATTAACAGAGTTGTGTGATGATCACCACCATCTTACTTTCCAGCATTTTCATCACCCCAGTAAGAAACCCTGTACCCTTTCATAGTCACTCCCTCCAGCCCTTGACAACCACTAATCGACTTTCTGTCTCTATGGGTTTTCCCTATCCTGGATGTTTCATATAAATTGAATCATACAATATTTGTTCTTTTGTGTTTGACTTCTTTCTTAGCATAGTATTTTCAAGGTTCATCCATGTTGTAGAATGTATCAGTACGTCATTGTTTTTTTTTTTTTTCTTAAAGAAGGAAAGTATTTTTTAAATTAATTTATTTATTTGGCTGTGTTGGGTTTTAGTTGTGGCATGCAGGATCTTCGTTGTGGTAGGCAGGCTCGTAGCTGCAGTGCGTGGGCTCTTTAGTTGTGGCGCGCAGGCTCTAGAGTGCACAGGCTTAGCTGCCCCACAGCATGTGGGATCTTAATTTCCCGACCAGGGATCGAACCTCTGTCCCCTGCATTGGAAGGCGGATTCTTAACCACTGGACCACCAGGGAAGTCCCTTCATTGCTTTTTATGATGGAATAAATCTTCCATATTATGGATATATACCAGGTTTTGTTTATGGACCTTTGGATTATTTCCACTTTTTGGTTATTATTTATAATGCTGCTGTGAAAATTGATGTGCAAATTTTTGCACAGACATATGTTTTCATTTCTCCAGGAGTGGAATTACTGGGTCATATAATAACTATGTCTAACTTTCTGAGGAACTGCCAAACTTTTCCACAGCAGTTACAATTTTTGACTTTCCCACCAGCAATGTATGAGGGTCCCAGTTTCTCCACACCCTCACCAACACTTGTTCTTTCTATTTTTTTTCTTTTTATTATAGCCACCCTAATGAGTGTGAAGTAGTATTGTGGTTTTTTTTTTTTTTTTTTAAATTTATTTATTTATTTTTGTCTGTGTTGGATCTTCATTTCTGTGCGAGGGCTTTCTCTAGTTGCAGCGGTGGGGGCCATTCTTCATTGCAGTGCACGGGCCTCTCTTGTTGCGGAGCACAGGCTCCAGACGCACAGGCTCAGTAGTTGTGGCTCACGGGCCCAGTTGCTCCGCGGCATGTGGGATCTTCCCAGACCAGGGCTCGAACCCGTGTCCCCTGCACTGGCAGGCACATTCTCAACCACTGCACCACCAGGGAAGCCCAGTATTGTGGTTTTGATTAGCATTTCCCTAATGGTTAACTATGTTGAGTATCTTTTTATGCACTTATTGGCCATTTGTATATCTTCTTTGGAGAAATGTCTATTTAAATCCTTTGCCAACTTTTTTTTTTTTTTTTTTTTTTTTGCGGTTCGCGGGCCTTTCACTGTTGTGGCCTCTCCCATTGCGGACCACAGGTTCCAGATGCGCAGGCTCAGCGGCCATGGCTCACGGGCCCAGCCGCTCCGCAGCATGTGGGATCTTCCCAGACCGGGGCACGAACCCATGTCCCCTGCATCAGCAGGCGGACTCTCAACCACTACGCCACCAGGGAAGCCCCCTTTGCCAACTTTTAACTGATTATTTTTATTGTTGAGTTGTAAGAGTCCTTTATATATTCTGAATAGGAGAACCTTTTCAAATATATGATTTGTAGATATTTCCCCCATTCTGTGGGTTGTCTTTTTTACTTTCTTGATAATGTCCTTTGATACATAAAAGTTTTCAATTTTCATGAATTTCAGTTTATCTATTTTTTCTCTTGTTGCTTGTGCTTTTGGTGTCATCCAAGAATCTGTTGATGAATTCAAGATCAGGAAGATTTCCTTTTCTGTTTTCTTCTAAGAGTTTTGTAGTTTTAACTCTTGAATCCATTTTGAGTTAATTTTTGTATATGGTGTGAAGTAGGAGTGCAAATTCTTTCTTTGTATGTAGTTATTCAGTGGTCCCAGCACCACTTTTTTTTCTTTAAAGAGGGATTGCACAGTCAAAGGGTACATGTGTTTTTTGTTTTTGTTTTTTTTTTGTTTTTATTTATTTATTTATTTATTTTATTTTTCGCTGCGTTGGGTTTTTGCTGATGTGCACGGGCCTTCTTTAGTTGCGGAGAGTGCAGGCTACTCTTCATTGCGGTGCCTGGGCTTCTCATTGCGGTGCCTGGGCTTCTCATTGCAGTGGCTTCTCTTGTTGCGGAGCACGGGCTCTGGGCGCGCAGGCTTCAGTAGTTGTGGCATGCGGGCTCAGTAGTTGTGGCTCACAGGCTTAGTTGCTCCACAGCATGTGAGATCTTCCTGGACCAGGGATCAAACCCATGTCCCCTGCATTGGCAGGTGGATTCCCAATCACTGCGCCACCAGGGAAGTCCCAGCACCACTTTTTATATACCTTTTTTTTTAACTTTTTATTTTATATTGGAGTATAGTTGATTAACAATGTTGTGTTAGTTTCAAGTGTACAGCAAAGTGATTCAATTATACATATACATGTATATATTCTTTATCAAATTCTTTTCCCATTTAGCCAGAACCATTTTTTGAAAAGACTATTTTTTCATTATTGGAAGTTCACAGCACTCTTGTCAAAAATCAGTTCACCATGAGTTCATTTCTGGACTCTCAATTCTATTCCATTGGTCTATATATCTATTTTATACCAGTACTAAACTGTCTTGTTACTGAAGCTTTTTAGAAAGTTTTGAAATTGAGAAGTATACACTCTAACTTTGTACACTCTTCTTTTCCAGGATTTTAAGTGTTTGTGAAGGATTGATGTGAATTCTTTAAATTTTTGGTAGAATTAATCAATAAAGCAATCTCATCCTGGGCTTTAACTTATGGGAAGTTGTTTTGAATATTAATTCAATCTCTTTACTTGTTATAGAGATATTCAGATTTTCTACCTCTTTGTGGTCAGTTTTGGTAGCTTGTGTAGTTTTAGATTTTTTTTTTTAACTTTTTTAGTGATTGCCCTAGAGTTTGCAATATACATTTAGAACTAGTCCAAGTCCACTTTCAAATAACACTGTATTGCTTCACAGGTACAAGTGCAAGTACTTTATAATAACAAAGTATTCCTAATTCCTCCTTCCTATCCCTTGTATCATTGCTGTCATTCATTTCACTTATACATAAGCATACATAAGCATTATATATATATATATATGTAATCTAATACATTGTTTCTATTATTATTTTGAACAAACTGTTATCTGATCAATTAAGAAGAAAAATAAAAGTTTTTTATTGAAGTATAGTTGATTTACAGAAAAATAAGTTTTTATTTTATCTTCACTTATTCCTTCTTTCATGCTTTCTTTCTTTATGTAGATCTGTTTCTAACCTATAACATCTTCTTTCTCTCTGATCTTTATTTTTTTTAACATCTTTATTGGAGTGTAATTGCTTTACATTGTTCTGTTAGCTTCTAATGTATAACAAAGTGAATCAGCTATACGTATAATTATATCCCCATATCCCCTCCCTCTTGCATCTCCCTCCCACCCTCCCTATCCCACCCAAACTTTATTTTTTTAATTTTTAAAAATTTATTTATTTGGTTGCGCTGGGTCTTAGTTGCAGCATGTGGGATCTAGTTCCCTGACCAGGGATCGAACTTGGGCCCCCTGCATTGGGATCACGGAGTCTTAGCCACTGGACCACCAGGGAAGTCCCTCTCTGAACTTTTAAAAAAAACCCACTTTTTGCAAAGCAGGTCTGCTGGCAAGAAAATTCCCTCAATTTTTGTTTGTCCTAGAAAGTCTATTTTTGCTTGACTTTTGAAGGAAAATTTCACAAGATACAGAATTCCAGGTTGGTGGGTTTTTTTCCCCCAACACTTTAAATATTTTACTCCACTCTCCTCTTGCTTGTACGCTTTCTGACAAGTCACGTATAATTCTTATCTTAGCTTCTCTATAGGTAAAGTATTTTTATCCTCTGGCTTTTTTCAAGATTTTTTTCTTTATCTTTGATTTTTCTGGAATTTAAATATGGTGGGTTTAGGGGACATTTTGCAGGGGGGGCATTTATCCTGCTGGGTTTTCTCTGAGCTTCCTGGATCTGTGGCTTGGTGTCTGACATTAATTTGGGGAAATTCTTAGTCATTGTTGTTTCAAATATTTCTTCTGTACCTTCCTCTCTTTATTCTCCTTCTGATATTCTCATCACACATAGGTTACACCTTTAGATGTTGTCCCACAGTTCTTAGATATTTTGTTCCATTTTTCAGGGTTTTTTTCTGTTTGCTTTTCAGTTTTGAAAGTTTCTATTGGTACATCCTCAAGCTCAGAGCTTCTATCCTCAGTGGTCCAGTTTACTAACAAGCCCATCAAAGGCATTCTTCATTTCTATTAGAGTGTTTTTGATCTCTAGCATTTCATTTTTATTCCTTCTCAGTATTTATTCCTGCTTACAATACCCATCTGTTCTTGCATGTTGTCTACTTTTTCCATTGGAGCCCATAGCATATTAATCATTGTTATATTAAAATCCTGGTCTGATAATTCCAATATTCCTACCATATCTGATTCTGGTTCTAATGTTTGCTCTGTCTCTTTAAACTGTGTTTTTTTTTTACCTTTTCATATGCCTTGTAATTTTTTGTTGGAAGCCAGATGTGATGTACTAGGTAAGAGGAACTGCAGTAAATAGGCCTTTAGTAATATGGTGGTAAGGTATGGGGTCAGGGGAAGTGTTCTCAAGTCCTATGATTAGGTCTCAGGCTTTTGGTGAGCTTATGTCCCTAGACTGTGAACTTCAGCAGTGTTTCTCAGTCTTTTTTTCCCCTCCCTTAGATAGGACAGGAAGGCTAGAGGGAGCTAGAGTAGGGTATTTCTCTTCCCCTGGGTATTTTAGGCTCTGATAAAACCCCAATAGGTTAGGGTTTGGTAAAATACTTTCTCTCTTGAGGGCAGACCTTGTTATGAAGAACAGAATGCTCCAGTAAATTTCAAAACGGCTACTTTTCCCTTCCCTCTCCTGAAGCACAAGGGAGATTTTCCTCCTCTCTTCATTGTGATAACCTGGTACAGCTTCTGGAAGTAAAAGTCACAGAAGTGTGGGTGTGCTCCTCTGTGACTGGACCCCCTAGAGTTTTTAACTCTCAGATGTTTCTGCTCTGAACCCCCAGCAATTCATCAATTACAGTTCAGGTTTTCCTACCCTGATACCACTTCCCATGGAGGCTTCTGCTCATGGTCTTCTGGTCCAGCAAGTTATGATTCTCTATCTGCCTGTCTGTCTCTCCAATTTTAAGTGTACCGTTTTTGCCTGTGACCTCACTTCCCTGACAGATGTAAGCAAAGTTTTTTTCTAGTTGTTCAACTATTTACTTGCTTTTAGGATGGAGTGATGACTTCCAAATGCCTTAAATGCTGGACTGGAAACAAGAAGTCCTCTTTCTTCTTTTTGATGTAGGCATTCACAGCTATTTACAGTCTCTAAGAACTGCTTTAACTTCATCCCATAAGTTTTTTTTTTCATCCCATAAGTTTTGATGTTTTGTTTTCTTTTTTATTCATCTCAAGATAGTTTCTAATTTCCTTTGTTGTGCTTCGACTTTCTATAGGGGAAACATTTCTGTTCCATCCCTGGATTAATTTCACAGAGCACTGGTACCTCCAGGCCCTTAAATTTACACTTACACCTTTAGAGAGTAGGCATTCCTCCCTGAGGAATAGAGAAACTGAAAGTAGACATGAGTGGCTGGGAGGAGGGGCTACAACTTAAGCCCTAGCTTTTTTTTTTTTTTTTTTTTCTGTGGTACGCGGGCCTCTCACTGTTGTGGCCTCTCCCATGGCGGAGCACAGGCTCCGGACGCGCAGGCTCAGTGGCCATGGCTCACGGGGCCCAGCCGCTCCGCGACATGTGAGATCTTCCCAGACCGGGGCACGAACCTGTGTCCCCTGCATCGGCAGGCGGACTCTCAACCACTGCGCCACCAGGGAAGCCCCAAGCCCTAGCTTTTTTTTTTTTTTTTTTTTTTGCTGTACGTGGGCCTCTCACTGTTGTGGCCTCTCCCGTTGCGGAGCACAGGCTCCAGACGTGCAGGCTCAGCGGCCATGGCTCACAGGCCTAGCCACTCCGTGGCATGCGGGATCTTCCCGGTCCGGGGCACGAACCCATGTCCCCCGCATTGGCAGGCGGACTCTCAACCACTGCGCCACCAGGGAAGCCCAGCCCTAGCTTTTGAAGCCACCCTGTGGCCTATGTCCTTGTCAACTAGGAGTGATATTGCCCTTCAGGTGACATCTGGCAATGTCTGGACACATTTTTAGTTGTCATAATGGGGTAGGGGTGGCATGCAACTGACATCTGGTGGGTAGACGTCAGGGATGTTGTTAAACATCCTACAGTGCACAGGGCATCTGCTCACAACAAAGAGCTATCTACCCCTGAGGTAGGTGAAATGTCACAATCTGAGATGAGCCTTAAAACTGAAGCAACCTGTCCATTGGTAGCAGAGCCTGGATGACCACCTTCCAGTCCAGTTGTTTCCCAAAAAACCCACAGCTACCTGGACCTCCAATTGCTTTGTCCACTCCACCTGTCAGTAGCAGATCATCATGCACTGTCTTGTGAGTGTATGTCTGGCATATTGGTAGGCTAAGGGGCTTCTCCTGGCTAAAAATGCTTCACATTGTCTTGTGAGCCCGTGCTTAATGTCTCCCTCTGAAGACAGAGTAGAAACTCCCTGAGGACAGTCATGGCCTTTGGCACCAAGGAGGCACTCCGTAAATTTGTGTTGAATGGATTAGGAGATATGAGAGAAAATACACCAAAATGTTAACTTGGTGATCTCTAGGAGCTTAGAATGAAGGTTACAGCTGCCTCCAGAAGAGGCTGGGAAATGAGGTGTGACCCCAGGGTTGGTGGGGGCAGAGAAGTTGTGGACCTGTACATTGGTTGTTTTGCTGATAGGATTTTCATTTGGCTATCATTAATAATACAGGTAAGCATCATTTTCCTTGTTAAATTCCTCACATTTCAGCTTCTTTTTCTCTTTGAAATGTTCATACTAGCACTTTTTACCTTTATTAAAAAACCAGTTTTAACTGCTTAAAAATTCAGTGTCCTCAGATTTTGTCACCTAAAGATTTTCTCAAGAACATAATTTAAAAAAAATCTTTTTTTGGTGTTTGACATCGGTTATCATGAAATTATCCTGACACTGAATCTCTATGTCTTGAGGTAGCTGGTCTCAATTTCCTCATCCATAAAATGGGAATGATGATCCTTTGTTAGCCGAGACCTTTGCTGAGGATAAAATGATTTAAAACACGTGAAAGCATTCTGAGCAGTACTGTGTAAATGAAAAGGCCCCTCCAATTATGGGTAATTCTGAAAAAATGTGTTTGTATGAGTTATGCAGTATAACCAGTTGTCATGCAATTATTAGAGTAGTTTACTAGAATGAAACAAAGTGCATTCAGATTTTGTGCTCCTTACTTACAAGTGCTAGCTGAATAAATAGGACTTTTTTTTCTGATAATTTGGTTAAAAGATCTAAAACTCTATTTTAACTTGGACTTTTCTGACAGTTACAATACCTTGACCTTTGTTTCTCCATAGGTGTTACAGAATATCTTGGACACTGAAAAAGATTATGCTAAAGAACTTCAGTCTCTTCTTGTTACTTACTTAAGACCCCTGCAGTCCAATAACAAGTAAGATTTATATTTTAAACCTCTCGCTAAGCAAAGCAAGATAATGTCAGTAGATGGAGTCATTACTCTTATGTCACTGAATAATTGATTTTGCCCTTTAGATGAATTTCCACAGATCACAGGTTGCCAAGAACATGGTCAAGGCAACAGAAATTATGCAAGATGTAGCTTTTGGAGAGCTTGGCTTTCTTTCTCTTCTGGCTGTGGAGGGAAGGAGCTGATCTGCCTTTCTGTCTGTCACCATTTTTATCTTGTACGTTTTAGAAGTGATACATCTAGTTTTACCTTCCAGAAGAAGGACTTGCTGGTGTTTTTATGCAGAAAGCACAGACACTGGAAATTCTTGTGCTTGCTCTGACCTTGACTTGCCAGGGCCGAAACTCTTTCCCATGCTCCCAGAGTGGAAAAAGCGTGGCATTTTGTGAATGTTCCTAAGAGCAATTCAAGCCAGTATTTCACCCAGGCAAAAGTGAATGAGAAAGAGGTGTTAAAAATATTCAAACCTTATCCTGGTCTTAGAAATCTGAAGGCCTGAATTGAAAACTTACTTTTCACAAAAGAAAAATATTGACCGTTCATTTTTTAGGCTTGTAGGCCTGGCATATGTAACAAATAATAGCTAAGTGCATTTATGTGTGTTTTTTATTTTAATGGATTAAACTTTACTAGAGATTATGATCTGTAAGTCAAATGGTAAATTTAGTGGTTGATACATAGAATGGAGGACAGAAATCTCTTCTTGTTTCTCAGTTTAAGAGTTTATTTTTGCCAAACAATTGCCTAAACTGTTGGCTTCAGGCTTAAATAAGTTTAATGTATTTCACTATTTTCTCCCTTTTCCTAAATCATGCTTGCTTAGGCATAATGTCCTGCTAAATTTCCTACTCAGTTATTTTCATGGCACTATGGGAATCTTACTTCAGTATGAAAGGATTTTGTATTCCTGTGTTTTGTCAGAGTTTAAATGATCAACAACAAAGTGGCTTTTGTTATTATTATGTAAAACATGAAGTGCTCTGTGAATCATAGCCCTTAGAGCTGAATGGAACCTCAGTGAATCATTGGGTCTAGTGCCCTGGAAGAAATGACTATCCTCATTGAATAAATTAAAAAAAACCCAAAGTCCAGAGAGTCTCCCTGTCCTGCCCATCACATGGTCAGTCAGTGGCCAGACTCAACCCACTGCGTTTCCTGCCACCGAGTGAAATGTGGTTCCGTGTTCTAGAGGTGACAGGCAGAGGAGGAGAGGGGAACTGAAGTGGTAACCCTGGCAGCGGAAGATGGTAAGATTTCAGATGAAGGGGTGACTGATTAGCAATCAAGAAATAGTCAAAGGAAAAGAAAAGAGCCACGGCAGAGGAGGTGAGAGACCTGAGTCAGAACCGCACTGTTCCCAAGGGAATTCAAAATGCAGTTCTAGTCACTTTCCATTGGTTCTGCCTTGTAGACCCCAAAGTGATTTGAGCAAAGAGGACTGTTTATTGTTTGATCCTGAAAGGTCCAGATAAGCCTCCAGTCAGGTTCTTGCTGCTATGGGGGAACAGCAGCCAGGGAAGCTGGCTAAAGGGTTTCGCTTTTGATACCCATGAGAGGGGTTTTCCAGCTTGTGGTTCAGGAGGGCATCAGAGCAGAGGAACTGGGTGCTTTTTATACTCTAGAGGTTACTGGTAACGTCTGTTTGGGTCTTCCTTTTCTTTGTCAGCAAAAATTACTCTCCTGGAAACCCTCCCCTTGTATTATTATACTAAGGAGAAAGAACATGTGGCAGACATTGGCCTTTTAAGTAAATCTTTAGAAAAGTTTTCTCTCAAAAAGTGGTTAGGGGCTTCCCTGGTGGCGCAGTGGTTGAGAGTCCGCCTGCCGATGCAGGGGACACGGGTTTGTGCCCCGGTCCGGGAAGATCCCACATGCCGCGGAGCGGCTGGGCCCGTGAGCCATGGCCGCTGAGACTGCGCGTCCGGAGCCTGTGCTCCGCAACAGGAGAGGCCACAACAGTGAGAGGCCCGCGTACCCCAAAAAAAAAAAAAAAAAAAAAGTGGTTAGGAGCATGGACTCTGGAGCTAGAATGTTTGGGTTCAAATTCTGGCTTCATTCACAGGCTTTGGGACTTTGGCTGATTTGCTTTAACCTCTCTGTGCCTGGATTTCCTTATGTGTAAAACAAAAACAGCAATAGTACCTACCTCATAAAGTTGTAAGGTTAAGACGAGTTGTTATTTGTAAAATACTTACCTCAGTGTTAAGCGCTGTATTAGTGCTGGCTCTTGTTTTTATCACCTATTATTTGGTAGGGGAAGAAAGGATGAGAAAATTCTTAGTACAGAGGCACTCGATTAAAATGGTTCAGTTTGTGTTTGATTCCATTCCAAAAGCAAACAAACACATCAGTACTATTTTCTTCCCTCCTATTTCCGCTCAAGATTTCCTTTAGTTGATTTTTGAGTGGCATATGTAATGTCTTTCAATTACTTTCCCAGCTCCTCTAGAGGAGAGTATTCAAAAGATTTTACACTTATTCCCAGCTATGATGTATTCTACCCATTTAGATACTTAGATATTTTTTGTTGAGATATAATTGACATATAACATTATATTAGTTTCAGGTGTACAGTGTAATGATTCTATATTTGTATATACTGTGAAATGATCACCACAGTAAATCTAGTTAACATTCACCACACACAGTTACAAATTTTTTTTCTTGTGATAGAACTTTTAAGATCTACTCTCTCAGCAACTCTTTCCACTATGCAGTACAGTATTATTAACTATGGTCACCATGATGTACATTGCAGCCCTATGACTTACTTATTTTATAACTAGAAGCTTGAACCTTTTGACCCCCATTCCACCCCCCGTCCCCCGCTTTGGCGACCACCAATCTGTTCTCTGTAGATGCTTAAATGTTAAGCACTTGCTATTCATTTACTCCTTGCTTTGTAAAATACCTAAATGTACCTTATAAACACTCATTTTCTTTAGGATCATTATTCTTGTTATGGAAAAGGGAAATCAAGGAAAGAAGCTTTAGAAAATTGCTTGAGATCACAGAGTTGGTGTCAGTTAAAAAGCAAAAGTTAAAATGTAGGGATTGCTTCCCTTCTCCCATTTGCCAGTTACTAGCAAACTATCAGCTAACTAGACTAGAGATAGATAACTAGAGTCATCCCCAAGTTCTTTTCACTGAAACTACATATATATATTTTTTTCAGTCTGAGTACTGTAGAATTTACATCTTTATTGGGAAACTTCGAGGAAGTATGCACGTTTCAACAGACGCTCTGCCAAGCCTTGGAAGAATGTTCAAAGTAAGTGTCGCACATCGCCATCAGGATAGCTAGCAACATTGGGTTTTTTGGTGTGCTTTGTTTTCTTTTAACTGTTGTCTTAGATAGGGGCACTTTATATTTATGCATTTATTATGCATTTATACATTTATTCCAACTTTGATAAATTGCCCCAGTACAGAGAAAATCTATTAGGTGGTGGTATTCACAGAGTCAACCCACTAGTTGCTTATCAGGACTCTACATCTGGTCAGTTATTTCTCACTTTATTTAAAAATCATATTGACAAATAAGGTCTAAATTGTCATGGATGATGCCTTTGTCATCGATTAGATATTTTTCTTTTGTACATTGCGAATTACTTTTCCAAGTAATATCTTTATGTGAACCACAACGCATCATTGATGGCTAGCTAGCTCGTTGAAGTGTTCAACTTCATACTGCAGAATGAACTGTGATGATCATCAGGCAATATGTTTCTGGAGCAAGATTCGTTTTCCAAGTAGTGGATCTCGGAGAATTGGTGACTTTCATCGTCTATAGGGAATTTGGGGCAATTGCCTGTTTCTTGAGCTTAATGAGACATGGGTGGTTGTCCAGGGATGAAGCTGGTGAGAACCCCCTCTAAAGAGACCTGAGGAACCACTGCAAATGCTGATAGGGATCCATATTATTGGTATGAAAAGATGGTGACTAAGTGAGAAGAGCAGATTACTATTACTATTTAGACTTTGCTTTTCATTTTATATAGAAACATGTAGAAGAGAGTCCAAGGAATATGCCAACATTGTTATAATAGATATCTCTGAATGGTGGAATTCCGAGTAATTTTTTTTCTTTCTTGTGTTTTTTTGATTTTTCTGCAAACTAAAATGGGTGTCATGTAATTCTAATTCTGTCATTTTTGGATTCAGTTAGTTTTGTCTGTACTTGAACTTCATGCAAATTAATCAAGAGTATTTTTAGTGTGCCTGGCTAAATTTGAATATTATAATTTGAATAAGTATCTTAAAAAACCCTAGTAATTCCAAATAAGTATCTGACCCTATATATTGGAGCTATGTTTGGTGGCTAAAGTTTAAAACAGTGGCCAAGAACTTACATTTCATAGATAAAATGGTTATAATATAGAAGTTTCTTTTTAACTTTGGCAAAAGAATTCATAAGGTTTGCATGTTGCCAGGTTTAATTGGAATCATCTTCCTTTATCCTGTTTCCTATTTTACATTCTGTGTTTCATCTGTTTTGCTTACAGGTTTCCAGAAAACCAACACAAAGTAGGTGGTTGTCTACTGAACCTCATGCCTCATTTTAAATCTATGTATCTGGCTTACTGTGCAAATCATCCTTCAGCTGTAAATGTACTCACCCAGCACAGGTAAATCATTAACATTTCCCCCAAAAAGCTGTTTTGCAATGATATCCTTTCCCAGGACTACCTCATTTGGAAATCCAAGATCTCCCACTGAACTCTTGATTATCCCCATTCATCATACCAGAAGTTGATTCATTGTTATATGGATTTATTGTTCATTCATGCAACAAATAATTTATTGAGCACCTACTATGTGCAAGGTCCTATAGTAGTTGATGGGGATACAGTAGTGAACAAGGAAGAGAAGGTCCCTTCTCTCATGGAGCATAGACTCTTGAGAGAAATAGACATGAAATTAAATGTTGTAAGCATGTTGTATTAGAAAAGGGTAATTAAAAGGAAGCTGTGAGACTTTGAACATGGTATCGAAGTGTGGAGTGAAGGAAGGGTCAGGGAAGGCTTTCTTGAAGTAAAATTCTATTTAGAGCCAATGGTTTAGCCTTCCCCATCCCAGTGAATGTTTTATCCAAGTTGCTGCAGAGCTAAGCTGCCTAGGTTCATCTCTTTTTCACTCTCCCTTTGTCTGGTAGAGGAAGTCTCAAGTGGTAATATGGCTAAAAGGCAGGTATCAGCAGGGAAAGGTGGAAGGAAACTAACCCTGTGAACTGGGTGTCAGGTACTCTAAGCAAAGGTCTCTGATGACAATTATACATGAATATAAATTGTTTCAGATTCATGGGGAACAGCAGCACAGTATCTCCTTTAAGAGTCCTTGCAAGGGACCCAGATAAGCTCACATCTCTCCTACCCTTCCTTACCCTCTGATGACTCACCCTTGACACATTCACTGATACATTCATCTGGGCCACAATTCTGTAGGATAGGCTTGAAGACACAGTTTGGACTTTGAAGCCATGTGCTAGGAATCCAGGTGGGACAATAGGAAGAACAACACACAGAGTCTCTTATGACTGAACTCGGAGATTAGATTCAGAACCGACATGATTCTGGAGGCTGCTCAAGACTGAAAAGATTATTCTTCTTTTAATTTGACTTGTACATCCAGACCCAGGCTGGAACAGTAGGTGACAACAACCCTCAGAAGTGATGGAAACTTTGGCTTTGTCCTGGTTCATTAGGAGCTTGATTGGCTTTATAGAGCTGTTATGTAAGGGCATGTTGAAGGTAGAATTCAGTAGGTCCTACTTGAAGGTGAATTTTACTTCCCTGATGAAAGTTGTGAACTCTTGTGGAATAGCAAATATGGAAGTTGGAGTTTAAAGAAAGAGAAGCCATGACTCTGGATTATTTAGGCAAGTGGCTCAACTGCTTAGAGCTAATAATAACACTGACAATGTGCCAGGCACATGATGTAAAAGCCTATGAGGGAGTTACTATTATTACCATCTCTGCTTTACAGATAAGACATTAGAAGGTTAAGTAATCTGCCCAAGTACTCATAGCTGTTAAGTGGTTGAGCCAGAATTAGAATCCAGATCAGTCAGACTTCTAAAAAAGTGTTTTTATTAAGACATGTATTTCACCTACAAAGTGAATAATCTAAGTGCAAACTTAAAGAATTATCATAAAATGAGCACCCATGTACCCACCACCCAGCTTAAGAAATAAAATTTTACCATTTCTTTTTTAATATAGTAACTTTATTGAGATATAATTCACATACCATACAATTCACCCATTTAAAGTGTACAGTTAAATTATGTTTAGTATATTCAGAGTTGTGCAACCATCACCACAATCAGTTTTAGAAGGTTTTCATCATTCTCCAAAAAAACCTATACTCATTAGCTGTCACTCCCCATTGCCAGCCTAAGGCAACCACTAAAATACTTTATGTCACTATGGATTTGCTTATTCTGAACATTTCATTTAAGCGGAATCACACAACATATGGCCTTTTGTGTCTGGCTTCTTTCACTCAGCACAATGTTTTCAAGGTTCATCCATGTTGTTGCACTTAACAGTACATTGTTTTTTAAATTGCCATACATGCAATGAAAAATATTTCATTGTATGGATACCGCATATTGATCTTCCATTCACCAGTTTGTGGACATATGGATTGTGAATGGTGCTACTATGAAGATTCATGTACAAGTCGTTGCGTAGACCTGTGTTTTCATTTCTCTTGGGCAGATATGTAGGAGTGAAATTGCTGGGTCATATGGTAACTCTATGTTTCACTTTTAGAGGAACTGTGAGACTGTTTTCCAAAGTGGCTACACCAATTTATATTCCTACTAGCAATTTATGACGGTTTCATTTTCTCCACATCCTCACCAACATTTGTTATCATCAGTCTTTTTGATTATAGCCAGTCTAGAGGGTATGAAGTGACGATATCTCATTTTGATATTGATTTGCATTTCCCTAATGACTAATGATGTTGAGCATCTTTCATGTGCTTTATTGGTAATTGGTGTACCTTCATTTGGGGAAACGTCTGTTCAGATCCTTCACCTATTGTTAAATTGGGTTACTTGATTCATTACTGAGATATGTATGATTCACATACCATAAATCCACCATTTTAAAGTGTAGAACTCAGTGGTTGTTAATATATTAGGTTGTGCAACCATCACCACTATTTAGGTCCAGAACATTTTCATCACCCCAAAAAGAAACCCCTTACCCAGTAGCAGTCACTGTCCATTTCTCTAAGGGCTAATGATGTTGAACCTTTTTTTCCCTCAAACCCTTTGTCTGTTTTTTAGGTGGGTTATTCATCTTTTCATTGTTGAGTGGCAACATTTCTTTATATATTCTTCTTTATATATTCTTATCAGACGTGTGATTTGCAAAAAACTTCATTTTGTGGGTTTGCTTGGTATCTTTTGAAGCACAGAAGTTTTAATTTTAAATTTAATTTTGATGACATCCAATGTATCTATTTTATCTATTTTGCTTATATTTTTGGTGTTATATCTAAAGAATTGTTGCCTAATCTAGGTTATGAAGACTTAGGCCTATCTAAGAATTTAATATTGTTAACTTAAGTTTAGCTCTTTAATCCTTCTTGAGTTAATTTTTACATATGATGTGCGGTAGGGGTCCAACTTCATTCTTTAGCATGTGAATATCCAATTGTCCCAGCACCATTTGTTGATTTCTGTTCTTATAAATTTGTTACATTGTGTTTTATGTCACAGAATACATTATGCTCAGTTCAACTACATCCTTACTAATTTTCGACCTGCTGGATTTCTTGATTACTGATAGAGGGATGGATCACAATAGTGGATCTATCTATTTTTGTTCTTCTTTCTCTAGTTCCTTTAGGTGTAAGGTTAGATATTTTATTTGAGTTTTTTCTTGTTTCTTGAGGTAGGATTGTATTGCTATAAACTTCCCTCTTAGAACTGCTTTTGCTGCATCCCATAGGTTTTGGGTCATTGTGTTTTCATTGTCATTTGTTTCTAGGTATTTTTTGATTTCCTCTTTGATTTCTTCAGTGATCTCTTGGTTATTTAGTAGTGTATTGTTTAGCCTCCATGTATTTGTATTTCTTACAGTTTTTTTCTTGTAATTGATATCTAGTCTCATAGTGTTGTGATCAGAAAAGATACTTGATATGATTTCAGTTTTCTTAAATTTACCAAGGCTTGACTTGTGACCCAAGATACGATGTATCCTGGAGAATGTACCATGAGCACTTGAGAAGAAAGTGTATTCTGTTGTTTTTGGATGGAATATCCTATAAATATCAATTAAGTCCATCTTGTTTAATGTATCATTTAAAGCTTGTGTTTCCTTATTTATTTTCATTTTGGATGATCTGTCCATTGGTGAAAGACAGGTGTTAACATCACCTACTATGATTGTGTTACTGTTGATTTCCCCTTTTGTGGCTGTTAGCATTTGCCTTTTGTGCTGAGGTGCTCCTGTGTTAGGTGAATAAATATTTACAATTGTTATATTTTCCTCTTGGATTGATCCCTTGATCATTATGTAGTGTCCTTCTTTGTCTCTTGTAATAGTCTTTATTTTAAAGTCCATTTTTTCTGATATGAGAATTGCTGTTCCAGCTTTCTTTTGATTTCCATTTGCATGGAATATCTTTTTCCATCTCCTCACTTTCAGTCTGTGTGTGTCCCTACATGTGAAGTGGGTCTCTTGTAGACAGCATGTGTACGGGTCTTGTTTTTGTATCCATTCAGCCAGTCTATGTCTGTTGGTTGGAGCATTTCAACCATTTACATTTTAGGTAGTTATCAATATGTATGTTCCTATTACCATTTTCTTAATTGTTTTGGGTTTGTTGTTGTAGGTCTTTTCCTTTTCTTGTGTTCCCTGCCTAGAGAAGTTCCTTTAGCATTTGTTGTAAAGCTGGTTTGGTGGTGCTCAATTCTCTTAGCTTTTGCTTGTCTGTAAAGGTTTTAATTTCTTCATCAAATCTGAATGAGATCCTTGCTGGGTAGAGTAATCTTGGTTGTAGGTTTTTCCCTTTCCTCACTTTAAATATGTCCTGCTACTCCCTTCTGGCTTGTAGAGTTTCTGCTGAAAGATCAGCTGTTAACCTTATGGGGATTCCCTTGTATGTTATTTGTTGCTTTTCTCTTCCTGCTTTTAATATTTTTTCTTTGTATTTATTTTTTGATAGCTTGATTAATATGTGCCTTGGCATGTTTCTCCTTGGATTTATCCTGTATGGGACTCTCTGTGCTTCCTGGATTTGATTGATTATTTCCTTTCCCATGTTAGGGAAGTTTTCTACTGTAATGTCTTCAAATATTTTCTCAGACCCTTTCTTTTTCTCTTCATCTTTTGTGACCCCTATAATTTGAATGTTGGTACGTTTAATGTTGTTACAGAGGTCTCTGAGACTGTCTTCAATTCTTTTCATTCTCTTTTCTTTGTTCTGCTCTGTGGTAGTTATCTCCACTATTTTATCTTCCAGGTCACTTATCTGCTCTTCTGCCTCATTTATTCTGCTATTGATTTCTTCTAGATAATTTTTAATTTCATTTATTGTGTTGTTCATCAGTGTTTGTTTGCTGTTTAGTTCTTCTAGGTGCTTGTTAAACGTTTCTTTTATTTCCTCCATTCTATTTCCAAGATTTTGGAACATCTTTACTATCATTACTCTGAATTCTTTTTCAGGTAGGCTGCCTATTTCTTCTTCATTTGTTTGGTCTGGTGGATTTTTACCTTGCTCCTTCATCTGCTGTGTATTTCTCTGTCTTCTCATTTTGCTTAATTTACTGTGTTTGGGGTCTCCTTTTCGCAGGTTACAGGTTCTTAGTTCCCGTTGTTCTTGGTGTCTGCCCCCAGTGGATAAGTTTGGTTCAGAGGCTTGTGTAGGCTTCCTGGTGGAGGGGACTGGTGGGCAGGTGGATTCTTAACCACTGCACCACCAGGGAAGTCCTATCACTTTTTTTTTTTTTTGCCTCATGTATTTTGATGTTCTGTTGTTAGGTGCATTCATGTTAAGGATTGCTTTGTCTTGTTGGAGAAATGGCCCTTGTATCTTTATGTAATTCTCTCTCTTTATCCCTGATAGTTTTCCAAGTTCTGATGTCAGTTTTTTTCTGAAATCAATATAGCTAATCCAGCTATCTTTTGATTGCTGTTAATATTTCATTTTCCATACCTTTTCTTATAATCTGTCTGTGTCTTGTAGACAATATATAATTGAGTCTTGCTTTTTTAATCCACTTTGAGAATTTCTGTCCTTTAACTGACATAGTTAGACCATTCACATTTAAAGTGATTATTATTATAGTTGGATTAATATCTAAAATGTTTGTAACCATTTTCTATTCATTTCCCTTGTTCTTTCTTTACTGCCCCCCTTTTACTGCCTTCTGTGGTTTTATTATTATTATTATTATTATTATTATTATTATTAATTTTGACTATGACACCCGGCATGTGGGATCTTAGTTCCTCAACCAGGGATCGAACCTCTGCCCCCTGCAGTGGAAGCACAGAGTCTTAACCACTGGACTGCTAGGGAAGTCCTGCATTCTCTGGTTTTAGTTAAACATTTTATATGATTTCATTTTCTCTTCTTCTCTTTGTCTTTTTCTGAAAAAAATTTATTGATTTCCCTAGAGTTTGTAATATCCATTTACAACTAACCTAACAGCACTTTCACATAACACTTACCATTTCACAGGTAATGCAGGTATCTTATAACAGAGTATTCTAAATTTTTCCCCCTCATCTCTTATTGTTCTCATTCATTTCACGTATCCATAACATAAAATCACTCAATATACTGTTGCTTTTATTACTTTGAACAGCTATCTATTGCATCTGTTAAGAATAAGAAAAAAGATTTTATTTTAATTGCATTTATTATTCTCTGACACTCTTCCTTCTCATGTAGATCCAAGTTTCCTTCTCTCTGAAATACTTCTTTTAACAATATTTGATAGGAGGTCTACTGGTGACAGTTTCCCTCAGTTTTTGTTTGCCTAAGAAAGTTTTATTTTGCCTCCACTTTTTTTCCTTCTATTTTTATTGTGGTAAAACAAACAAATGTATAACATGAGATCTACCCTCCTAACAAAAGTTTAAGTGTACAGTACAGTATTGTTAAGTATAAGCACAATTTTGTACAGCAGATCTCTAGAAATTTTTCGTCTTCCATAACGGAAACTTATATCTACTGAACAGCAACTCCCCATTTCTCCCTTACCCCAGCCCCTGGAAATCACCATTTTACTTTCTGCTTCTATGAGTTTGACTACTTCAGATACCTTATATAAATGGAATCATGTAGTATGTTTCCTTCTGTGACTGGCTTATTTCACTTAGCAAAATGTCCTCAGAGTTCATCCATGTTTTCACATATGACAGGATTTCCTTCTCTTTAAAGAGGTATGCATATGCATACCACATTTCTTTTTTTTTTTTTTTTTTTTTTTTTTTTTTTTTTTTGCGGTATGCGGGCCTCTCACTGTTGTGGCCTCCCCCGTTGCGGAGCACAGGCTCCGGACGCGCAGGCTCCGGACGCGCAGGCTCAGCGGCCATGGCTCACGGGCCCAGCCGCTCCGCGGCATATGGGATCCTCCCAGACCGGGGCACGAACCCGTATCCCCTGCATCGGCAGGCGGACTCTCAACCACTTGCGCCACCAGGGAGGCCCCATACCACATTTCTTTATCCATTCATTCATCAATGGCCATTTATGTTGTTTCACAACTTGGCTATGAGAATGCAAATGTCTCTTCGAGATCTTGATTTCAGTTTATTTAGATAAATAACCAAAAGTTGGATTGCTGGATTAAATGGTAGTTGTATTTTCAGTGTTTTGAGGAACTTCCATACTGTTTCCACTGTGGCTGCACCAATTTACATTCCCACCAACAGTGCACAGAGGTTCCAACTTCTTCACATCTTTGCCAACATTTGTCTTTATTTATTTATTTATTTTTGGATAATGGCCATCCTAATCAGATGTGAGGGGATGTCTCATTGTATGTGTGTGTGTGTGTTTACAGTAACTATTACACTTCTCTACTTAAATGTATACAATCTCATGTAGTAAGGGTCATGTATCTCTTTTCCTCAGATAAATACTAATGTAATATTTAATTGAAGTATAGTTGCTGTACAATAGTATATAAGTTACAGGTGTATAATATAGTGATTCACAATTTTTAAAGGTTATACTCCATTTATAGTTATTATAAAATATCATTGTGGGGCTTCCCTGGTGGCGCAGTGGTTAAGAGTCCGCCTGCCGATGCAGGGGACACGGGTTCATGCCCCGGTCTGGGAAGATCCCACATGCTGCGGAGTGGCTGGGCCCGTGAGCCATGGCCGCTGAGCCTGCACGTCCGGAGCCTGTGCTCCGCAACGGGAGGGGCCACAACAGTGAGAGGCCCACGTACCGGAAAAAAAAATATCATTGTGGTTTTCATTTGCACTTCCCTGATGATTAGTGTTGTTGAGCATCTTTTCATGTACCATTTGTATGTCTTCTTAGGAAAAATGTCTATTCAAGTCCTTTGCCCACTTCTTTTTTTTTTAACATCTTTATTGAAGTATAATTGCTTTACAATGGTGTGTTAGTTTCTGCTTTATAACAAAGTGAATCAGCTATACATATAAATATATCCCCATATCTCTTCGCTCTTACATCTCCATCCCTCCCACCCTCCCTATCCCACCCCTCTAGGGGGTCACAAAGCACCAAGCTGATCTCCCTGTGCTATGCGGCTGCTTCCCATTAGCTATCGGTTTTACATTTGGTAGTGTACATATGCACATGCCACTCTCTCACTTTGTCCCAGCTTACCCTTCCCCCTCCCCATGTCCTCAAGTCCATTCTCTAGTAGGTCTGCATCTTTATTCCCGCCCTGCCCCTAGGTTCTTCATGACCATTTTTTTTCTTTTTTTAGATTCCATATATATGTGTTAGCATATGGTATTTGTTTTTCTCTTTCTGACTTACTTCACTCTGTGTGACAGTCTCTAGGTCCATCCACCTCACTACAAATAACTCAATTTTGTTTCTCTTTATGGCTGAGTAATATTCCATTGTATATATGTGCCACATCTTCTTTATCCATTCATCTGTCATTGGACACTTAGGTTGCTTCCATGTCCTGGCTATTGTAAATAGAGCTGCAATGAACATTGTGGTACATGACTCTTTCTGAATTATGGTTTTCTTGGGGTATATGCCCAGTAGTGGGATTGCTGGGTCGTATGGTAGTTCTATTTTTAGTTTTTTAAGGAACCTCCATACTCTTCTCCATAGTGGCTGTATCAATTAACATTCCCACCAACAGTGCAAGAGGGTTCCCTTTTCTCCACACCCTCTCCAGCATTTATTGTTTCTAGATTTTTTGATGATGGCCATTCTGACTGGTGTGAGGTGATATCTCATTGTAGTTTTGATTTGCATTTCTCTAATGATTAATGATGTTGAGCATTCTTTCATGTGTTTGTTACTTTGCCCACTTCTAAGTTAGGTTATTAGTATCTTTACTATTGAGTTGCAGGAATTCCTTATTGTTTTGGAGATTAGACCCTTATCAAATAGATGATTTGTAAATATTTTTTCCTTTTCCATAGGTTGCCTTTTCACTCTTATGATTGTTTGCTTTGCTGTGAAAAATCCTTTTAGTTTGATGTAGTTCCACTTGCCTATTTTTTGTTTTGTTAACTGTGCTCTTGGTATCATATTCAAGAAATCATTGCCAAGACCAATGTTTGGAAGCATTTCTCCTGTTTACTTCCAGGAATTTAGAACTTCAAGTTTTATGTTTAAGTCTTGAATCCATTTTGAGTTGATTTTTGTGTGTGGTGTGAGGTAAGGTTCCAGTTTTCTTTTTTCTTTTTTGCATGTGCATATTCAGTTTTCCCAGTACCATTTGTCGAAGACTGTTTTTTTCTCATTATATATTCTTGGCACCCTTGTCAAAGATCATTTAAACATATATACACAGATTTATTTCTAGGCTTTCTAATTTGTTCTATTGATCTAGTGTCTTTCTTTGTGCCAACCATACTGTTTTAATTATTGTAGATTTGTAATATGTTTTGGAATAAGGAAATGTGAAACCTCCAACTTTGTTATTTGGGGTTCATTTTGGTTCCATATGAATTCTGGGATTGTTTTTTTCTGTTTCTGTAAAAAAATAAATGCCATTGAGGATTTATAGGGATTGCATTGAATCTGTAGATCGCTTTCAACATCTGGACTTTTTTTTTTCGGATTTCACCGGTTACATGCATTTATTTATCTGTGTATGTATTTAGTTTTTTTTAAATGATTTTTTTATTAGTTTCTGCTTTATAACAAAGTGAATCATTCATACATATACATCTGTTCCCCCATCCCTTCCCTCTTGCGTCTCCCTCCCTCCCACCCTCCCTATCCCACCCCTCCAGGCAGTCACAAAGCACCGAGCTGATCTCCCTGTGCTATGCGGCTGCTTCCCACTAGCTATCTACCTTATGTTTGGTACTGTATATATGTCCATGCCTCTCTTTTGCTTTGTCACAGCTTACCCTTCCCCCTCCCCATATCCTCAAGCGTCTGGACATTTTTAACAGTATAAACTCTTCTGATCTGTGAACATGGGATGTCTTTACACTTATTTGTTCCTTCTTTAATTTTTTTCATTAATGTTTTGTAATTTTCAGTGTACAAGTCTTCGGTCTCCTTGGTTAAGTTTAGTCCTAAGTATTTTATTCTTTGGATGCTATTGTATCAATGAATGAGATTTCTTTCCTTCCTTCTTTCTTTCTTTCTTTCTTCCTTTCTTTCTGTATTTTTTTTTTGGATAGTTCATTGTTAATGTATAGAAATGCAACTGATTTCTGTATGTTAGTTTTGAATCCTGCAACTTTACTGAATTCATTTATTAGTTTTACCAGTTTTTTGTGGAGTCTTTAGGGTTTTCTACATATAAAATCATTTCATCTGTGAACAGAGATCATTTTACTTCTTCCTTTCCCGTTTGGATGCCTTTTATTTTTCTTTCTTTCCTATCTGGCTAGGACATCCAGTACTGTGTTGAATAGAAGTGACCAAAGTGGGTATCTGTGCCTTGTTCCTGATCTTAGAGGAAAAAGCTCTGTTTTTCACCATTGAGTATGATGTTAGCTGTGTGCTTTTCATATATTGCCTTCTTATGTTGAGGCAATTTCCTTCTATTCTTAATTAGTTGAGCATTTTTGTTTTTATCATGAAAGGATGTTGGATTTTTGTCAAATGCTTTTTCTGCATCTAATGAGATGATCATATGATTTTTATCTTTTGCCCTTTGAGTGTGATGTATCACATTGATTGATTTTTGTATGTCAAATCATCCTTGCATCCTAGGTATATTTCCCACTGGTCATGGTGTATGATGCCTTTAGTGTGCTATTACATTTGGGTTGCTAGTATTTTGTTGAGGACTTTGGCATCTATATTCATCAGGATATTGGCCTATAGTTTTCTTTTCTTGTGGTGTCTTTCTCTGGCTCTTGTATCAGGGTAATGCTGGTCTCATAAAATGTGTTTGAAAGTGTTTCTATCTCTTTAATTATTTTGGAAGAGTTTGAGGAGGATTGGTGTTAATTCTTTTTTTTTTTTTTTTGCGGTACGCAGGCCTCTCACTGTTGTGGCCTTTCCCATTGAGGAGCACAGGCTCCAGACATGCAGGCCCAGTGACCATGGCTCACGGGCCCAGCCGCTCCGTGGCATGTGGGATCTCCCCGGACCAGGGCACGAACCCATGTCCCCTGCATCGGCAGGCGGACTCTCAACCACTGCGCCACCAGGGAAGCCCTAATTCATTTTTTAAAAAATTTTTTATTTATTTATTTTTTGGCTGTGCCACGGGGCATGTGGGATCTTAGTTCCCTGACCAGGGATCAAACCCACCCCCCTGCGGTGTAAGCGTGGAGTTTTAACCACTGGACCACCAGGGAAGTCCCCAGTGTTCATTCATTTTTAAATGTTTTATAGAATTCACCAGTGAAGCCATCTGGTCCTGGGCTTTTCTTTGTTGGGAGGTTTCTTTGTTTGTTTGTATTTTGGTTTTTAAATTAATTCATTTATTTTTGGCTGCATTGGGTCTTCATTGCTTTCTCTAGTTGTGGCAAGTGGAGGCTACTCTTCATTGTGGTGCATGGGCTTCTCATTGCAGTGGCTTCTCTTGTTGCAGAGCACAGGCTCTAGGCATGTGGGCATCAGTAGTTGTGGCACGTGGGTCCAGTAGTTGCGGCACACAGGCTTAGTTGCTCTGCGGCATGTGGGATCTTTCTGGACCGGGGCACGAACCCGTGTCCCCTGCATCAACAGGTGGACGCTCAACCACTGCACCACCAGGGAAGCCCTATTTTACTTTTTTAACCAATTTGTTTAACTTACATTTAGTAAATGTATAGAGTTGTGCAACTATCACCACAATCCAATTTAAGAACATTTCTGTCACAGAAGATCCCTTATGCCCATTGCAGTCAATCCCTGCTCCCACCCCCATGAATTATTTTTTTAGTGTTTGCTTTGAGGCTTTCCATATATATATCTTAACTTGTCTGAATCTGCTTCATGTTTACAGTAACGTAATTCTAGTGAGATATAAAAATGTTACTCCTAGTATACCTCTATTTCCACTTCCCTTTTTGTGCTACTGTTGTTATACATGTTATGTCTATATGTTATGAACCCAATAATACATTGCCATCATTATTATTATTGTTATTTTAAATTTATTTATTTATTCATTTATTTAATTTTTGGCTGCATTGGGTCTTTGCTGCTGCACGTGGGTTTTTTCTAGTTGCTGAGAGCAGGGGCTACTCTGTTGTGGTGTGCAGGCTTCTCATTGAAGTGGCTTCTCTTGCCACGGAGCACAGGCTCTAGGCGCACGGGCTTCATTAGTTGTGGCTCGCGGGCTCAGTAGTTGTGGCACATGGGCTTAGTTGCTCCACGGCATGTGGGATCCTCCTGGACCAGGGCTCAAACCCATGTCCCCTGCATTGGCAGGCTGATTCACAACCACTGCACCACCGGGGAAGCCCGCCATTGTTATTATTAATATAATTTTCTATTAATGAAACTGAGAGAAGAAAGGAGAATGAGGATATATTTATAGCATTTGTTATATTAACATTCTTATTTACTGTTTGTGTAAGGTGATACCTCATTGTAGTTTTGATTTGCATTTCTCTAATAATTAGTGATGTTGAGCATCTTTCCATGTGCCTGTTGGCCATCTGTATGTCTTCTTCGGAGAAGTGTCTACTTAAGTCTTCTGCCCATTTTTGGATTGGGTTGTTTGTTTTTTTGATATTGAGTTGTATGAGTTTTGGAAATTAAGCGCTCGTCAGCCACATTGTTTGCAAATATTTTCTCCCAGTCTGTAGGTTGTCTTTTCATTTTGTTGATGGTTTCCTTTGCTGTGCAAAAGGTCCCATTTGTTTATTTTTGCTTTTATTTCTATTGCCTCGGGAGACCGACCTAAGGAAACATTAGTACAATTTATGTCAGAGAATGTTTTGCCTATGTTCTCTTCTAGGAGTTTTATGATGTCCTGTCTTACATTTAAGTCTTTAAGCCATTTTGAGTATATTTTTCTGTAGGGTGTGAGGGAGTGTTCTGACTTCATTGATTTACATGCGGTTGTCCAGCTTTCCCAACACCACTTATGGAAGAGACTGTCTTTTCTCCATTGTATATTCTTGCCTCCTTTGTCGAAGATTAATTGGCCGTAGGCCTGTGGGTTTATTTCTGGGCTCTTTATTCTAGGGGTAGTTTTTTGAGACCAGTCTTTGAAATTTGCTCGTTCTCTCTACTGACCTAGCTGGCCTCTTGTGTAGCTTGTTGTTCTTTTTTTTTTTTTTTTTTTTTTTTTGCTGTACGTGGGCCTCTCACTGTTGTGGCCTCTCCCGTTGCGGAGCACAGGCTCTGGACGCGCAGGCTTCGCGGCCATGGCTCACGGGCCCAGCCGCTCCGCGGCATGTGGGATTTTCCCGGGCCGGGGCACGAACCCACGTCCTCTGCATTGGCAGGCGGACTCTCAACCACTGCGCCACCAGGGAAGCCCGAGCTTGTTGTTCTTAATTAAGAGGACCAGCCTTCTCTCATTTGCTTACCACCAAAATCTTCATTGCCTTTGCAAGAGACCTTAGGCTTGAATTTCCCCACACTGTTTTTCAACTAGAACCAGTTCCTTTGAGGAAAGCTCACTGTTCCTATAGTCTGTCTGCCTCTCTCCTGGGCAAAATCTTTGAGCCACTACTCTGGGTGCTGGGCAGGGCAGTAGCCTCTGGTCTTCTCTTTTTACCTTTCCCAGCACAGAACCTCTACCCTGCAAGCGAGCTGGGGTGAGGGTAATTTGGTGCCAGTATTTTCAGCCTGCGTCCTCCCTCTCTGTCCAGCCTCTCAGCCACACTCACTAGGCATTCAATGTCTTCAACTCAGAGCTGAATCAGTTGAGATACGCTAGTGAGATATTGTGTCCTTGGGGTGGGAGTTGAGGGCAGAGGGAGCCCTCTCTTCTTGTCCACACTTGCCTGGAGTGGCTTCTGGCAAACTGAGCCAGGAGGAGGGAGGAGGGAGAGAGGGAGAGAGCAGGTCATGGCTCAAATACCAAGCTCTCCCTGTTCTTACTGAGTTTTAGAATATTTTCTTGAATAAATGTTTTCTTCATTTACCAGATGTCATTGGAACACTTTCTAGAGACTTTAAATGGTTGTTTTTATAGGCTCCACTAGCTCGGCTTGTTTCCCTGGGGGATGGGTCCATGTAGCATCTCATGCCACCATCCCCTTCAGGCCACTCCTTGATGTCAGCCTAAAAACTTTTTCCCACTTTTATATTGTCTCAGTTTACAGTTTATTGTCTCTGCCACTTAGAAGCTGTGTTACCCAGGGTGATTCACTTAATCTTTAAACCTTAGTTTCCTCACTTGTAAAATGAGGATAAAATCCCCTACCTTGCAGGGTTGGTGTGAGGATTCAATGAAATAATGTATACCAAGTACCCGGCATATAGCACAAGGTACTTGCTGCCACCTCCCATGTCTGCTTTATTCGTCTTCTACCAGCTTCTCGTTGTTTTTTTAGAAAAACAATTATGCAATATTTCAAGCATACAAAGAACAGAGATAAAATAAAGTACACCCACGTACCCACCATTCAGCTTAAGAATCAAATTGTAGCTGCAATTGGAGTCCTGTGTATACTTTCCAATATTTCCTGCTCCTCCCTCCCTCCCCTGAGGGAGCCTCAGTCCTGAATTTGTTTTTATTATTTCCAGGAATGTTTTCATACTTCACTACTTATCTTCAATAAATAAAAATATGGTTCAGAGGCATTTTTCCTGTGATGGCTACGTAAACATCCTGTGCGGATAAGGGTAAATTTCTTAATGCCAATGAAAAGAGATCCCATCATGTTAGCTTGCCATTTATATGAGCACGTACTCTTTTTCTTCTGATCTGAGAACAGCAATTCTGGATAAATACCAGAAAGAAACGGTGTACCTCAGATGGCAGACTTTTGTAGTGTTTAGAGAATTTTCTGTTGTAATTCTGTGTACTAAAATACTACTGACTCTGCATTTACCCATGTTAGGAGTTTAAAATATAAATAACAGTAGAGATTCTTTCAAACATTATGATTTAAAGTCTGTTGCACAGTTAATTGAAAGATTCTCAACTTTGGGGGGAAATTATAACCCTGTTTGCTTGATTTTGGTTAGTGATTTTTAAAAATTGAAGTATAGTTATTTACAATGTTTCAGGTGTACAGCAAAGTAATTCAGTGTACATATATCTATGTATAGATATAGATATATATTCTTTTCCAGATTCTTTTCCATTATAAGTTATTACAAGATATTGAATATAGTTCCCTATGCTATACAGTAGGTCCTTGTTGTTTATCTATTTTATATATGATTATTGATTTTTTTGGAGAATTTTATAATATCCCTTGAAATGATGGAAGACTCACTGGAGTCCCATAGAACTGAATTTTTATCTTAGTGGTTTATTTACATGTAAGGAATGAAAATTAAATTAAAATACTTGGGGTTATCCTCAGAGGTGCTTCTAATATAATCCAAGCTATTTTCTAGGCATCTTGTCGTAATTTATGCTGACATACTAGAGGCAAAGCATAGTTGAGTGAAATTCTCAGAAAATTCAGATTAAAATCCTGTTTTATATGAAGGCTTCAGCTGAAATAGGGACATTGGTGGATTTCTGCTAAAGCTGTAGGTGCTTAGAAGCGGGAAAATTTTTGAGTCAGAGCAAGCCAGTTAGGTGAACTTCTTCATTTCGGCCGGCAGGTAGCAGTATCATACTAGAAATGCTTGTGACGATTGACAATGAGACCAGACGCAGCCCGAAAATTGTATGACTGTGTGTTGGTGCCTTGTGAAAAGTGCAGTGATGCATTATCTGAATTCGGAGATACAAGCAGACCCCAATCTTGATATGTTTGCTCCCCATATTTACATATATTTGAATGAGTGCCCCAGTCTTTTGCTCGGCCCTGGGCGAGGTCTTTTGGGATTTCCCCTCTCTCTCCCCTTCTGGCTCGCTATTGTGGCTCTTATTTCTTCCTGGGAGTAACTTCACCCTTACAAAAATACCCACTTCTCTCCCGTGCTTCGTTGTGGCATCCATCCTTTTCACAAGGGAGAGGAACCCGGCGGCGTGGAAAGACAGAGGGGGGAGAGGGGGAGAGAGTTAGCGCCGAGGCAGATCTGGACCTCACTTCCGGCTCTATTGCGGCGACTACCACAAACACCACGTATTCTTTTCCTCTTGTTAGTTTTATAAACTCTCTGTTTACCACTGTTGTCAGCAATGAAGACTTTGAGAAAAACTCAGAGCTGTGTACTTGCTTCCGGGACGAAGCACATAGGAAAAATTCTGAGACTAGATTCTGTTCTGTCTTTGAGGAACCAGGGAAGGGAGCAAGTGAGACTGACCACAAACAAAAAAGTGGTGGGGAAGAAGCAGGCAGCCTAGTCTCTGGGACTGGATCAGTGAAAAAAGGGCTAAGTGAGATCCACCCAACCCAGTGTGAGCGGCATCCCGGGGATTTTCCACTGGCCACGCCCAGCCTCCCAGCTCCTCGTGCCTCACCTCCGCTTTCCAGACCACGGTGATTCCCATGAAAGGCTGGTGGCGAGAGAGTGAGGCGAAAAGGGGGGAAAATCTGGTCCTTTTCTAGCTGCTCTAGTTAGAGTCACCATCGTTCAAAGTGGAAATCTATGCAAAGATTCTACAGAAACACTGTTATATGAGATGGTTAAGCCCTGTAGTGTTATTATAATGTATGACACTTTTCTTCAGTTTTCCAGCCCAACCTAGAATATACCAGAGCCCCATCCACCGTGCATTCTATAAGGGTATGTTGAGTTTCAAACAACATTCATACATTGAAAACTGCTTCTATTGTGTCACATCACATATACAGAACATGTTAAACTTGAAAAGCACTTCAAACAGGCTGTATAAAACGTAAAAGATGCATTTGAAAGACATTGTGTTTTGGTATACAGATATATATTTGCATGTTATATTTGTGTATGATATTAATTTGTGCATTAAATTTATTTGGCTAAGTAAAATGTGTCTTTGAGGATCTATTTATCATGATGGGCAGTGGCTTTATAAGGCAGTTTTGTTCTTTTGTTGCACTAGTCTAATGTTACTTTTTCCCTAATAGCCAGTGTTTTATTCTGAGATAGTGATCTCATGTTATACTGAAAAAAAAATTTAAATTCTTTTGTAATATTTAACAAGCCTAGAAGTTAGAATGATGCATGGAAAGTAATAAAGTACACATTAGCATTTGCTTTTAATTGTTGTAACCCTTGTATCAATTAGAGTAGAACGTTGAGGATGCAGGTAGTTATTTACTCATGGAAAGGAAAAAATAAGGCTTGTTTACCAAATTGAAAAGAAATTAGAAAATTGATTTTCTCAAAATTACATACTCAAATGCACTCTCCAACTTCGAGTTATTTTCCTAATTATACTTTATATGTGATGATCATTTTTTAGTCTAAGCCAAATCTGACCCACAGGCACGTTAACCTGTTTCCCTAGTTGCTTGCATTAAGCACTATTTCTTTTTTCAAAATTTTTATTGAGATCTACTTGATTTACAATGTTGTGTTAGTTTCAGGTATACAGTAAAGTAATTCAGTTATACATATAGATATATATTCTTTTTCATATTCTTTTCCATTATGATTTATTACAGGATATTGAATAGAGTTCCCTGTGCTATATAGTAGAACCTTGTTGTTTATCTATTTTATATATAGTAGTGTGTATCTGTTAATCCCAAACTCTTAATTTATCCCTTCCCCACCCCCTTTAACCTTTGGTAACCATAAGTTTGTTTTCTATGTCTGTGAATCTGTTTCTGTTTTGTAAATAAGTTCATTTCTATCATACTTCAGATTCCACATATAAGCGATATCATATGATATTTGTCTTTCTCTGTCTGACTTACTTCACTTAGTATGATAATCTCTAGGTCCAAAACACTATTTCTTCTAGAAGTTCTCCCTGCATTATTCAAGTGAACTCAGCTCCCACCCTCCTTTTTTTCATGGTTTAGACCTCAGAGATGGTCCATGCCACTGCTGTGTTCCACATCAAGCATCAGACAGTAGTGATTTCCAACAGACTTGGGTATGAACCTTAACTTAGCTATTTACTTGCTTTCACTCACCCTTTCTGAGTCTCATGTTTCTCATCTGTAAAATGAAGATAACACCTGTGTTGAAATGTTGTTGTGAATATTAAACCAGAACAGATGCATGCAGAGATCTTAGCATGAAAGATTTTAGTCTTATAAACCCCAATATTTAAGGTTCATGATTTTAGTAGGAAGTAGGTTTTATCTCTGCTTTACAAATGAGTCAGCTGAGGTTGGTAACTGATCAGGGTCACTGAATCTGTTTTATGATTTCAAGTCCAGGGCACTTCCCTCCCCTTGGCTGCTTCTGGAGCAAGACTGCAAAAACTGATAAAACAGGTAGCCTTGATGGTTAGATGTGACCACTCAGATGAGATCTAGCTTCCATGACATCCCTGTGATTCTGCGTGACTCAAGGTTGCTGTGTAACAGCTGAAATGATGTCTTTTTCTCTCCTGCTCGCAAAAGCCAAGCAGAGGGAGAGTATCTATAATAGGGGTAACCTGCAACCCACCACACCCCCAAACCCCCTAGTAGGTTATCACTGATAGCAAGTTTCTTTGAACACAGCACAACTTTTTGCAACATGCCACAGTTGGGAACCACTGTCGAAGATGTGTTCTAGGAGAATAAGTAGGTCATTTGGTAGTAGAGGGTTCCTCTTGGAGAGGGATGAGAAGATTGGTGGGGCCAGTGGGAATCCAAAAAGTTAAGACTTGATCTTGCAGGCAATTGGAGGTTCCTGAGTAGGAAAGCAACAGGAGTTAAGTGGTGGTTTGCAGGGTGCTTCACAAGCCAGAAAGCCTGGAAGCTGTGGGGTCCATTGGACTATTGCAGTGAACCAGACCGGAGAGATGAAGGCCTGAGCTGAGTCAGTGGCAGTGGGAATGGAAAGGAATAAACAGGCACAAGAAGGCTTGTGACGGATTAGGTATGCATGGGTGAGCAAGGAGGGAGAGGGGTCAAGAGATAAGGCAGGTTTCCTTCTTTAATTCTATGTTGCAGAAATATAAACTAAAATGATCTTGCAGCCCCAGGACTCAGTATCCTATTGGTGGAAAGGAGACAGTCCAAGAGGGTGCTGAAGGGCAGAGAAAACCCAGGCTTAGACTTAGACATTTGCACAACATGGTTCCTAAGATATTAATACAGTCTTTTTTTTTTTTTTTTTTTTGGCCACACCGCGTGGCTTGTGAGATCTTAGTTCCCCTACCAGGGATTGAACCGGGGCCCACGGCAGTGAGAGTGCAGAGTCCCAACCACTGGACCGCCAGGGAATTCCCTACAGTCTTTTTTTTTTTTTAAAGCCGAGTTATTTGGGTAGACTGCTGCACTGTTTTCAGATCCTAGGCTAAGTGATTAGTCATGCAAACATGCTGCTATCTGAATTTAGGACTTGATTCTGGCAAATTACAAGTGATAGGGAGCACCTGGTGATAGGGAGCACTTGGTGAGTTACTCCCCTTGGCATCTCATCAGCCAATAACTAGAATGTTTGCAGTGACTAAGAAAAGATTTTTTCAAACCTGACATTGAGGTCATATGATAGATTGTATGCCCCATGCCTCTGGGTGCAGGCTTCTTAAGGGCAGGGGTTTTGGTTTTCTTCACGGCTGTATTCCCAACAGAGAACAGAGCCTGGCACTTAGTAGATGCTCAATAAATAATTGTTGGATGAGAAAATAAAGCCAGGGATCATAAGTGCCTGGTTCACTGCTGTAGCCCAGTGCTGTGCACCATGCTGATTGAATTGAGTTGAAGTGCGTTGGACAGCATTTGCGCTGGTGATCCAAAATTTATTTGGTTTTCTATGCTGTGAAATACAGGAAAATCATGTTCAGTTGGTAACTCTTTACATGGAATATTAAGCAGTAACAAAACTATATTCGTTCTTTTGCCAGTGACGATCTGGAACGATTTATGGAAAATCAAGGTGCATCTAGCCCAGGTATCCTCATTTTAACAACAAGTCTCAGCAAACCTTTCATGCGACTGGAAAAGTATGTTACTCTCTTGCAAGAGTTGGAACGGCATATGGAGGTAAGGGAAGGCGAGCTGTTTTAAGCTCCTGTACAAAGGATGAGCCTCTGCTCTGGAGGAAGCAGCCAGTACCACCTCCAAACTAGCCTTACTGAGCACTTCAGAAAAAACCTGGGCTTCAAAATTTACTTGATCCAGTCTACCCTCTTCCCGGACTTTTAGTTTTCCCCATTATGCAGCAAAATAAGAAGGGGACATTCTTTTTTTTTTTTTCCCTCTGAAGATTTTTTTTTTACTTATTTTTTCCAGCTTTATTGAGGTATGATTGGCCAATAAAAATTGTATATATTTAGGTTGTACAACGTGATTTTTTAAAGGTGTACAATGTGATGATTTAATATACACATACATTGTAAAATCATGACCACAATCACGTTAATTAACACATCCGTCACCTCACATACCTACCTTTTTTTTTTTAGTGAGAACTTTCAAGATCTTTTCTTTTCTTTTTTTTTTAAGCAACTTTGAAGTATACAATACAGTATTATCAACTATAGTCACCATGCTGTACATTAGATCCCCAGGACTTATTCATCTAATAACTGAAAGATACCCATACTTTACTATTAAGTATTCATGATCATTCTCCCTCCCCTCTCTTCTCCCAGCCCCGGTCCTGTTGCTTCCTCAAGTCTCTGCTCACTGGTTGACTTAGGTTTTCTTCTGCCCTCTCATCTGTAGATGGTGGTTCTACAGAGAAATCTTCCACCAAGAAATCTTCTGTTGCTCTGATACATGAACCAGCTTTCTTGTGGGAGCTAAACAAAGCAAAACAGCATCAGAAAATGTACAGAACATTTTTCATTATAGACAGGAATGTTTATCCCTAGAGCACTGTGGTCATTCAGCTTTCTGACTCTGGATTACAATGGAAGATTCTGGTATTTCTTTAAAGATGAATAAATGGGTCCACTCTCAGTTTCTCTGTTTATGCAGCCATACATCTCCATCAAAGCCCCCTCACATTTTTGTTTAAAAATGTACAGTTTACTTGCAACAGCTGTAGCATAGCTCTCACCTTTTCTAAATATTCAGATTTGCAATGAGGCCTGAGGATTGAATATTTTTGCCTCAAGAGCCCAAATCCTCTTTATTAAAAGCCAATCAGCAGGGGTAGCTTCTTGAGCTGTTCTTGTGTGATGGAGCATGGGGGATGGGGATGGGTGAGGAGGGCCCAAGGGGTGAAGCTGCATTTACCCTACTTGTTCTTCCTGTGTCTGGGGAAAGGTTTTGAGGTTTGAAAGGGTTTGATTATCTTTAAAGAAAAAGGTTGCACGCTGCCCGTCTTGTCAGCGTTTGTAAGGATTGAAAGCGTGTACTCTGAGGGAAAGCACATTCTCAGGTTCTTTGGCCTGCCAGAATGAAATTTCACTTAGGGCCCAGGAAGGTGTTGACCTCTGGATGGCTTTCCAAAAGCTAAACCTGTTTACTGAACCATTTGAGGTTTGCCCCTCCTTGTTTATCACAAAAATCCAGAAACGCGTGACCCCAGTTTCTGGAACTGCTCAGTGCTGAAGTGCAAATGGACACTTCATTTGAGGAAATAAAATCCCAGGTGCCCCCACTGCCTGCATCCTCTGTCTTGGCCCTTCTTGTCTCAGAGCCCGTTTCCTCTCCTCCTCCGCATGCTGGTCACCTGCCTTTGGCTGCCTTTCATTTCCCACCATCAGATAATACGTACTCTGAGTACAAGTTCACCATCTGGTGAGACACTTTATCCAGCTTTCTGATCATTGAGTATGGCTGCTGGCTCATGGCAGAGTAGAACTTGAACTTCTCAATGATCAGCTGATTTGTGGAAGGATACATTTATAAAGGAGTACAACCTTTCTTTTCATAAGCAGTGCTGCTCTTGGCTTGGGTCAGACCCTTAGTCTACTCAGCTCTGTATTTTATCACCCAAAGCTGATTGAACAGCAGATTTTGTCTTCCTTTTACTGCAGCTGAATTCCAGAGGTTAGCTGGACATCTCCCGCAAGGAGCCCTACTTTCCCTTCACAAACAGTTATGCAGATGTGGATTCCTCAAAGCCATTTTTGAACCTTTTCACTTTTCAGGGTTGTGAGTACCGTGGAATTGCAGACCAAACATAATCAGCTTGCTTAAGAAGGAGCACATGGTATGAGACCTGGAATTTTTTCCCGTCTGCCATGTTGAGTCTGCTGAAAGAAAATGGAGGTGTAGGAAATGAGATTGGGTTGATTTCTCTCTAACCACCACTCTGTTTCTACAATTCCCTACCTCTTGTCATTTACTAACAACATGACCTAATGATGCCCCCCCCGCACATTATTATTTATTATCCACGGTATAACAGCAAAAAGGCAAATGGGAACTCTTGCCTCGATAACTGTACCTAGTATGTTGTTACCAAATATATAATGTGTTCCCAGCCATCTTAATTTCTTCATTACCTGATCATTAGAGGTGCTGAGATTCCAAATGCTCAAATGCTGTTTTATTTTTTAATCTTCAAGTTAGCATACGGTAAAACTGACTTTTTTCTTTTGGGGTACAGGTCTATGACTTTTAACGTGTGTAGAAATTCGAGTTACCACCACTACTATCTCGATACAGAACAATTCCATCATCCCTCAAAATGTCTTCTTTGGATCTCTTTGCAGCCACACCCTCCTCCCACCCCTAACCCCTGCAATCACTGATCTGTTCTCCTTTAATATTGTTTTTGAATGTATTCCTTTCATAGGATACGCATCCAGATCACCAGGATATTCTGAAAGCAATCATAGCATTCAAAACTCTCATGGTAGGTGATGTTCTAAAATTATAATTCTCCATTTTGTATGCTTTGTTCCTAAAAGAGTGACTTGTGTGTAATGTTTCTTTCCTTCTGCAAAGGTCTCTAGAGTGGAAACAACAAGCTCTAGCGACCGTATCGCAGTGATTGTTTCATTGAATGTTGTCTTCCAAACATCATGCTTACCTGTGAAAGGTTGCCAGGCTGAGGGTGTAAAGCACTCACATTTGAAGTCTCTGCCACATTAAGCATGGCTGTGTAGGTGGGGGGTTTCCTTTTGTCTCTTTGTCTTTACCCCCGTGTTACTCACCGTATGTCTGTGCAACTCGTCCTTCACTGATCGGCATCAATACCGGATTCATCTACTTATGCCGAAAGGTGTGAGTCTATTCTTTGCATATGAAAAAGAAATCCTTCATCAAATCTAAAAGGAAAAAGAAACCCGACTAAAATACAATTGCTGTATATAGAGTGCTATCAAAGTTACCTTTTATCTTGAATCTTGAGCACAATGGCTTAATGTCCTCTTGAACCCACTGATGTAAAACTGCTTGGTGGCATTTTAGGAGGAAAGAAAAGGTTATTTGGGGAGATTGATTAAGTTGAGCTTAATTTTAGACATTTCTGTAGTACTCCAAGTGATGGGGATCAACGTTTAGTTATGGATTCTTGCTGTAAGGTTGTGATGCAACATTCACCGTCACCTCGTTTTTATTGCTGACGAAAGATCTGTACCTGACGTGTCCACAGTTAAACAGCAAGTTGAAGACCAGAGTGTAAGGTATCAGGTTAAAATTGCTGTTGTAGGTAAAAAATGGTGGAATATTGGCAGTTTGACATGGTTCAACCTAATGGAACAGCCCACTGAAAGCCATGGCATTTATAATAATTTGTATCCCTTCTCTTTTTTCCTATGTAAATTGAATATAAAATGTCTCATTTGAAAAACGATATTTCATTCTAATCATTTTACATGTTGTATAACTTGCTTTGATGGTTATAGTATACTTATTCCCATTCTAGACCTCAAAGATATGTGTACAATGAATTTATTTGCTCAAGTTTCCATTTACCTGAAAGGGGCAGCAGAGATTTTATAGAAAACACGCCCCCAAACACTATGATAGTCATTTGGAAACAGGAACATAACTAACCATATGCTTATTTTCATATTCGATTTGGAGTGAATACTGTTAAATTATTTTAAGATAACTTCACATTTTCTGAAGCAGTGAGAGATATATGTATATAGTATATACTATATACAAATATATAGTAGTCATACCCCACGTGTTATTTCTTGGCTTGTATTTTCAGTTTGTATTTGTGAAATTCGGTTGTATCTCTTTTTCCAATCCTTTTAGGGATAAAAATTAACTTAGTACTTTTTCATAGCAATCTACTACTGGTCCCAAAACAAAGTATAGGGCAGTGCATATGTTTCATTATAAGATCAGTTTGATTCACTGTGGCATAAGGAGTTTAATTTTCTCTTTTTCGATAACTCTTGGAGTCATTTTGTAAATTAAGATGTCACTTGGTTGGAAACTGAGTTAGAAAAATAAATTTGCTTTGTAACAAAGCACGATTTATGCAAAGGTAGACAAGATGGAGAGGAGCTGGAGCGAGCAGGGACACCAAGCAGCAGATCTGAACCTACTGGTCCTGTTTGATGTGATTCTGCTACTTGTCTCCTTGTGGAGAGGGAGAGGCAACCCGCTTCTACCACTTTATCTTGATGTTTTGCAAAATGAGAAGTGGCTCTTCCTTACAAAATGTTCAGGGGCTGAAGGCTAGAGATTTAAGGTAGTGGATCTTTCCGTCTGTCCGGAACGGACCTGGTGATGGGACTCGTGGTGAGGAATAGGGACTCAGTGGAAATCTGATAGTCAAGAGCCGCTTCTTACTTTAGCCTTGTTTCAGGTCTGTTTCAGAAGAATTCCTATTTCAGTATGTTCTGCTTTGGTTCTGTAGGGGCAGTGCCAAGATCTCAGAAAGAGAAAACAGCTGGAGTTGCAGATACTTTCGGAACCTATTCAGGCATGGGAAGGGGAGGATATTAAAACCTTGGGAAATGTGATCTTTATGTCGCAAGTAATGGTGCAGTATGGAACATGTGAGGTAAGAGGTTTCAAATCTCAACACCCTTTCTTCCGTCTTTTATATATTTCTTCCTTTCTTTCTTCTTCCATCAAGGTCAAATGATCAAACTTTTCACATCAGAAACTGAGCACCTGTTCTTTGCCCAGCCCTCTGCTTGGTGCTGTGGGAGCAATTAAGAGAAAAGAACAGCCATGATCTCTGCCTTCAAAGAACTCATTAGAGACAGATTAAAAGCCAAGCTGCAACTAGAAAACAAACCAAAATAGTCAATGCCAGATCATACCATCCCTACAATAGATTCCATAGAAGTTCAGAGAAGGGAGAGACCAAGAAAAGACTGTATGCAGACAGAACTTGAGGAGGGGGCCGTGAAGAGAGAGGGGGAAGATTTTGTAAGGGAGAGGTCATTCTTATCTCAGGAGACATAAGCGCACTGAGCCAGCCAGTTTATTAGGAGCAGAGGAAGCATCCTGGGCAGAGTGAAAGAGTGAATTCATTGGGTTCGAGAGAGGCAGGTTGTGAAGAACCTCAGATGTCAGGCAAGGATAGTTCAGCTGGACGCAGCAGGAAACCATGCGAGGCCTGAGTAGTAGAGAAACAGGGGTGAAACGAAAGGGGTGTTTCTGACAACCTGGCAGCTGTATATGTCAGCTAAACTGGAGGGGATAGGGCTAGAGACAGGCCAGCTGGGTTGGAAAGTGGTAAGTACCCCCCAGGAAGGTGGTGGCAGAGAGAATGAAACTTTAGGGGCAAATATGAGACCTGTTGAGAAGGGAAAGCCTATAGGAAGTGGTGAGCCAGAGCCTAAAGGAAATGACGGATGTCATTTCAGACCTGGTAACTTTCAAGTGATGGTGGGTATCCAGGAGGAGATGACTTGTAGGCAGCTGTTGAAACGGTATAGAAATGTGGGTAGGAGGTCAGAGTTAGAGGCAGAGGTTTACATGCCCCTGACAGATGTGCCTTCTTGGGAAGTAAATATCCAGAGAGAAGCACGGAGGCCTGAAGGTGGATTATGTCTTTTAGGAAGGGAGTGGGGTAGGGGAAGAAGGTTGATTACATCACCTGGTGTGATTTATGGGGTATTACAATCGTCTTCTCCCTCCCCAGACATCTTCCTCTACTCCCTGACAGGTCTCTGTCAGAGATTCATTACTGTGGTTACAAAAGGGGAAAGCGGGGAGGGATAAATTAGGAGTTTGGGGTTAACAGATTCAAAGTACTATACATAAAAGAGATAAACAACAAGAACCTACTATATAGCACAGGGAACTATATTCAATATCTTGTAATAACCTAAAATGGAAAGAATCTGAAAAAGAATATGTATCTGAATCACTTTGCTGTACACTTGCAGCATTGTAAATCAACTATACTTCAATTTAAAAATTGGAAAAAAAAGCAATCTCATTTAAAATGCAGATACCCTGTGGAAGGTTAATGCAGTGACTCTAACAGTCTTTCATACCTTTGGGATAAACCTCTTGGGTAAAGCAAGGACGAATCAATGCCGGAAAAAGAAGACGAAGCAGGGACTCCCTGGCTGTCCAGTGGTTAAGACTACGCGCTTCCAGTGCAGGAGGCTGGGGTTCGATCCCTGGTTGGGGAACTAAGATCCCGCATGCTGCGCGGCGAGGCCAAAAGATTAAAAAAAGAAAAAAAGACAAAGCAGAAGATAGAGGAGAATCAGGGGAGTGTGGTATGTCGTGGAAATTCTAGGAGGTGCATTTGAAAATGGTCATCCTGCTGAGTGCTGCAGAAGGGTCAGAGGTCAAAGAGTATAGAGACCGGGAAGAAGCCATTGGATTTCTCTAGAAGGCAGTGATTGAAGACTTTGAGAGAGCAGCAGGGGTGCAGTTAGAGGGGGATCAATGGGGAGAAAACGAAGGCAGCAAGTAATCTGGCAATAAAATGTCAAGAAATAGGGTGTTATGTCTAAGGAGCCACAGGGGCAAGTGAAAGCTTATGAAATGGACAGGAGATGTGCATATGCTAAAGGCAGCAGAAAAAGCCAGTTAGACAGGAGAGGCAGCTGGAAGCAAGAGCAGGAGATGAGACCAAGCAAGAGAAAGATGTGAGAGAACGCAGAACACTTGTTAGAAAAATTAGCCTTGAAAGGTTGCTCTTCTCAAGCGGGAGAAAGGAGGCGGAGCCAGGCATGAGGATAATTGTAGCTAAGATGGTCGGACGCACGAGCCCAGCGCCATCTTTGGCATCTACTCATTGCATATCTGTTTAAGGGGTTCAGAGAAGCCTTCGTGTGTAAAATTTCCTTTAGAGCCATTTTAAAAAGTGTTTCCTTCTTTGTTTTATATGGGTATAATAATTATTGTGTAGTTATTGATTAACGGTAATTTTAGGAAGAGTTTACCATACATGTTAGGGCATAATAAATTTCCTATCACCTGAAAACCCCTTTATTTGGCCACTTTTCAAAGTAAAATCATTTTCACTTTGGGAACATTGAGACTTACATTGTGCTCTGGTTGCAGCTTGGGCAGGAAGGCATTAACTGTGTGACTTTTCAGGCTTACATGCTTGGGAAACAAACATGGTTGTTTGTATTTAACTCTTATGTATAGGAAGGACACAGATAAACTGGGGGCCTATATCCATTTTCAAAGTAAAAGTAAATGCATTTTATACTTTTAAGTTGGGTATCCTTTTTTTAAAAAAAATCACTGCGTTTCATTGCCTTATATAAAATCTATGTTACAAAAATGATTCCAGAAATTATTAATAAACAAAATGTGCAATTTATATTTTTCATTTAATCTTTTTCCTTCCACTTCAGGAAAAAGAGGAGCGGTACCTCATGTTATTTTCAAGTGTCTTGATAATGTTATCTGCAAGTCCTCGGATGAGTGGCTTTATCTATCAGGTTAGTAGATTTCATATAAAGCAAATAGCAAGACCCGTAATGAAAACAGGTTTCCATCCAGATGCAATATTTCCACTCCGGCATTAAAAGCTCCAGCCAGAAAAGACAGAATGTTCTGTCTGACCCTTCATGTAATTAAACAGTTTATAAGAGCAGATGTTCCTTCTCTCAGAGGCGTATGTGTTAGCATAATGAGTTTATCCTGAATGTCCACTGCTCTGGTTATAAGCTAGGTTATGAATGTGTAAATAGAAATTGAAGTCTGCAACTAGATGCATTAGCAACAGCATTTTCCAGGCCCATATCATATCATTATTGCTGAAAAAATATAAAGTTGAGACTTGCCCCTATGGTTGTCTTATTACAGTCACATCACGTGACTCAAGTTTCTGAGATGGAAGTCATTCAGCTCCTTAGGAAATTCAACTTCCTTTAGTCTGCTCCCAAAACACGGAGTATTATAAGTTATTGTTGCCTATATCCTATCTTGGCCTAGCAATTTCTAATTTTCATGAAATTCGAGTTTCTACTTTGTTTTTTGATGCTCAGGAAAATGTGTTAGAAAAGTAAACTGTGATTAAATCCTGACCTTATGGTTTAGGGTGTGTTAGCAAAACACAACCCCCATTTTCCCCTTGCTTTCTTGTCTGATTAAAATTTAAAGTGGGGAAACAGATTATCTACTGACAGACCAAAGAAATATGTCTCTCCATAATTCACCAGTGATTCCTAAGAGGGTCAGAAAATCTAACAAATAAGCAGAGACATGTATAACCACAGAATTAATGGGGATGTTCTTTTTCTGGTAGGGAAAAATACCAATAACAGGAATGGTGGTGACTAGATTAGATGAAATTGAAGGGAATGACTACACATTTGAAATCACTGGTAGGTAATTTTCTCTTCTTCATGTAGCTACTTCGAATTCTTTTTGAAATGCAGTGGGGTTTAAATAAATAAGTGCTATTATTTTCTGTTATATAGTCCATGAGCAAGTTTTACATGGGCATGGCAAAGCATATTCCATTTCCTGGGTTAATTAGGCTACAGCGATAGCAGGGAAACCTCCTGGTCATTCAAAAGCCTTGGCTTTGCCATTAGTTTCAATCTTCTCTTGTATAAGAGCTACTTGTTAGAGCTAAGAAATAACAGAATGGACCGATGTAAATATAATTTTCCCTCCCTTCTGTCGTCTGTTCCCTGGTGGCAGAGGAGCCATTTTATCACCAGCCTATGAATTAGCAAGATTCGGGTGTGTTTTTTAAAAGTGCTGAAAAGCCATGAAACTTTCTTCACAAATTGAGCAAAATGCCACACCTCCATAATGCTCCGTGACAGTTTGGCCTCTTGTCCCTTTTGCCAAACCTGTTTGATATCCACCTGATGGTGGCACGTTTTGCACTGACACGACACAATGGCTAACACTGGGATACTGGCCGCAGGCTTTACCCGCTTCTTTCCCAATAGGGAGCCCGAGATTTGGTATTGGCCCAGAGATTGGAACCAGTCTTAGTTAGAGCGAAGTTTTATACTACTTCCAAGATTCTGTAAGCGGTAGAAATCCAGGATGGTTTTATAAATCAGATAGGAGCATTTATGTCTTTACTTTATTATCAGAGCTTATCTGTTCCTGATAGAGAAGTTTCAACAGGGTTAGCTCATAAGTATGAAAACGCCTGAAATTAGACACCCAAGTCCTAGCTGCAATGAAGTGTGTTTATGAATGAGGCAAGCTCAAGCTCCTCCTTGCCTTTTGTTTCCAAATGCTCCTAATCAGGTAACATAGTAGAGAGAATTGTGGTCCACTGCGGCAACAACCAGGACTTCCAGGATTGGCTGGAGCATCTGTACAGGCTGATCAGAGGACCCGCCTCTTGCAGTTCCTTATCCAAAACATCATCGTCATCTTGTAGTGCTCATTCCGTAAGTAGTCTGACTGTCTTGTCCAGGGATTATTGAGTCTCTTGTCAAATCCTGCCTGCTGAGGACTTACAAGAAGTGGTGAGCATGCCCTTAGCCTTTGGATAGTCTGTATTTGTAGGGTTTGAAGTACAGTCAAACCTCACTAATTCTGGTTTCTTGTTATGGAGGGAGACCCATCCCAATTAACAGAGTTTGACTTAGAGGTGTGCAGCTTTGTTTGACAGTATTAAGGTACTCCAACTAACTGCTAGCAAAGTTTTTCTAGCCGGAAGTCCTGCTAAGATGTTTTAATGATAAACAGCATTTATTTTAATCAGCAACCATTCTGTTCATGTTAATAATGTGTTAAGTCAAAGGAAATAGTTTACCTTCGTAAGTACTTGAACATCTCCATGCAGTCTCATTTATGCATCACATTCCCTCAGTAACCTTTAAGGGTGAACTTTGAGCGTTGTCTCCTTCCATTTTATCATAAATTTAGAGTTCACAGAATTTGAATTGATGAGATTTTACTGTACTTGCCGAGTGAGATTGAAGATGTGCTGTGTTGTCTGTTAACACTCAAACCTCTGATGCCCAAATTCCAGTTTTGAGCAGTGTGTGGTGGAAAGAACAAGGGATTTTGGCATCAGTTCTGGGTTCAAATCTTGGCTTTGCCAATTGCTGGCTGGTTACTTCACTTTGCTAAAGTTTGTCTTAAGTTCTTCTCAGGAAATAACCTATTTAAGTGCCTAATTGAGTGCCACACACATGACCAGACTCATTAAATGTTGACTGTTATTCCACTTTCCCCCCTTAGAGGGGAGAAAACACCTGACTTGAATGAAATTCCAGGACAGAGGGAGGGCAGGAACATGGGATGTGGAGTGAGTTTTGTGCTGTTCCTTAGAGACCCCAGAGTCTTGACTGGAAAACGCCAGTTCTCCAACTGGAGACTTGTTTTCCCATCTTTTCCTTTCTGGGGCTGCCTTTGCGGATGCAACGAAGCTATTGCTGTTCTCTCAGTGTGTGGCCCAGGGGTTCAGATGGCAGACTGCCAACATCTCATCAGACATTCTCCCAGTCTTTTAGCTCTACTGGACAGCCCCGAGGACCGTTGGAGCCTCCTCAAATTATAAAACCGTGGAGCTTAAGTTGTCTGCGACCTGCGCCTCCACTTAGACCATCAGCAGCGCTAGGTTATAAAGAGGTAATTTTGCTACATATGGTATAAAATGCTTCTGACAAGCTGATTTCGTAGCTTATTACAAAGAGTTCTGTGGGCATGTGCTAGAATTGATGATAGGTGATACATGTCAGTCAATCTCGAATTGCTAGACTCAGTGATTTTTTTAAAATCAATTTTCCATTTCCGCATTGTCCATCTACACATATTTCTTGAATATCCACAAGGTTTCTGTGCACTGCCTGAGTTTCCCTGGTCTCCCCCTGGAGTGCCTCTGGCTTGCCTTTATGATTATATGATAATTCTATAAATAGGTCATGATGTACACACATCTCAAACAAATGCCACTTCATTAGCATTGAATTGCTAACCAAGCAGTCCCAAGTCTGCATTTGGAATCATTTTGATCTCTTAAACCAAATCAGTAAAAGTCTTACGGGACCAAGCCATGGGTCTGAACTATGAAAGTCTGAATTATTTGCTGCAGTTGGAAAGAGAAAAAGAATTTAATGAAAGGAGTGTCTTTTAAAAAGAGGCTTTTAAGCGTCAACCCTAGAGGACATCTGATATTTGGGTAGAATGCGGATTTCAAGGGTTTTTTTTTTTTTTGTCTAGAAATGGCAGTCAGGAAATGTCAGTCACTATCTCCCATAACTGTGCGGAGCATTACCTTTTCCATCCAAACGGTGGTTTTTTTTTTCCCCCTAACAAGTTTCTCATCATTTCAGCTTTCGGAAAAGATCCTCATTTATTAGTAACTATTCTTTAAATAGGTCTTACCGAGTGAAGATTTAAGTCTGTGACAACTATGAGACACATGTTAGAATTATGGTGCAAAGGCAGCATATATTTTTGTGTCAAATGTGTGTTTTGATGAGTGACGCAGACTTAGCTCAATTTTGAGTTTTTGATTTAAAACACCATGCTTCACTTAATTGTTTCACTTAATTGTTGCCTCCAGTTCTTAGTGCAGTAAAAGTAGGACAATATTTGGATATGGGAGGATTTTTTGATCCTTTCAACCTGACATGATAGGAGAAATAATCCTTGAGCCGAATCTTTATTATGTACCTCTATTCAGAATTTGGCCAGGAAACAGCCCCACAGGCTGGCTTTGGAGATTGACCGGTGATTCCTGCAGTCATCCAATTTTCTCCTCTGATTACCTAAACCAGGAGTGCCACTTCATAGTTACCTAAGTCCCCTTTTTAATGATGCATATTTTGTAATTGTCCGTTACTAAGTTCAAATTAAGGTGAGCTTTGAAGGGTAAAGTTGACTTAATCCTTCACAGAACTAATCCATTAAAACTAAGGCATGATCACTTTGTTTCTGCTGGGAGATGTGTATTTCAGTTATGTTCAGCATTTGTTTTTCTGCACAGAACTGTATTCCTTGGGCTTTTGCATGGTGATATTGCATCTGAAACTAATGTGGGAAACATGATGATATTCTCTCTGTGTAATTTATGGTAATACTAACATTTCAAATGTTGTTTTAGAATTATTGATAAATGGATTTGGTCATTATAACCATCGACCTCTCACGCTCATCTTCTCTTTCTTTACATATTCACTTTAGAGGATGTCTTATATCTTAAAGGTAAGGGTAGAACGATATCTTTGGCATACAGTTACATCATATAATGCTGTGCTGTAACCTTTGATGAATGAAGCTTTCCTTTATGCTTGTTTTGTCCCTTGTTACAATTGGTGGCTAAAATATGAAGATACAATTCTGACATGTAAGTACTTTCTTCAGAAAAGTAGGCTCTTGTGAACTATGTACGGAAATGTCATCTTATAATGCCTCTAAAATGTCTGTTTTCCGTGGGGTTTTTTTATATGCTGTTTCTATTTTTCCTGTTATTTTTGTCACATGTGAGTTTTTCATGTTTGTCTGTTTTCAAGTCTAAGTGGATCACTGAGGCTAAGTGGAAGAAATTAAATTCTTTGTTGCACTTATTTTTAAGGTAGTGATTGTTATCCATGCATCCTGTATATACATTGCATGGGAGATTGGAATAAGATGATCACTGTTTACTCGGGTACTTAATGAGCACCTTTTTAGACCTGCTGGTTATTCATATGGCAAAGGCAAATCCAATAATTCATCTCTCTTTTACCTACTAATTAAAAATATGTCTTTATAGATGTATGTTTAAGCTTGCTGTAGGTACGTTATGCCTAACCCCAAATTATTTATCAGGAAATCCTTCATTTGGCTCTTCTCTTTGACTACAGGGAATTTACTTAGTCTCTCTGCCTTAATTTTCCTGTCTCACAAATGGAAATTGATATTCTTCTTTGTGGGACTGTTGCTAAGGAGAACTTAGTTAAATAGTTTTGAAGCTCTTCAAAAAGCGGTCTATACCCCATTAATAGTTACAATTGTTATTTCATTCCCTTAAAGCTGTATCAGTGGGGAATATAAACCAAGTTAGGAATACTGTTATTTCTCTAGGATTGACATCCATTACTTTCTCTGCAGATGGTACCCTAAAGGCATTTGGCCTCCTAGAGAAGCAGCCGCCTCTGCAGTAGGCCCACACCATTCTTATTCCCATCTCTATGGCAATTGAGAGGATAATAGCATTGCCTCGGTTTTATTTAACCTTTTAGAGTTTATTGGAGCCATTTTTATTGTGTATAGTATTGAATCTTGATACCCTCCTAAGTGAGACTGTCAAAAATAAGAGAGAGCCATTCTATTTAATTTCATTTGCTTTTTAATTTGTTTTTTGGGGAAATTTTTAATTCATAAAGAAACCTCTATCCTTACAGGAATCTGGTAAAAGCCCCAAAACGATGAAGAAGTTTCTTCACAAAAGAAAGACTGAAAGAAAGCCATCGGAGGAGGAATATGTCATCCGCAAAAGTATGTGATTCGTACTTTTAGAAAGTTGGTTATGGATGAGGAATTTTTTGAAAGAAGAGGATTCGAGCAGTGTGTTCTCAGCATCACCTTTGACATAAAGAAAAATGCATGGGGAGGCTTGGCCGCCACCTCTCAGATTTTGCAATAAGCTGTCTCCTGCTGCTTTTCATGTCGTCTTAGTCAGACAAACCATCTATATAGTTTTCATGTTGAATACTTGGCTCTACCTGGTTTAGAACCACTAAAGGGACCCATTTGCTATGGATACATTTTTTTCTTCCCTCTTAGTTTCTGACACCTGAGATATTTGCCTTTACTGAGATCGACTAAATAGGCCCGAAGCCTGAGATCCTCTGGAATTTTAATGTTCAGTGATGTTCTCAGTTAGTCAAGGAAGCAGCCTGCTGGCATATAGAAACAGGGCTGGGTTTAGAGGCAGGCTGCAAAGTCGGTCAGCCAATCGATATGTACACATTTGCCTCTCTGGGAACAAGGTACTCTGGGACACACATCAAGGAGTAAGTGATGTATCACAAAGGGGTGACAGAGCAGTGTGTATCAGTCCGAAATACAGTCTGGATAAATCTTTGCTGGACTCTAGCTTCTGCTTCCCCTACCCCTCACCTCACCCCTGGATGTGCACATCAACATGTTAACAGTCATTTCTAGAATGAGTTGGAGGGTGTTGGGGGAATGAGAGGGAGAATCAGTGACTAGGCTGGCTGGTTGGGAAAAAATGGGTGGGATTAATGGTGGAAAGCTTCCTAGAGAAAGTGAGCCTTGAAATTTGATGGAGAGGAAGGGTGTGGTGTATGGGTTGAGTACTGAGGCCAGCGCCAAGCCCAGGGCTGGCCTTGTAGCCTCTGAGACCCTGGCAGGACCCTCCAATTTCGAGCTCTGAGTGGCTTCCGGAGCAGGCCACTCTCGGCGCCGAACTCATTGGTGCTCCATCCCTTTCCCAAGGTGGATGTGTCTCTGCTGCACCATGCCAGCCGGTCAGCTTTTTCTCCTGCCTTTCATTAAGGCCATTGGTCAGAGAAGCCAGTGCCTAGCACCCGAGTGCACTACATCATTTCTAGGGTCCAGAGGCATGTATCTCCCTGAGGAGTCACGATTCCTTACAATTGACAGGTACGGCTGCTCTGGAAGAGGACGCTCAGATTCTGAAAGTGATTGAAGCCTACTGTACCAGTGCCAACTTTCAACAAGGCCACGGCTCAAGTAGGTTCCCCCAAACCAATTTCTCTAATGAGTGATGTTTCTTTGCTACTGCTCACTGCCTCTTAGAAAAAAGAAGAGCAACCCAGATGGGCTGCAGGGTGTGTAAAGCAGGTGACTTGCAGCAGAGGGGCGGGCCCAGGGCTGCATCTTTCAGATAAGCTGGTTTTAGCTACCAAGCGGTTTGTTTACCCACTGTTTCTTTTCACCCAGAGACAAAGAGAGATGCAAGAGTAAAAAAGTTGGAGGTGATAGAAATGAAAATAATTTTTTTTTAAAGTCACTCTCCTTTGAAGTACGCAGATACCTTCACCAACACTAGTTAGGAATTAAAGAGCCCAGAGAGTTCCTGTGTCTGTGAACTGATGCTAATCTCTTCTTATAGGCAGATTTGGAAAGGAAGTCAAAATACTATCTTTGATCAGCTGCATATTTAAGCAAACAGAGCTTCACCAAACTCAAGTTTCAGAGTTGTTCTGAAAATCTGGAAATGTAGCTGCTTAGCAGGGCCTGTTGAGAATGTCTACAATTTATCAGGGAGCCATTAGGTGAGGGTATTTCCCCCAACAACTTTCAGGCTATAAACTGAAAGCGAGATAATACTTTCTGATTCATCCTTGTGCTTTTAGAAAAGCCAGGTCACATCGCTTATGTCCTTGGTCTTTCATTATTATGGACATTCAGGATACCTGGTGTGAGGGTCTTGCATCTGTGTAAGAGATAAGCTCTCCATAATGTTCCATCTGGACAGCCACTGAACCCTGGCTTGAGTGTGGGCAGGGCTTCCTCAATGGACTGCCCTGACCGGTGCTTCCAAAGTAACATGTCTCTCAGGTCGTCATGGGGAAAGCATTCTATGTGAAAGTTGACACATTTGACTCTGAAGGGGGGACTGTCACACCTTCTGCTTCTCAGACCAAACGTGCCTCTGGCTTTGGGCACGCCCAGCCCTGATAACAAGGTTTGAGGAGTCAGGAAAAGAAAGTGAGAGCAGTTTTTATTGCAAAAACGAGGAAAGAGAGGGGGGCAAGGAGACGCCAGAAGCAGCAGCCCTCATACGAAATCTGACCTCACCGCCCGCCGCCTCCTGTCCTCCTCACACTGATAGAGACGGGAGATTTGCTCAGAGGTGCGGGCAGGCATTCTGGCCTCAAGAGTCTCATTTCCCCCCACCCCCGTCCTCCCTGGCCTCCCTTTTTTTTTTTTTTTTTTTTTTTTTTGCGGTATTCGGGCCTCTCACTGTTGCGGCCTCTCCCGCTGTGGAGCACAGGCTCCGGACGCGCAGGCTCAGCGGCCATGGCTCACGGGCCACAGGCTCCGGATGTGCAGGCTCAGTGGCCATGGCTCACGGGCCCAGCCGCTCCGCGGCATGTGGGATCCTCCCAGACCGGGGCACAAACCCGTGTCCCCTGCATCGGCAGGTGGATTCCCAACCACTGTGCCACCAGGGAAGCCCCCTGGCCTCCCTTTTATGTGTGCAAAGTGTCTAGCATAGTGCTTGGCACGTGGTAAGCACTTTCACATCCTGGTGACCGACACCCTCCATCCCTCTCCAGCCAGAAGTCCTGCACCCGTAGAAGCGGCCGCTATTGTTTCTCGCTGCATCCAGTTGGTTGGTTAGTCGGCCAGTCTGCTATGCACTTATTAAGCACCTACGAAGTACTGGGCCCCGAGGAAGGCAGAGACACATCCACCTCGGGAAAGGGATGGAGGTTGAGTGAAGGCACTGAGTGTTCACAACTGGAAGGAACTTGGCTTAGAAGAGAGGAAGCCAGTGGCTCTGAGAGGAAGGATCCAGAAGGGAAGGGGAGGTTGCAGGTGCAGGAGAGCTGTCTGGTCAGGTCCCATGGCTGCTCTGTCACCTCTTCCATCCCAGAGCCTGGAGATGGTGAGCAGAGAGCAGTAAGGACACCTGCATCTTTGCTGCTATTGTGATTATCTCCCCGACGCCCCCTCTACCCTCCATCAAAATGGTCTTCACCGACCCTGCTTCACCCTGTATGACGGTAAAGAGAACAAATGGGAGTGAATGATGCTTCTGAGGCCCTTTAAGCATGCTGCATCCCAGTGCAGTGCTACGTTCTGCATGATGTTTACTCAAATACAAAACCCACAGGGTGTGGTGTGCCATTCCCCAGAGATGCGCAGGGAGGAATGGTCACTGGCTGGCTCTTTGCTCTGGAAGAGGCAAAACAGGAAATGATGGGATCTTGGTTGAGGACAGTTCTCACAGCGGCCTTTTCACATTGTGTCTCTGAATATAAAATGCGCCCCTGGCCCCCAGGATTGAATCAGTGTATTTGGCCATTTCGAATTTCTCCCGTCAGGAGGATTTCGTCAGCAAATATTGGATGACTACTCTCGGGGTGCCAGGCAGCCAGATGCCGTCAACAAAGACCCCTCAAAAACAACAGTAGAAAGGAACTAACCCCCAACAAATAGTCTCCCCTAGTAAACTCCCTCCCTCGCCTCTTGCTGCCCTTGTCTGTAGGTGCTCGCAAGGATTCAGTTCCCCAAGTCTTACTCCCCGAGGAAGAGAAACTCATCATTGAAGAAACCAGAAGCAACGGCCAGACCATCATTGAAGAAAAGTGCGTAGAGTGGGCTAAACCTTTTCTGATTTTTCTGGGGGCTGGAAAGAAGGTTCTGGCAGGGCAACGTGGCTTTGGCCAAGCCTGCACGGAAGGACAGTCCCTCCTCATCTGAGAATATGGCCCTCTTGGCTGACTGTGCAGTTGGGAGCCTGGGGAGGGCTGCCCCCCAACAAAGGGAAGGGGAAAGGAGAGGCAGAGGAGGTCAGGAAGGGACTTCAGGGCATGCAAGAATAACCACTCCACATGGGTTTTGGAGGCATTGGGAAGGCCATAGCACCAATTCCCTTGCCCAGATGGATGCCTCTCACATTTATTGGCTCAGGCACTGGATTTTCACATACTTGACCTCATTTAAACTCCTACCGCAATCCTGGGAGATAAACGTTACTTTCACCACTGTTACAGATGAGGAAACTGAGATTCAGGGAAATTATGTCCCTGACTTAGCTTTGCACAGTAGTGAGGGTGACCTAACGGGGGAAAATCAGGTTAAGTACTTGTTTATACTTGAGTCATTTCTGAAGTCAGGCCTAAATTTGCATAGGACAGCATGTTTCACAGTGCTTGGCATCGTCAATGTATTTTTCCGTCTGGTGTATGAAGTGATACGACCAAATGGTAAAGCACTTGGGCTCAAGAGAATAACAGCCCTGATTCAACTCCAGATTCTGGTACTTGTTAGCCGTGTGACCTAGAGCAAGTTCAATCACCTCTCTGTGCCTCAGTTTCCTCCTCTGTCAAATGGGTATGATAGTAATACTTTCAGGGTTTTTGTGAGGTTAAATGGAATAAGAAGTACAAAGGCTAGCACATGATAATTACTCAATAAATGATGATCGTTATAATTACTATTATTATAGCTATATTAACCCCTACAATGACTTTATGAAGTTTTCAGGGAATGTGGTATTATCCCCATTTTGTATGTAAAGAAAATAATACCAAGAGAGGATGAGAAGAAAACTGGTTACCTAAGATTAGAGGACTGGTAAGTCGTAGGGTCAGAACTGGAGCCCAGATCTCCAATGTCCTTGTCCAGGGAGAGAGCCAGAGAGGAAATGACTCTTCCACAGTTCTGCCAAGGTGCTTTATCCTTTTTTTGGAATATATGGAATCTTTTAGAAATAATGCCCCTGACTTTGTGTTTGTGTCATGTACGATGGGGTAGGGTCAGATAGGTGAGAAGGGCAATGCCATAGCACAGATAGCGTAGGATAGGCAGGGCCTGGTGACACCTCTCATTACAATATGTCAGGTGATGGTCCTTCCTGCCCCCAAGAGAGAAATCAAAACCTTATGAGGAGCCCTAGTGTCTTTTTTTTCTTGACTTTTCTTTTTATTTATTTTTAAAAATGGAAGTAGAGTTGATGTACTGTATTATATAAGTTATAGGTGTACAATACACTAGTCTGTTTTATTTTTTTAGTACTTGCCTAAGCTGGGAAGCAAGCAGCAGAGGAGGAGGGAAGTGTAGAAAACGTGCGGTGACACGGTCTTAGAAAGAGCTTGTGTGATGCTGGTTGTTAGCCCATAAAAATGAGAAACACAAGGACCATTCATAGCAGTATCTCTTCCAATCCACCAGCAAGGCCACAGCTTTACAGGATCTGTATTTCTATAAAGCTGCTTTTCTTCTTAAGTATCACTTAACAATATCTCAGTGCCATCTATTAATCTATGAACTTTATCTTTGTGTTCTAGGAGCCTTGTCGATACTGTTTATGCCTTGAAGGATGAGGTCAAAGAGCTGAAACAGGTAATGAAATTCGAAAGTCGTTTTCTCAGATCCTAACGGGCCTGCTTCCTCTTGACTGCTGTGCACTGATAGATGCCCTCAGGAGAAGGCCAGGAACAAGCTGGTGAGGTGGGGATTCTTAGTTCCCTTGTGTCAGCCAGATGGGTTTTGTTGATTTTACCACGTGGTCTTGGGTTTCAATTTCTGAAGCTTGCTTATATACCTATTTAGGGATTTACAATAGGATCACAAACTTAGTTACAACTTTCATGTTCCCTGACTTTTGCAAACAGAATTTAAGAAAAGATAAGTCATTCATGAGCATGTAAGTGTAAACAGAACCATAAATCATGATTTGTGGGCCCCTCTGCAGCTCTGATCCAGTGCTCCATGAGGGACACTCTTCCTTGGGTTTGAGGACTGACTGTACCTGGTGACAGGGTAAAGGATGGATTGAAGGGAGAGAGACCAGAGGCTAGAAGACCACTTAGGAGGTTATTATAAAACTCAGGGTGAGACATGATAAAGTCCTGAGCTGAGGAGGGAGAGCCGCTCAGGCTGCAGAGGAGGGACACAGATGTAAAGGAAGGCACATCACAGAGTTAGAGCCTTTGGAAAATGGCGCCATGATATGGGGATTAAGAAAGAGCCAGGGATGGAAGATGAGTCTTTTTACCTGGGTATCTACTTTGATATGGTGGTGCCCTTCACGGAAATCAAGAGCCACAGGAGGAAGAGAAGTTTGGGTGGTGGGGGAGATACTGAGTTCACTTTAGGACGTAATGAGTCTGAGGTGCTTGTAACACATCTAAGTTGGCATTGGGGACTGTGGACCTGGTGCTCATGAGCTGAGATGAGGTCAGTACCATAGGGGGAGGCCCCTATGTAGTTATTTGAGTTGAAAGAGAAGAGACACTAAGTGAAAAGTGTGTTGAATTAGAAGAGGGCCAGGGCCAGAGCCCTAGAGAATGCTTGTATTATATTTCAAGGGATGGTCAGCGAGAAGTAGAACCATCAAGAACCATCAAGAGGCTGCCTTGTCTTAGAAGCTGAGGGAGAGGAGCTTGAGGCAGGAAAGTGTTGTCAGTGGTGAAGGCTGCCAAGAGACTGAGCAGGAGGGGCCCTGAGGCGGGGTCCCTTTGTTTGGTAACCAACCAACCTTTTCCCATCATAGGAGAATAAAAGAATGAAGCAGTGCCTGGAAGAAGAGTTGAAATCAAGAAGGGACCTAGAAAAGCTGGTCCGGAGGCTGTTGAAGCAAACTGATGAGTGTATTCGGGCCGAGTCCAGTAGCAAGACCTCCATTCTCCCATAACCATCACAGTGCGGCTGACAGAGGGTGCCCACAGGGCATCGGGAAATGTCCAGCTGAGTGATCTGACTCAGTTTGCTCACTTCTCTGGTTTTTATTTTGTATCTTAGTCTCTCTCTCTCTCTCTCTCTCTCTCTCTCTCTCTCTCTCTCTGTGTGTGTGTGTGTTTGGTTCAGTGTTTGTTGCTGTTTGGTTATTGGTTGGTTGTTTATTTTTTTTGACAGAGGTCAAAGCAAGAGGGGGTGAACGTCTCCCCATTTTTTTCCATTCAGTAAGAAAAGGGAAGCTAATGTAGGCAAATGACTTCCATGGTCTTCAGATGGCTTTCAATTCATAGTGCCTCTTTACCAGCCATTATCTCGGGTCACTCATTTTGGGCTGGCTGCTGTCCCAAAGTGGCCGTCCGTGGCTTATTAAATGTGGACTTGACTTTCTCCCCCAATGCTTTCCTGTGCCTGGCAGCCCCTCAGTACCTGATTTACTGAAGGCAACACTTCTGGAACTCTGACTGGTGTAGGGTGAAAGGCTAACACGTTTGCCCAGTGATCCAGCTGCCCTTCCCCGGGCCGTCCTCAATGCACACTTTTTTTAATGACTACCCTATTTTGTCTATAAGACCAAGAAAACTGTAGTGTCCTCCCTCCTTTCGTGTTGGTTTACATTTTAACTCTGTGGGACAGAAGCTCTGGTCACCCATGCCAACACCAAATCCATTAGCAAATTGCACTGGACAGTCCTCCCCTTCAGTAGCAGAGTTGCCCATCTCTTGCCAGTGCATGATGGGTTTTGTCCCTAACCTTCTACCTTGTGTGTACGTTTTCTATTTCCCCAGTGCTTTTAGCCAAGCATACCAAGTGGTGTGTCGACTGGTATGTGTGTGCTTTGCTTTTTAAAAATATAGACTGTGAGCACTTACTTTTTTCTACATCACATATTCAAATTGCGACTTCTCATCCTTCAGTCTACACTTGAGGAGATGTTGTGCCCTAGCAGACAGCTTTAATTCCCTTGATTGCTCTACCATATATGCTGTGAGGAGCTGTGATAGTCATCAGCCTCTTCGAGTAGGACTCTAAGCATTATTTGCAGAAATGTGCTGTTGGCCCAGTTTGTATAGCCAGAAAGAAAGGGCCCCTCTAGTAGCTGTGTGCTGGCTACTAGTGAAGCTGATTATCTGGAACTGCTTTACTCAAGTTGCTCATTGAATCAAACCCTCGCCTTTGTACGTATCTGGGAAATTGGAACTGTGATAAACCAGGTTTAGAAGAGGGTCACAGGAGGGCAACACGCATCCAAATTCAGCACAGTTGAAAGTTGGCCTGGGGCTGTAGGACAGAGCAGTGCAACCTGCCCCTGTCTGTCCGAAAGATGGGAAGTTTGATGAGGTGGAGGAGATCGCTGGAAAGAGAGGCCAAGGACCAGTGGACTGAGCAAAGTTGTCTCCCAGATACATTTGATGGGTGCCTATAAATGTGGGTTTTGCAAATGTTGTTTAGGAACCAAACTTGAAGCTTGAACTCCCCAGCTTGTTAAGCCCTTTTCCTTTCTAGTACAGGGTGGGTCTCAATTCCCATAACTACATGGTACGGGGCTGTTGACTGCTTGCTGCACAGCAGAAATTACACCATCCACGGGAAAGGGACTGTTCCTGCAGATCAATCTCAGCCAACCACACCCAGCTGTCTTTGGAAGCTGAAGACCGAACAAGATTGCTAGGAATGGCTGTTGTTCTGTTTTTAGCCCAACAGTTTAGAGATGCCGTCCTTCATCTCCAAATGGAAAACAACAGTAACAGCAACACAGATCATAGCATCTGCCCTGTCTGTGGTTAGTCAATGGCTTGCAATAAATGTGCAAACTATATCCATAGGAAACATTTTTGTGATTACAAAGTACTTTAGTTGATAAGGTATATAGGATTGCTTAAAATATTGAAAGGTCTTTATTTTAGAGTGACGTGTCCATATGCATGTTTTGGGGACGTGGCCCTTCTGATGAGAGGCCCTGTGTACTCTGAGTAATGTAGCTTGTGCAGAGTGGTGTCCGCACTCACACTCAATAATCCTATATGGGAAGTGAAGCCATGTTAACCTGACAGCAGTGTCTCCATAGTTGTGTTGTTTACAGTACTCTATAAATGGGTCCCTGTTACTCTGTAGTCAAACTGCTGCCCTTCGAGGCCTTTCAGTTCCTCTTCTGTCATGTCCCTTCTTACACAGATCAAATTTTCTAACTTGTTTTTATTTTGAAGACTTTTAAAATGGACATTTTCAATAAATAAGAATAACACTGCTTTATAAAATAAGTCCTGTGTTTCTTCTTCATTTTCTTTTTCTTTTTTGCTAGCTGGTGTGCAGAAAGGTTTCTCATGCTGTGTCAGCTTCCTCTTCTGTTTCCCTCATTAGCTATCCATGCTCATCAGGCCCCTGAACCAGCTTCTACCTTTTTCACTCAGGGCAGATGATATTTGTTCCCCACTTTAAAGAGATAATACACCTATTGAGAGAGAACCTTCTGTAACTTCTCCACCCCTCTCCTCCTGCCCCCAACCTATAAACTGTCTGTACCCCTTCTCACCATTTTCCTTCCAATATAAGAGAAAGAGATATTCACTTTCTTGTTCAAGCTTATCCCTTGATCTTTAGTCTTGTTTCCATCCCTCTTTGTATTTTGCAGGATTTTGTCAATTTTGCTCTATTTTGACCACAGGTGGAATGCTGGTGTCAGCGGTCAGGATGAAAATATTTGCTCCACCCTCAAGACAGATGCACTGGATATTATCTGTTGCTACTCAGCATCCATTCCTCTCCCCCACCTGCAACCCCAAGGCTAAAAAAGCACCTATCCCAGACTCCCTTGCAGCTAGGGTTCCGATACAGTGTGGGTTCTGATACATTTTCAGTTCTGCCAATGAGATGCCTTTGTGCAATGTTTGAAAGGCTTCAGTTAGGCAGAGGCTATCTTCCTGGAGCTTGTTGGCTGGCAGGAGGTTCCAAGGATATGTTCGTGGCTTCTGTACTACCTATGGGTGACAGACTGTAGTGGCAGCAGCATCTTCTGAAACTGGATTTGTATTACAGCTACTGTGTTATGACCTTGAAGCCATAGTCAGTGGAAGCCCCCTGACTTCCACTTCTGTAGCTGTCTATTTTTTTTTTTGACTGCATTGGGTCTTAGTTGCTGCGCATGGGCTTTCTCTAGTTGCGGCGAGCGGGGGGCTACTCTTCGTTGAGGTGCACAGGCTTCTCATTGCAGTGGCTATTCTTGTTGCAGAGCATGGGCTCTAGGCACACGGGCTTCAGTAGTTGTGGCACGTGGGCTCAGTAGTTGTGGCTCACGGGCTCTAGAGCGCAGGCTCAGTAGTTGTGGCTCACGGGCTTAGTTGCTCCGTGGCATGGGGATCTTCCCGGACCAGGGCTCAAACCCATGTCCCCTGCATTGGCAGGAGGATTCTTAACCACTGCACCACCAGGAAAGCCCCTGTAGCCGTCAATTTTATAGGCACCTGATATTACCTTTCTGCTTGAGATCACCTCAGCGTAGGGAGCCAAAGCAATAGCTGTCACATGGCACCTCCCATGTGCTAGGCTCTGCACTCTTTTACATAGTTAAGCTCCTGTAACCCTTGCAACAACCCTATGAGGTATTCACTATTGTTATCCTCATCTTACAAGTGAACAAAGGTACAGTGGTTGAACAATATGCTAATATGTATGGAGCAGGGATTTGAAACCCTGGTCCATCTGCCTCTCGAATCCATGCTCTTGCTACTGCATCTCCTCCTCTGCACTTGGTACTTGTCGAGTCAGCTTCTACCTCGGCCATCTACTCTCCTGAAGTCACTGATGAGCTCTTACTGACAAATCCAGGGAGCGCTTTTCAATACCCATCTTGACCTCTCTGCAGTTTCTGACCCTTGCCTCCTGGATAAATCTCTCCTTCCTGGGCTTTCATGATCCCAGCTTTCCTGGCATTCATTCAACCTTTCTGACCACCCCAAAGTCTCCTTTGCTGGATCTGCCTCCTGCCTGTCCCCTGAATGTTGCTGATCCTTGATGCTCTTTGCCTCTTCTCTTCCTTTCTATAGCCTCTTCCTGGACAACCTTGTCTATTCTTATAACTTTATTCATCAAAGTGTAGATGACTCCCTGGTCCATATTTTTCCATCCTGACCTTTTCTCCTGAGCTCCAGACCCGTGGATGCAGCTACCTTGTGGACATCTTAGCACCTCAAACTCAGCATGTCTCAAACTGTACTCCTAATTCATAGTCCTAGATCTGCTCTTCCAATGTTTCCTATCCCAGTACATAGCACCCCTGGCCACTTAGTTGCCCGAACTGGAAAAACAAGTATTGTCCTTTATTCCTTCCTCTCCCTAAACCCTGTATAAATTTATACATTAACCCTTTATACATTTAGTCATCAAGTCTTACCATTTTTAACTCTGTTGTAACCCCTGAACTTCTCCCCATCCTCTGTTGCCTATTTTTGATGCTTATCATCTCTCTCTCAGACTAATGCATCTCTTTGCCTCTTGTAGTCTAGCCTCTTTGGTGCCAATAGTCTGGCCTCTTTGGTGCCAGTAGAATGATTATCTAAAAGATCTATGTCATTCACCTGTTTAAAAATTTAATCTCTTGCTACTCCCCACCACACTCAGTAAAGTTGGATCTCCTTGAATTTCTCTTAAGTTGCATAATATGCCATTTGCCCTGCCTCGAATCCCTTTCCCATCCCTGTCCATCAAGCAAATGCATTCCTTTCCATTTAGAGTCAGCTCAAGTATCTATGTGAACTCCTGATTTCTAAAACACATGTACATGTGTATCTCTGCATGTATATGTGTACGTTTATATGTATGTAGTGTGTATGTTTGTATGAATTAGGGTTGCCAGATAAAATACAAGACGCTCAGTTGCATCGGAGTTTCAGCTGTACATCAAATAATGTTTTGGTATAGATCATGTCCCAAATATTGCATGGGATATATTTATATTAAGTTTTTCAATGTTTACCTGAAATCCAAATATAACTGGGTATCCTGAATTTTTTTTTTTTTTTTTGGCTGTGTTGGGTCTTCGTTGCCGTGCACAGGCTTTCTCTAGTTGCGGCGAGCAGGGGCTACTCTTCTTTGAGGTGTGCGGGCTTCTCATTGCAGTGGCTTCTCTTGTTGCGGAGCATGGGCCCTAGAGCACGTGGGCTTCAGTAGTTGTGGCACATGGGCTCAGTAGTTGTGGCATGCGGGCTCAGTAGTTGTGGCACGCGGGCTCTCTAGAGCGCAGGCTCAGTAGTTGTGGCACGTGGGCTTAGTTGCTCTGCGGCATGTGGGATCTTCCCGGACTAGGGATTGAACCCGTGTCCCCTGCACTGGCAAGTTGATTCTTAACCACTGTGCCACCAGGGGGGTCCCTACCCTGAAATTTTATTTGCTAAGGCTGACAGCTTTAGTACCTACATGAGTATACATAGGTGTCTAAACGCATACATTTCCTAGGAGAAGTGACATCCTAATAGCAATGAACACAGCTGTGCCCAGAACTTGGTTTCTAAACACTATACTCTGCACTGGAACGAGGGCTCCTTGGAGAAATGGCCGATTATATGACTGAGGCAGGAAAGGTACAAGATGAGCCTGGAACATCTTGTTCTGCCAGAAAGTAATGCTCAGAAATATGATAGGGGCATGTTACAAAGACACAGGTGCAAACTTGAAGAGGCTCTTACTGGCCAAATAAGGGAAAATTTGAGCACGAAAATACAGTAATGAATTTGAAAACATTGGAAAAAGTAGAAATCTATGTGTCCATATCAATAAATAAGTAAGTGGGGAGAAAGGGAAGGCTCTTGTTTACAGTACCATGCTGAGGGTTGACTGGTAAATGTGGAAGGAACGCTGGAGTTGGAAAATCCCCGTTTTGCAGCCATCATAGTAAAGACCGATTCAGGCAAAGATTATCACTGGGTGTTAAAATATAGAGGGAAACTTTGATGATGAGCAAGTTACTTGTATGGTCTTAAAGTGTTTCCCCAAAGAGTGCTTACTAGTTGCAAGGTGGAAAATAGTAACTCTAGATAGAGTGGGGAAATTGGACAGCACTTTAACTGAGTGATCAAAATTCACATCAACAATGAGAGGCAGGGACTTCCCTGGTGGCGCAGTGGTTAAGAATCTGCCTGCCAATGCAGGGGACGTGGGTTCAAGCCCTGGTCTGGGAAGATCCCACATGCTGCGGAGCAACTAAGCCCATGCGCCACAACTACTGAGCCTGCACTCTAGAGCCTGTGAGCCACAACTACTGAGCCCACATGCCACAACTAGTGAAGCTTGTGCACCTAGAGCCCATGCTCCACAACAAGAGGAGCCACTGCAATGAGAAGCCTGTGCACTGAAACAAAGAGTAGCCCCCGCTCGCTGCAACTAGAGAAAGCCCGCGAGCAGCAACAAAAAACCAACACAGCCAAAAATAAATTAATAAATTAAATAATTAATTTTAAAAAACAGTAGGAGGCAAACGGCCGTCATGTGCCTCCAGATGTGATACGCTGAGAAGGACACAACATCATTTATGTAGTTTTCCATCCAGGAAAGCATAACCTGAATTTAATCATGAGGAAACATCAGACAAACTCAAAATAAGGAACACTCTTTTTTTTTTAAAGGGGACAGATTGTTACTATATTAGTCTAAAAAGTCAATGTCATTAAAGACAAAGATTGTGGGCTTCCCTGCACAGTGGTTAAGAATCCGCCTGCCAGTGCAGGGGACATGGGTTCGAGCCCTGGTCCAGGAAGATCCCATATGCCGCGGAGCAACTAAGCCCGTGCGCCACAACTACTGAGCCTGCGCTCTAGAGCCTGTGAGCCACAACTACTGAGCCCACGTGCCACAACTACTGAAGCCCGCACGCCTAGAGCCTGTGCTCTGCCGCAAGAGAAGCCACCATAATGAGAAGCCCATGCACCGCAAGGAAGAGTAGCCCCCGCTCGCTGCAACTAGAGAAAGCCTGCACACAGCAACAAAGATCCAACGCAGCCAGAAGTAAATGAATAAATAAATTTATATTTTAAAAAAAGGACAAAGATTGTGGAAATGTTCCAGATTAAAGGTGACTAAAGAGACATGACAACCGAATCAATACCTACCCTAGGATCCCGTGCTGGAGGGGAAAATGCTATAAAAGATATTATTGGATGACTTACCTGAATTGGAATACAAATGGAAGATCAATATCAATGTTAAATCGACTGAAGTTGATAACTGTACCTGTGGTTATAAACAAGAATATCTTTATTCTTAGGAAATACACGCTGAAGTATTTAGGGGTGAAGGCCGTGAGGTACACAACTTACTCTTAAATGATTCAGAAACCACTTTTTATTTGTACTGTTCTTATTTTTGCAACTTTTCTGTACGTTTGAAATAATTTTCAAATAAATTAAAAAAAAAAAAAGCTCAAGCATTGCCTCCTCAGGGAATCCAGACTCCATCACACTGCACTTTATTTGCTTGTGTCTTTTTCCACACTGAATGTTAATTACCTTAAAAGGGGGGGATAGGCTTCTTTCATCCATGTAAATTCGGGGCCTAATACAGGGTCAAGCCCATAGAACCTACTCAAGAAATATTTGTTGAATGAGCCAACTTTCCCCATAATTTGAGGTCTCTGCTGTTTGTCTGGAAGAATTGTGAAGACTTGCCTTGGTGCCAATAGCAGAAGGCCAGTGGGGTTCTAAGCTTTCAGCAACCTCCAAGCCTGCAGGGTCCAGTCTGACCCAGCTCTTGGCATGCAGGCGACCTCGGCCAAGCTGTAGAGCCAGCCCCTCTGGGCAAGCAACTCAGAGGGAAGTTTCTGTCTGCCAGATGAGCACAAAGGCTCTTCCTAGATTGGGCTTCAGTGTGTGCTCTTTGACCTGTACACTGAGATCCTTTCTCACACAAGGCCCCCTGTGAGCTGACTCCTACTGCTGCTCCCCTGGACCTTTTATCCAGCTTCACAATCTCTGCTTTCGTATGTTCTGTGCTCTCCCTCTGGTCCTCCTTTCCTCCCTGTGGCCCCTCCTCCCCTCAACGTCCCTCAAGACTCAGTCTGTGCCACCTGTCCTGGAAAGCCTTTCCTGACACCTATCTTGCCCCGCTCGTCCGAGTTACATGTCCTTCCCATGTATCCCCTGTTACACTGGTCCTGACCCCCGCTGCAGCATTCACACTGGGCTTTCAACATTTGCACACCTGTGATGCAAAATTCCGTAAGCTACTTGAGGGCAGGGACTGGATCATATCCATCGAGTGCATAGCACAGAACGTATCATCCCAATCAGTGTTGATGGGTGGGTGAATGGATAAAAAACCAAGTCTAACTCCTAGTAATAAGAAATGTGAATCAGGGACTTCCCTGGTGGTCCAGTGGGTAAGACTCTGCACTCCCAGCACAGGGGGCCAGGGTTCGATCCCTGGTCAGGGAACTAGATCCTGTATGCATGCTGCAAGTAAGAGTCCACATGCCGCAACTAACAGTCCACGTGCCATAACTAAGACCCAGCGCAGCCAAAATAAAAATAACTAACTAACTAACTAAATAAATAAATAAATAAATAAATAATGTGAATCAGATCGAAGATGTGTTAAAGGTTTCATGTTGGATTTCAAAGAGGTTTACCATCAGAGAGGTAAAGAAGATAAGAGTGAGTGACCAAAAATTATTGGACTTTAAGTGGGGTTACATTAACAGGAAAAATATGACAGATAACTCAGTGGAACTCCAGGAATGGGGAATGGAAAGCAACTATATATTTAACTGGTTTTCTTGAAAGTTGCTGAATTGCCTCTTGGGGTTACTCAGAGAAGTGTGGTATGGAAGAGGGAAGTTTTTTATTTAATTTATTTTTATTGAAGTATAGTTGATTTACAATGTTGTATTAGTGTCTGGTGTACATCAGAGTGATTCAGTTATACATACATATACGTATTCTTTTTCATATTCTTTTCCATTATGGTGTATCAGGGGAATATAGTTCCCTGTGCTATAAGGTAGGACCTTGTTGTTTATCTTGGAAGGGGGAAGTTTATAGGCTGATGTCCTCTAGATTGAGAATTAGTGATCATAGTTTTGTTTTTAAACCTTCCTAAGTATCGTAAAGATGAAACTGCTCAAGCCTACTGAAAAATTTGGCAACCCCCAGCCTCCGATGCTTAATCGTTTTTGACAAGGAAACAATAGGAAAGAGTCTTTGCTACACACAGGCCTGCTCTAGTGTTCGGTATGTACTCTAATCTTGCCTTTTTTCTTTTCCTTTTTTTTTTTTTTTTTTGCTTTCACTTTGCTTCAAATTGGGTGTGGTCTTTGGTCTACTACATGGGCAAGGCCTTTCATGTGTACCTGGGCCGCCAGGCATTCATTCACCTTAAGATGCCATCCTGTTTACCTATGCCACTGGGTGCAGGCTGGTGTGCTGGGGACCACGTGGAGACCCACCTTAGTGCTCTTTATAGGATAATCTGTTCCAGAGAGCAGACTCTGCTAGGGGCTTTCTGGGAATGGTCTCATGAAATTCTCATAAACTTTGCAAAGGATGTATTCTTAGCATCCCCACTTTACAGGTGAGGACACTGAGGCTCAGAAGAGATAAAATGACTTGTCTGTGGAGCCTAGATGTGCTTCACAGAAAAAAAGAACATAATAAAATCATGTTCCCTTTTTGTGTCTCCAAGTACTTCAGACTGCTTTAAAGGCCAAAGGCAGTGCAAATTCTTGCTTTAACCAACACAGAAGTATTTCATGGACTCCTGGTTTAGAAGCAGCTCCCGGCATCAGAGGAAACACCTCCACCCTGTAAGTGCTGTGAGCCTAAGTGCGGGGGGGGGCGTGGGCAGCGGGGAGGGGAGGGGAACCACAAGCAGAGAAAATAGCATTCCCGTCTTCCCTAAGGCAGGAAAGCGTTTGTAGCCTTGCTTAGAGGAACTGAGGGTTGAAACTTAACGCACTGAGAGAGGTATTGGCAGGAGAAGAAATAAGTTAATTATTTGGGTCTTTATTCTGAGGTCGTTAAGAAGTAGGGGAGTGGTGACATCAGAATTGTATTTAAGAATTGCTTCCACTGCGGGGGGCACGGGTTCGATCCCTGGTTGGGAAACTATGGTTCCATATGCCGCGTGGTGCAGCCAAAAAGAAAAAGAATTCGCTCTCACCTCTGGCCGCACATGGAGAATGGATGAGAGGGAACAGGGGTGGAGGCAGAGAGTCTAGGAGGCTGTTGTAATCTTCCAGAAGAGAGATGACAGGAGTTTGGACTAGGATCGTGACAGTGGAGACAGAAAGAAGTAGATTAAGAGGTATTTAAGAAATAAGGTTGATGTGTTGGGCTGGTAGGACTGGATGTGGGAGGGAGGGCAGTGAAGAGTCAAGCCTGGTTTCTGGCTCAGGAAGCGGGGGGTGGTGTGGCTGCCTTTCACCGCAATGGGCAACACAGAAAGTGGGTTCCATTGTGGACAGGGGGAGATCAACGGTTCCATTTGGATGTCTTGGATTTGACTCCTGGGCCCACCATTCGGAAATGTGGGCAGAAGGGAACACAGTCTAGGGGGCAGGTCAGGACTAAAGGCATAACATCAGTAGCACGAAGGGGTCATTGAACCCATGCGCTGGGAGAGACAACCCCCTGTGAGCAGGTAGGACAGGAGGAGGAGAGGGGGAGGGATGGGCCCTGGAGTTCTCGGAAAGGGCAAGGGTGACATTAGGAGGAAGCCGTCTGAGGGGTTGAAGGCACTTGGCTATGTGAAGCTGAAGCTTAGGAGAAAGTTCTGGGCTGGGGCTGCGGGAACTGGCATTTAGAGGGCAGCAGAAAGCACGGGAGCAGAGGAGATCACCTAGAAAATTCGCGTTTCTGTGTCTATAGCATTCCTTCTGATAACAGATATTGTTAGCCATAGCCACATGGTTACTAGAAGTAGAGATAGTCTGGAAGATAATGATTTCCAAAGAAGAAGAAGAAGGGGGCGTGAAGTGCAGGGGCAAGGTTTAAGCAGAGGATGTGAGTGTATAAACACCATAAAAGGTTTGCCCAGGCTGGACATGAGTTCCCTTCTTATGACCCTCTCGCCCACCCATGGTTGTGCTCCAAAGTGGGCGCTCAGCTACCCTGAGGGAGGGACATTCATGGCCTGTGTATTGTCTTCTTCCCTCGGGACTGGGCCAAGCCCTCCCATCAGCTAGACCGGGTCCTGGCCTACCTGTGAGAATATCATGAGCAGTGTCTGCTCGCTGCCCCCCTTCCTTCAAGTCTTCCGTGTCGAGGGCAACGCTGAAGAAGGATCTTTGCTCCAGCGGACAAGATCGCACTGTGGACACTTCCCTGACTGAGTCCCCGAATCCACAAATGTCACGAGGGCTCAGACCAAAGTTGTCTTGTTGGAGAAAGTATCCATACACAACTCAGCAAGTCTTTCTAGCACGACTTCAACCTTGGGTTAGAAATTCATGCTCTAAGGCTTTCCAAGTCACTCAGCCAGGAAGGGACTGTGCCATCCAGAGGACCGAAGAGCAGGGCCAGCGGCTGAGAGCTGCCCCCAACTCTCCTCATGCCCCTGTCTTATTGCTACAGTCATATTTTTCTGCCTGGACACGTGGTATTTGCCTTAAGAAGGACCCCCTACCAGTAAGGATGACGAAGCCACTCTGGGCTTCTTACATGAAAAACCCCTCGGCTGGAAGTGACAAGACTGAGAGGCCAATGCTTCCCTTCAGTTTGTCCCAGTTCCCTGTCCTCTTACCTAAGGTGGAAACGCCTTGACAGCTATTAAAAAGATAAGCAACTGCTTCTCGTTTAAGCTTCGCTTAGCTGTGATTAATCAAGAAAAAAACCCAGCCTTTTTTCAATCCTCTGCAACCTTTCCTGAGCAAGCTTTTCACTGGTTACACTTTCCTGTCATCCATCAAAGGTTATCGCAGCCTTCCAGGGAGTGTGCTGCCACCAAGATATTTTGTGGTGCCACAAGCTTCAGAACCAAGTTTCTGAAAGTATCACAAGGGTTGGGAACATTCCCTCCAAATGATCCCCCCTCCCCCCAACCTGGTCTGGGGCTTCAGATGCTAAATAACCACAATAATGTTGAGATCTTTATTATTCAAAAAATAAATAACAAGATAATCACCAGTTCACTCTGGAAACAATGGGGACTGAAGGTAGATACAATAGATTTCCTTTAAATCCAGTCATTTCTCTGGAAGGAGTGGGCAGCCTCAGAGCTGCCCTCTCTGCCCGCCTACCCCATCGACAGTGGTGGAGATAGGAACAGGGTTGAAATAAGATACTTGATTAGCAACAGCTTGGCTTTGTGTGTGTGTGTGTGTGTGTGTGTGTGTGTGTGTGTGTGTTTGTGTGTGTAGGAGAGAAAGAAAGGATGCGAATGAGTGTCAGGGTGACTGGCGGGGAGCAGGGTTTTCGGTTCTCCACTGCATTATACTTTCTAAAGTCTGCCCCACCTCCATCGTGGCCGCAGGGACCCAGAATCCACCATAACTGAATGTGAGCTGAGGCTCCGCGTTTCCCTCCGGCATCTTCACTGAGAAATCAAATACATTCTCCACTGAAGGACACTGCACGCAAAGAAACAAAACTAAACTTGGCTAATTTTCTGCTGTTTACTCAGAATTCGAGCTGTGCGTAATGGCTTTGTCTTTTCATAGGACTCTCTGGATGTCTGCATCAGTGGGGTTGCTGCTTCAGAATATAAGCTCTCATGGAACAGGGGTTTCCTCCGCCCAGTAATTCACTCATTGCAGCCCTACATGCCTCGGGATGTATAATAAATAGTTCTCCATGAGGAGGATCCTAGGGTTATAAATAGGCAGTCCAACGGGGTGCGGTGGGGCGGTCTTAAGTGCTTTGCTGGATTGTGAAGACCGCCAGCATCAGCCCAGCCGCAACCTGCCAGCTTACACCGTTCAGAGCTTGAGTAAGCCAAACGACGTGAAGCCAGTCCCGTGGCTCACTTGGCTTGGATCAGTCACGTTGACAAACACCGAAGCACCCGGTTGCAATTCAAAGACTCCTCCCAAGTGAATGGATTGCTGCCCGCACGGTTTGGAGGAACGGTGGGTATTTGCAGCTCTCAGTAAGATTCTCTCCGATCCACCTGGGGACTTTAGGCAGAGGCTGGCTATAAATGGAGCTTGACTCGAAGTTTCCCGATTGGAACAGAAGGTGACTTGGGCGTAGATGTAATAGAGTCCTTCTCTTTTCACGGCCAGCTGTTTCCCGTTTTCGAGGGTTACCAAGTTGGTGCTTAGGGTGTAGTATCCTTTGGGTGCCCACTGGAGAACTGTAATGGAGAGGGGAAAAATCCGTGGTGAGGTGGAGGATACATGATTCAGATTCTAACAGACAATATGGTTTCGTGTTGGATACTGGCTTCACATAGGAGTGGAAGTTTGGGTCGTCAGGAATTCTGAAGGACTCATCCCGCCCTCAGTCTATGGAGGAGCCACGGCTGACCAATCAGCATGGGTTGCACAGTCAGACGGAGCTGGGTTGCCATCCAGGCCTTATTCAAACTTGGGCAAGTCAATCTCCCTGAGCCTCTCAGTTCCTTCCCAGTAACACGGGGCTAATATTACAGCCTATTTCAGAGACTTGTGAAAATTAACTCAAGTAACAGAGCACAGTGAGTTTCCTTCTCCCCCGAAGAGCTCTTAAAGCCAATTTGTCCTTGAACTTAAAAGAATGTGAATGACTTAGAAATCCCAGGTCATAAATTACGCCTGCCAAAATACTCAAAGACCTTGCTAATACTAACTCGTATCTTGCTTTCCTTGAATTTTCCAAAGTCGAAGACTTGCCAATCTCTCTTGCTCAGCCTCAACACAGAGAAAAGACCCCATTTCTTCCTACCTGATCATGCTCTTGCAAACCCGATCCGCCTCCCACAGCAGGGACTAAAATTAGGCAAGGAAGTATGAAAATAAACCTGTCATTTCACTGTGTGTTTTGATCTCCCATTGTAGTGGGCGCCACCAACTTGAAAGTGCCTGTATTCTTGTGGCTAAGCTGAAGTACCCACCAACAATGTGCCATTTTTCTCGCCTGAGATGTTGACTGTGTTCAAAGTAGTGTGTGCAGCCGATTTCAAATCTCAGCCCCCACAGACAGCTACACTGCCGGGGGTGGAGGGTGGGGAGAAGTGAAAGTATCGATGCATTTGCTTCCTTGAGCTTTTTTTTGAACTCCTATTTGGTGCTCTTAGGCCTATCAGGGTGCAAGACCCCACCTATTAAGACTCATCCTTTAGTAATTAAGAAAGGCATCCTGAAATGCTTGACATTTCTTGGGCCTCCAGATCACTCTACAAATGCTTCATTATGATGTTTTCGCTTTTGGACCATCAGATTGAGAAAACACGGGCAGGTTCCCTATCTTTGAGTCCGCAAAGTTTATCTTTGAAAGTCTTTACCTAATTTTCGTCCTTGCTGTGAGATGTAGGTCAAGTTTGGAGCAGCGTGACCAAGTAGGTCTGAGAGGCTTGTGGGGTAAGAAATGTGACTTTCTTCTCACCTGATCCCCTGCAGACCTACTGTGATGAGGACTGTCAACCACGCTAGGACCAACAGCTGTCATGGGCCTTTCAGCAGAATATGTGAGCACTGTGAAATCTATTCAAGGCAAGCTATTCTTCTAGGAGGTGTCTCTGTTGCTGGCATCCATCCAATCTGGATGAGACTGCATCATGTGGATGACCACCCTGGACATACCAGAGATGGTTGTGATATTCTCCCATAAGTGTATTTTATGAGAAAGGGGTACTTGGCAGAATTATTAAATATTGTGGAGTAAGTGTTATTAAAAAGGGCTTTATGTTGCTCTTCTGACAGCTAAACTGCTGTGAAGTAGCTAAGGAATGACACCTTACATTTGTATAGTGCTTGACAGAATAACTTTCTTCTATATTAGCTGATTTGATGCTCAGAGTCACTCTGTGAAGTGAGACAGGAAACTGCTGCGAAGGTAAAAGGGACTTGCCCAAGGTCACCCAGCAAGTGGTAGTCATGGTTCTTAAATCTCAGCGTTCAACAACTTTCTATCCAGTGCTCCTTACTCCTGTGCCATGATCCAGGATAACTACGTATACATTATGCCCACTGAGAAGCCCACCACCTCCAAGATGAGGTCCTATCTCCTTTCCTTTCTCTCTCTCTGTGTCTCTCTGTATATCTCTGTCTCTCTCTTATACACACGTGCACGCGCACCACACACACACACACACACACACACACACACACACACACACACACTGCTTAGAACTCCATTCCAGAGCGCTGTGTTAAAGTTTGCAAAGACTGCTCTGATGCTCTTGGCCTGCATTTATGTAGATAGGGGATTTTATGCTAGTGTGCATGTTTCCATCCATTTATCAGATGTGCCATATTGTCCAACACCAGCTATCATGAGGTACAGATTTGGGGGAAAAAATCTAAGGGCTAGAATCATGGCAGAACGTATATGGAAAGAAAATCATTGAGAGTTGAAAAGATTATAGTATGTCGTCTGTTGTTACTTCATTGGAAAATCTAACATCCTGGCACCTATTGATCTTTGCAGAATGATTTTACCTTTAATTTCCCTGAGGCTGGCCCCAGAGAGGCTGGGGTTAATCATACAGGGATTGGCAGATGGCAGGAAATACCCCTTGAGGCCCATTTGCATATAGTGAAGAGGGGTTAGGATGAGGGATGCTCCCAGTTAGGGGGTCACTACATGCCACCTCTTCTGTGTTATCAGAATAATGGTCCCTCCACCCAGTAATTCATCGTTTAGAATCAGCCACAGAGTAAGAACCTAATGAGAACATCAGGATTGCTTCCCACCTCCTTTTGTCCCTTCAAGTCCCATCTGTGCATTTCAGCCTACTTTGAAGCCAAAGACAAGTGCATGAGGCATGTCTGGGTAGCTTTGTAAATTTGCCCCCGGAGGAAGACAGGAGCCTAATTGTTAGGCTGCCTTGCTTTAGCCTCCTGGCCTTCCCCTCGGGTGGCTGATGCTCAGATGCTTTGGACTTACCAGATGCTGTTTTACTACTGGCCTCACTGATGACATGTGCTGCGATTTGAGGATCCTGATCACCTGAGATGAAACCAAAGACCAACTGTCAGGCCAAAGAAACACAAAACTGGTCACAGAACGATTTGGTCTAGTTCTGCAGCTGGGTCATAGAGACTGTACTTAAATAGGTTATGTGAAAGGAAGGATAAGATGGCATTGAAATCCCTTGAAACCAGAGGGAAATGTTGGTTTCTAAAATCTGAACGACTGAGTTGGCTATTTACACCAAGCCCATTCTTCCAATCGTCATTCAGTACTTGACTCCGCTTTACATAGATCAACACAGGCTAAAGAAAATGATCTTCATTAAACACATTTTGAATCTTGATTTTAAGAACAACTCCCATCCATTGGTCATCTTAGTGGGCCCAAAGGTCGTGTCTGCACACTTAGCTAGTAAAATGCTTATGGTGTCTGATTTGGTCAAGCACTGGCCACAGTGTTATATCTACCTCTAATCGTTGCTCATGTAAAAGGTTTGCTCCTTAATTACATGTGCTGAATCTCCTAAGTGCAGACACGGTGTGGAAGTTCTTTTTTGTTTTCTTTCCAGTAATGAGCCTGGAGCTGGACACTTTGTAGGTGTCCTATGAATAACGAGTCAAGCTGCATGACCTAAATGACCAGCTTTGTTAAGTGTATCATTTTCCCAAAGACTGCTAGGCAGCACGCACATGAACTGTTTCCTCAAATTTCACAGCAATTAACAGACAACATGGTACCACTCAACATATTTTACAGTCATTCTGAAAGCAAAGCCTTCATGGAAATCAGGTGACCCTTTGCATCCAGACCAATGGTTAAAGCTAGCTCTTCGCCTCAGAAAACAGTATCTGTATCTCTGTGCGTATGTATGTATTTCTTTGTGTGTATTAAATTTACACAAGCCATACCATCTTTTACACTGACTTTGTGATATAGCAGTTTGTCTAACAACACCCATCTACCAACACTCCATTTTCCCCATACTCAGCTGCTCGGGTCACTCCAGGCATTATTGTATTTGGTTTGGGGTGTTACATTCTAAAAAGAACAGAGAAAGTTACTGTGTCCAGAAAAGGACCTAAATGAGGACAGGAAAAAGCCTGGAAAGTGTCATAGGAGAAACAGTGGGAGACACTGAGAAGGTTTACCCTGGAGAAGAAAAGGCTCAGGGGCCATGACTGTTGTTTTCAACATATGGACAGCTGCTGTGTAGAAGAGGAATTATATACTTTGTTTAGTATAGCTCCAAAGAGCAGAACTCGATTCAGTTAGTGGAGATTATAAGAACAAATTTCAACTCCAGAGGAGAAAAGCCTTCTCTCGAGTATAGAGTAATCTTAAGATTATAATTATTAGGGCCGTTCAAAGACGGCCCAGGCTGCTTTATGAGCTAGAAGGTGTCTAGGCATGTTTGATCAGAGAGCCAATGGTCAGTGCTGTTGTGAAGGAGATTCGTGATCTGGGGATGGTGCAGGATTTGAGAACTGTCAAGGTCCCTTCCAACCCTGGGATGTTTGAGATGCTCTGACATCAAGAACAGGGCAAAGAACAGCGCTGTCACACTGAATCACTCCTGGGTCTCCGAGGCTCCCCTGGCCGTGTTTCCCCATGAAAAAAACTGTTATCATTGAGTGATAAATGACACCGCTACCAAATGCTGACCGTCTTGTCATCTTATCCTCTGTAGGTGGTACTAGGCTGTATGGTTGCTTTGATTAAGGTGTTGAAAATAATGTGATTTCTTCATACTTGGTATTGTCAGCACTAAAGGAACACAGCCTTCTCTATAAATATGTCCATACAACTCCTTTCTAAATCACAGGCACCAGAGAAGGTATTGATTTGGCAATTGTGTTCCTGTTTGATTTCCAGGGCTACAAGTTCCCTGATCCAACACTGGGTTGTTCAGTATGATTGGCCTAAATCTTCCTTTTAGTTTTTAAGTATTCGTAGAAATGGTAAAGAGCAACCTACCTTTGTGCATTTCAAAGTTTTTTTCTTTCTTCTTCACTTCTTTGCTTTGCATTATACCCTAAAATAAGAATTATGGCAAAAGGTCATTTTGACAGGAACTCTGGCAGGGGCTTTAGAAGGAGGTTTCATTCATTTGGCATCTGCCATTACTCTGTTGGCTGTTTCTGGTGAAGATTATCATATAGACTCAGATCCTGTCATTAATTCCATCCTACCGATTAGGAGCCCATGGGTTTGACAGATGAGCTGACAGCCCAGAAAGCCCAGGGGTGAACCTGGAAACAGAATCTGGGTTTTATTATCTTCCAGTGCTCTCTCCAGACCAATGACTGCCATCCTGACCCCTCCTATGACCCCAACCTCCCTGGCTTTGACGAGTATTGAAAAATAATGCTGAATGGGGAGCAGATTCTACCCTGGGAACTGGTATATAGAATATTATTAACATAAAGCATAGTGTGTATCTATTAGAATAAAATTGGTCTGAAATCTCTTAGGAAATAGAAATAGTAAGTTTGACCTTGGGAAGAAATCCCAGACTATGAAAAGATCCTCAGACTTTTAAAAAAAATTTTGTTGTCCCTGTCAATGGGCTGAAGAGATTCTCTTGTTGCTGGTTGCCTTGTGTGGCCCGTTCTTACTTAGAATCATCAGCGTATAGGAAACTCAGGTAATCTCCCAATGCGGCTGATGTTCCAAGACAAACGCAGCACTTCTTAAGGGGTTTCTTCTCATTAGCAACTGCAGGAAGGCTAGAGGCACTTAAAGAAGCTAGCAGAGAGTGCCATCTACACAGATTGGAAGGTAATAAAGGCTGCTGTTGCCATTTTAAAGATTTAAAGATACTGAATAAAAGGCACGGTGGGCTTAACGGGCAGGCATGAGGTCAGCCAAGGAATCTGAGGCTGAAACCGACAGTAGAAACTGAGATCACATTCCGAGGCTGGGCTTAACGCTGTACTCTGAACACAGATGAGGAAGGCGATAGTATTTTCACATCTTCTGATAATCAGAGTCCTGTGTGCCTTCCAGTTCCTGGAATCAATTTTCTACAGCACACTTCCTTTTCATTCCTCCCCAAGTAGGAATTAGTGTTGTTACTGCTGAGGGGTTCCTTGTACGCTCGGCTTGAGTGCCAGATGTGAGGGTAAGTCACGGAGCCTAACCGGGAGCCCGTGCCTCAAAACCCTCACGGGGCCCAGAGCTTCAACTTTCCCCTTGAGCTGAAGTGTGGCAGTGTGAAAGTGCTGCAACAGGAAAATGTTTGTGAGATAACAAGCAAACAAATGAATATTTCGTGTCTTTTCAAAAGATGGAGTGTGATGATCGAGGGTGAGATACTTTTAGGCTAGGTGGTTGCATTGGTGTCAGGGCTTGGCCAACATGAAAACGTGAAGTCAGCAAAGTTTGCCCTTTATGCGCCCGGCCTTGCCTTTCTGTGAACTTTCCCCCAGCCACACTCCCCAGAGCCTTTTTACCCCTCTTGCTTCACTCCCCACCTCAACTGAAAGACTTTTGAAAGTTGACTTTCAGAAAATCTAGAATTAGTTATTTCTCTCTTAGTGGGAACTCCATGTGGCAGGGTTGGATAGCTTGACCTTTAACTCAAAAAGGAGATGCTTTGACCTTATCAAAGACACCTTGGGCATTGGCGAGCAGACAATCATGGAACTGATCATTCTAGCGGGGAGCTGGGGGGATGGAGAAAGTTTTCATGTGCAATTCTACTATTTAAAATGCTGCCTTCATCTACTCTAACATCAGCCCCGAATCCCATCTTCCACCCAGAGTGACAGCTTGGTGCGACCTGCCTCAGGAAATAGTGAGTTCCCCGTCACTAGACGTGTTCAAACAGAGATTGAGTGACCACTGGGTAGCAGCTGTGGGGAGAAGAAGCAGCTCTGGGTTGATAATTGGATCTGATGATTTCGAAGACCAATTCCTGTGATTCAGGCCTTGGTTTGCTCTGGACAAATCAGACTGTGACCCAGAAAGAAAGGCTGCTAACATTAGCTAAGAATATAAATAATCCAGTTTGGGGGTTATTTTGTAGTTGGCCTGTTGGGTTAAAAAAAAAGTCCAAAATATTGTTTTAGAATGAGAAGTTTCGGGGAATGGATATTGGAATGGGGGTCAATCGTTGGAACAGGACTGGGGAGCTGGAGTACTTTGTGTCTGATTCTCGTGCGCATCGTTGGTGCAGATGACGTTGACTTGGACTCCACCCCGCAGCACTGGAGGCAAGGGGCTTCCTCTGTTGCACGGAAGGAGCCCTGGCGGACATGCCTGAGAAGGTCCGCCTTTCCAGAGTATGAAACTTGGGAGCTGTCACTTTTTTCATGCAAGCATAAGCAAAGAGGCCAAACTGACTTTCTTCCTTACTTTTGTCCTGGGTAGCTGATTTGGGAAGCTTTACATATCCAACCTGAAATACAGCCATGAGAAATTGGCAGTACAACTGTAAAACTCTCAGTAAGAAAGAGGGAGGGAGGGAAGACACCAACAGCCACTCTCACTGCCTTTGGGGGTAACTGAAGGTTGATCACATAATTACAGGATGTCAGAGCTGGTAGTGCCCTAGCAGATCATCTCAGTCCTCTCATTGGATAGATGAGAAAAATGTGGCCCAGAGAGGTGAAGTCATTTGCCCAAGGTCACACAGCCCAGCACATTAAATATGCTACTTGGATTATTAAGCGTTGTTCTCAAAGTGGCTTTATTCCCATTTAAATTTGCAACACCTTCCAATACCCTGTAATACTGGCCAGAAGCCTTGAAGAACCAGAGAAACTCAAATCGTTTTCAGGCCTTGCAAATAAAGAGTTAAGAGTCTTTCTCTAAAACCTAGATTAGTGTAAAGAACATAAAAGCCAGCAACAGATTTGAGCTGCATTCTGATCCCCATAGGTGACCCAGGAATAAGCTTTCAGAGTCCTCACTACTGGATTAAACGACACACCGGGGACAGTACAGGAGGACAGGAATAAGCTCAGAAATAAGCTCTCAGGTCCTTCACTCCCAGGTTAATTACACATTATCCACACGTGAGAGCTAACTCCTGTTGGTTTCTCCAGATACCAACCCATCTGGCACAGCGCTGCCCTCTGCCTGGATGCGGCCTCCTAGTCACGGCCCCCAAGACCCCTGAGGGCCCAAGGTATTTGACTCAGTGTTCTGAGGGGGAAACAGGCAGAAAGGCTTCTTGCTTTTCTTCTTCTGGAGAAAGAGCTCCTAGGCCCCTTGTCTACAGCGATGGAATGAATGTTGTGGGCATGTCCTCAGTAAACGGTCTAGAAACTCTCGCTTTAGGCACCTATCATAGGCCACTGCAGTTACTTCATGCTGGGCACCAGTCTGTTGGGCTAGAAGGCTTCAGACTTTCTGCCTCAGGTCTTGATTGGCCCTGGAGGGGACTGGCTCCATGAGCAGGAGGTATGATATGGGGTCTGGTTCGAGCGGTACTGAGACGGTCCATCGCCAATTGCCCACACCTCTCCTCACAGTAAAAGGAAAAGATCTCACTTACATGGCACCTGAAATCCCATCATGAGAGAAGTGTTCCTTCATATGTTAGAGTCTATCAGTGTTCAGAAGTCCCCGCCGCCCCCAGTAAAGGCAAACCCTTAACCTGTGGCCTGGCAATGCTGCAGTGGCCAATGGTTACCGCTTCCCTGGGAAATGGGGACCAGACCCTGGGTCCACAGTGGGAAGGCATCAAGGTTTGGATGGTAAGATAAGAAAATGCAAAAAACAAATTTGGTAGACTTCATCCTTTTCACTGAGGCATCTGCATGTCTGAGCTCATGTGCATGTGTGAATGTGCCCATGAGGGTGTGTATTTTCCCCAGAGAGAGTCTCTTGTTCTTCTTAAGGGCATTCCTATCAACGAGCACACTTCCAACTTTCCTTTCCCTTTTGACCATAGGATTTTGGCTTCATTTTTGCTTTTTTGATACACATACCCATATATACATGTATGTACATATGTATGGCGATATGTATCTATAGTATATATATAACACATTTAAATTTTACATGGTCACGTTTTAGTGTCCCAACCTAGCAGGTTTCTCAACCAAAACTTTTCAATGACACTTTTCCCAACAACTGAGGTCCTTACCTTGACCAGGTCTTCAAACCGGCTTCTAATTTCCTCACAGTTCAGTAATGATAAAGACCCCTCTCCTTTGCTGCATCGCTGTATCGTTTTCATGAACACAAAATCTTCATGAAGATTCCTTTCATCTTCTATCTATTTATGAAATAACAGGAACATGAGACATTGTAATTCTGTCTGCCTCTACAATCACTTCATGGCCTCAACGACATGAGGAGGACTTTGCAGATATAAATGGGGCATAATAACAAGTTAGTATACTGGATTACTGATATTTGGTATTAGCAGTTTAAAAAATCTACAAAAGCCAGCAAAGAAAATGTCATGTGGTCTGCAATGCTAGGTAGAAATCACAGCTGTTCTAATGAAATTTCATCACAAAGTGTACTTTTTCCCATGTATCGTAGCAGCAACATTCTATAATGGTCATATTTCCCATTGCTTCAGTAATGATTGGTCATTATAAACATGTGTATAAAATAGTTTTCTGCTGAGCTAATTTGCCCACTTAATTTTAGTGTTTGTGTTGCAGTGCTTTGGAAAAGGTAATTTGCAATGTGTATCAATGACTTGAGTTCTTATTACATCTCTCTCTTTAAGTTTAGTATTTGCAGAAAACATTTTCATTTTTAAAGAAATCATCTTTCATTCCCAAAGGTAATGAGATATTTTATTTTCCGATGTCTTAGAATAAGTAAATATATGGAATTCACTTGTTTAATCAACTAATTCTGTGCCATTTTCTTATATTCAGATTACATTTTTAGATTCAAAACAAGATCCAGCTAGCCGGTGGCTTTCACTGTCATTAAGAGAACACCCAAGTGCCAGGGTAAATTTGAATCTACCCAGGTCAGTATTTCCCCTATAGAGGCTAGGCTTATGTCCAGGCATTTGATTGGCAGAGCCCAGCAGGCCAAACACAAACAAACAAACAAGCAGACCCAGAGCCCTGCTCTTTCCTCAGCAGTGAACCCTAAAATTTGGGTAACCCAAGAATTGCCTCAATTGTTCCGGCTCCACCTTATCCTGATAGAAAACCTCATGGTCTTATTTCAAGATTGGCATCCCAATAGTGGCCATTCGCACATCCCTTAGAAAACGTAGTCTCCAGATGCTGTGCATCCACAATTCCCACATCTAGACTTTTAGGAACAGCCAAATAATGGACGAAATTTCTCCTTTTCATCTATGATTGGTATTTTTTCAACACAGCCAATAATGCTTATCAGTGGAGGTGGGTAAACGCATGGAAACAGGATAAATCCTAATGTTTATTTTTCTTAAGAATACAGAACAACCTGCTAACTTACTCTATCTACTCTTTTGTTCTGTATGTCCAACTATTAAGAACGTAAAACATCTCAGAGGGAAACTGAGCAGCTTGCACCTACAATCAGCATTTGAAGAATTATACAGAGAACACCACTTTCAGGGACTTACCCATGTCTATGCTAACCTGAAACACTATGCATTTTTAGCTCAGATTGATGCTTTCCTTGTCTAGTTGGATATTTAGAAGAAAAACAGTTGTCTCCATCAGAAAAAAAATAGTTTACTTTTTAAGCAAAACCTTAGCAAATCATTATAGCTAATGTCTATGTAGTGCTTACTTTGTGCCTGGCTCTGGTCTTAGCTTGAATTTAATCTATGAGGTGGGCACCATTAACATCCCCATTTCTCAAATGTGGAAACTGAGGCATAGAAATGGCAAATAACTTGCCCAGGATCACAAAACTAGTAGGGGACTGAGTCAATGTTTGAACCCAGCAGTCTGACTCCAGAGCCAAGGTTCTTGACCAGAGAAAAGAGTAGAACATCTCACTAACTAGACCACAACCACTATGCCACAAGACCACTTATCTATTTGGGTTCTTACCATTGTCCATCATTTGGGTAGAGCTAAAACCAACCAACCCACACATCAATAAGAACCCCAAATTTAGTTAATAAAGGCCTATGGTTCATTTTACCTTGTCCAATCTTCTGTGAAGATACACAGCAAAAAGCGCTGACCCAATCATCTGGGTGATAAGAAAAACAGTAAGTAAATACATAAAAATTTTCATACTGACGGGTGGTCCAGTGGCCACAGAGCGGGGTGAAGCTTGGCTGTACGTTTCGATCATGCTGCGTTCGAGTTGAAATGATGTCTTCTGACCGAGAAGGTGGCAGAGGCAGCATGAGAAGACTGTCAAAGTGGCCACCTTACTCAGGATTAGTTAAGAGCGCACAATCGTCGCAGCCCACACTTCCTGGAAAATGTGCTTCGCAGTCTTCTCTCCCAGCAAAAAAAGTTACGTAAAGGTTTTTTTTTTCTTTTTCTTTTTTTTTTTTTTTTACCTACCCATATCATTCACTTCCAGGCTTTCCCTTTCGTTAGTAAAGAAGAAACAAGTTTCTTCTTCCATACATTCATTCTTGCCTTGAAATGTCATAGACTTCTTAACAGACAATGGCAGTACTTTCCTATCGCTGTCTAACGTTTGGGGTTCACCAGTTTCAAGGAAAGTGACAAATGAATCCACCAACAATAGAATTATTTCAATTTCAATCTTACTAATATAAAGCGGGAACCTGGTAGATAGGGAAAGAAACATCAACAAAAGTTTGGATTGATTTTGTGACTGGCTTGCCACTGGCTAGCTGCTTGTTAACATTTCTTTCATCTTTAAACCCAATGAAGTCCGGGCGGCTTTTCAAGGCAAGTCTACATGGCGTAAAGCCAAAAGGAGTGCTGACAATTAGTAAAGAAAATTTAGCTGGAAAAATAATTCAAGAAAAATACACTTTTCCAAGGCCAAGAGAAGTAGGGTCTTGGGGGTAATTCAGGCCAAAACTCTGGGACTGAAGTTAAGGTAGGAATATTACCGTGATTTAGCCAAGTTGTCTGTCTACACTGTTCCAATCCATCAGATAATTGTTGATGCCAATGTATCCGTTGGGACTAGTGAAAATAGGCTGCAGTTAAGAGACCTGAATTCCAGTCCTTGGTGTACCAATAAATTGCTGTGGACCTCGAGCCTATCACTTTCCCTCTCCAGATCTCAGTTTCCTCATATCCAAATGGGCAGTTGTACCTACCTTGCTTATCCTCTAGGTTGTTATGAAATCAAGTAAAGATGTGCATGAAAGATGGTTGAAACACATTAAGCTATAGAAAACCACTCTCACCTTGGGTTTTTTGCTATTTGTTTAGCCTATGATATGAGTTTTCCAAATAATTGCCAACTCCTTACATACTAGCAAAAAACAAATGAACAACATCAAAAACACCCAGCATCTTGACAACGAATTGAATTATTGAAGTGTGTAGAATTACGCATTTCTGAATGGCTTTTGATGGTCTTATCAGATCACCTTCGAAATAAAAGTAGCTGTGGAAATCCCTACCCCACATCCCAACCTGGTCTAGAAACCATGATAAGATTGCTTTGGTGATTCCTATAAGATTGTTTTGAGACACAAATAGGAAATGTAACAAACTCCTCTGATAGGCATGCTATCTGCATAGTTACCACCTGCTATCTTCCCCTCCCACGCCCCAGCATCCTGTCCTGGGCGCAGATCTCACTACATCTGCCAAGTAGGTGGCTTCAATGCATGTGATAAACTTTGATCAGTCAAGTCAGAGGCTTCAGTTCTTAGACAAGGAACCTTAGTTCCACTAAAGGAAAATTATCACAAGAGCTAAAAGGGGCTCCAGGAGCAGCTTCATACCATGACAGCATGCCAGAGCTGCAAGGACCCTGCGACCATCAGATCAGTCAAGCCCCGAGGGAGAGGTCACTGAAGGGACCAGAGTTGCAGACAATGCCACGTTTGTTCACGTGACCAACTTCAAGAAAGAATTGTCCAATCTCCCTGCCTCCACTTCCTGACTTCTGCTTACAATATCCCCCTGAAACTGCTTCCACCATTATTAGCACAATAGTTTGGGCTGAATACTTTTTATTTCTTTTTTTAACATCTTTATTGGAGTATAATTGCTTTACAATGGTGTGTTAGTTTCTGCTGTATAACAAAGTGAATCAGCTATACATATACATATATCCCCATATCCCCTCCCTCATACATCTCCCTCCCACCCTCCTTATCCCACCTCTCTAGGTGGTCAAAAAGCACCAAACTGACCTCCCTGTGCTATGCGGCTGCTTCCCACTAGCTATCTATTTTACATTTGGTAGTGTATGTATGTTCATGCCACTCTCTCACTTGGGCTGAATACTTTTTAGAGTTAGTTTTTCTCTAAACTAACTCTAAAGTTAGTGACCTTTCCAGTAGTCTATTGACCTATTATTTTGTTGTCATCCTTCTGAAAACTCTCCCCTCTTGCCTCTCAGAATCCTTCTTCACGTGATTCCTTTTTCCCTTGTACCCCTTAAAACTTTGCTATCTCCCATCCTCATGCTCATCCCCTCCCCTCTTCTCATTCTACATGTTTGCCTTGGATGATTCCCATCCATTTTCATGGTTTCCACTATCACCTTCATAGTGATAAACCTCAAATGTATAACTGCAGCCCTGAACTGTGGATTTGTAAGTGCAGCTACCTCTGAATATGTCCACTTGGATACCCCATATTTGGCATGCCCCAAACTTAACTCATCTCCCCACTCTACTTCCAACCCAGACTTGTTCTCCCTCCAGGCTCTCCCCATCTCAGTGAATGGTACTACTATACCCACATAATTGTCCATGACTTGGGAGTCATCAAGGATTCCTTCCTCTCTCTTGCTCAGATTACTCCCCAATCCCAGTGGCTTCCTCATCCCCAAAGCTTCTCGATTGCCACCACTCCTTTCTATCCCCCTGAGCAACATTCTAGTCTAGGCCCTCATCCCCTCTCTCTTGCATGACTGAATTGTACATTCCTAATTGATTGCCTTGCTTCCCTTCCTGCCCCACCCCATCCATCCTCCATACCACCAGAAGAATGTTAACTCTAAATCATGTAACTGACCATATTATCTAACCCGATTTTACCCTCCTAAAATGATGCATTAGACCCGGGGAAGCAGATTGACAGTCTCCTGGCATGTTCAATGTGAATGGGATTAGCTCCTGAATAGCCTGATGGTCCTGTAATCCTTGAAGCCTCCTCTTTCTACCATCCTTCTTCTGCCTGGTCCTCTAGATTGCCACAACACTGGCTACCTTTCCAGCTTCCACATTTTAGCTCTACTTTCTGATTCTGTATCAGATGTCCTTTGTGTGTCTCTCCACCAACAAGGAGTGGCCTGGCCCTGGTGTTGGGTCCCCTTTAAAAATCTTCAGTTGCCTAATGCATTCAGAAGTGATTTTTAAACTAGGTTACAAAGAAATCTGTAGACCTGGGGAGTACAGGAAAGTGCCTGCAGCTAAAGTCAAATATTGACTATCTTTTTCTTAGTTCACAGAAAGAATTAAGTGAATGGATTGAATTGTTTCCGTTTTTCTTGCATAAAATTTTCTCAAATCTCTGTCACCCTTTTCTACTACTGATTTTCTTCTAGCTGATGATTGATCTGCAACAAATAAGCATCAAGGAAAAAACTAAAAAAACAATGGATCACACACATTCTGATGTGACTAGGCTTGTGGTTGTGATTTTATATTGATAACCTAGAACACAGTCAGAGTTTCTACTAGGAAAGTTATTTCCAGTACATAAGAAAGAGTTAAATATATCAGCATTTTGTTTGTTCTACAAAGGGCCTCTCAAGGACTCTTTTCCCTGAACATGTCTGGAAAACCCTAGCCTAGAGGATAGTGTTTCCATTGTAAGCATAGCACAGGTTCCGACCCCTGCCCACCTTTCTGTCTTCAACCCCCACCACTCACTCATGCTCAGACTTGAGCATCACCCATGTCTGGCTAAGCTTATTTACCCAAATGTGCTGTGTTTGTTCAAGCTGTCCCCTATGAAGATCATGACTCCCTCCTTTTTTATCCACTAATATTGAAGAGATACCAGCTCTGTGAAACATGCCCTTCCAGCTGACAAGGTGCCCTCTTCTGTGCTCAATCTATCATAGAATTTGACACATTACATCATAACTGACTTGTCAGATTTCCCTACCATTATCTTCTAGAGGAAAGACAATTAAAAATCTCAGAATCCTTGCTTCCTGACACTTTGTAAGGAATTAGTAAATCTTTGCCCAATTACTAAGTTTTCTTCTCAGGGGATAGAAGGGGAAGTTGTAAAATATTCTAATCTTGTAGAACAGCACTGGCCAGGCTCTCTGGCGATACAAATCACAATATATTTGTTTTACGTTTTCTTCTATTCCTTTAATTATCTCTCTTTCCTCTGGGGTCAGTTCCATTTGTTTATTTTGGTCCTTCTCCTTCATGTTGATAGTTTTCCTCAAATGTCTGGTGACACTTAGTTGTCTGGTCATATTTATGAATGAAGATATATGTTACCTTTTATGGGTGGATGGAATGGGTTTCCTCTACGATTGCATTGATCTGTTTCCCCCACAAACCTCTCCCCGGAATGGGAGGGCCGACTGTGGGTTCTGTTTAAGTGGGTAGAGCTTGTCAACAGGCAGGTTTCCCTTTAGGTTATGTGGGTGGAGAGGCAGGAAGGCCGGGACCCCCACAACTGATAAAGTAAGGAGGGCTTTTCTCTGGGGGTGGAGCCCTTTAGAGGGTTTCGCTCTTGACAGAGGCTGGTTTTCCTTTTGTTTTCTTTTGTCTATTCATTGTGGAGGTCTCAGCACACTCCCTAGAGTCCTCCTCGGGCAACTTTAGCCTGAGGGCAAAGGCCCAATGTTGCTGCTGACAAAGGGTCCATGGGGGAAGGGAGAGAGGGAGAAAAGGGGTCCACCTGTCCTAGCTGTTCCACTGCAGCTCTTTATTGAGTTGCCATAATGATTCCTTCCCTGCCCACCCCTGCTCTTTGCATTTACAAACTCTGAGATTGCTGCCTCCTTGAGAGAACCCACTCTTACTTCTGATTTCTTGAATTGCAATGTTTTCTGCTCTGATTTCTCTGTTAGCCTAAATTCATTGGGTTTCTTGCTTCCTGGTATCCCTCAAAATTCATTTCACATTGATGTCACCTTTTCTTGTTTCCCACTGTTGCTGTGATCTCATTCTGTTTACATTTATTTGTGACTGAGTAATACATTCACATGGTTAAATATGTAAGTGATAGAAAACAGTGTGCAATGTAGAGTCTTCCTTCTGCCTTTTCCTCCTAGTTCTTCATTGGCAACCAGTGTTGTCAGTTTCTTATGTACCTCCCAGAGATGCTTGTATGCACCTTCAAGCAAATACATAGATATTCTCTGACACTCTTTTTTACACACAGTAGTATACAATATACTGTCTACATCTTTGTTTTGTCATTTAACACTATACCTTGGAGATTATTCCATGTCAGCAAAGTGCTCCCATTTTTTGTGTGTGTGGTACGTGGGCCTCTCACTGTTGTGGCCTCTCCCGTTGCGGAGCACAGGCTCCGGACGCGCAGGCTCAGCAACCATGGCTCACGAGCCCAGCCGCTCCGTGGCATGTGGGATCTTCCCAGACCGGGGCACGAACCCGTGTCCCCTGCATCGGCAGGCGGACTCTCAACCACTGCGCCACCAGGGAAGCCCAGGCCTTACATTTTAAAGCTTCCAATGCAAAGTCCTGTCTGGCCTTGCCGATTTGGGTTGCACCATGTGGAGTTCTCCATGCAGGTCTGCAGCAGAAAGCCAGCGATGATGTGATCCCTGCTGTTTCCATCCAGATGCTGCACTTGTAGACGAGATTGGTAAGAAGCATTTTCAGGAGGCATTTCCTTCAATCAGTTTATTTGCTCAAATTAACATTCACCGAGTGCCTACTGTGGCCCAGGTGCTGAGCTGGATGCTGGGGATACAAAGATAAAAATGATAGTCCCTACCCTGTTAGGAGCTCCCAGTCTAGAGAAGCCAATCAATACATGAGCAGACAACCATGAAACAATGTGAGAAGTGCCGCAGTAGAGGTGAAGACAGAATGCTGTGGGAGTGTTAAGGAAGAGGATCTACCCAGCAGGGAAGTAGGATAGAGAGAATGTCCAGGAAGCCTTCCTAGAAGAAAATACACCGGTCATAACTTTGTATCCTGACTTGTAGCACCCCACTGACAAATCCCCATATTCATTGCCTATCATCTACTGTCCTTGGCTTTTCTAGTCTGGAATCTTCCACCGCTTTTCCTTCTGCAGCTATCTTTCTAGTCAGCTGTACTCACTCTGACATGCCAAAGGCTTAGGAGGAGTAAGGTAGGAGGGCGTTGGTGATAATCATCTCCAGCATAGATGAATGTGGTTGGGAATGGGGATAATTGGAGTGTTGGCCTGGTTTCAGATATTAGTTTTGAGAGTATGATCAGAATCCTCAATCTCTAGCTGCCTACCTCCATCCCGTGTCTCCAAGGTGAATTTTCTTGGCAAATGTCTACTCTTTGTTTCTAACTTGTAGGCACCATGACTCCACTCTCCATTAGTGTAAGAAAAAAAGCTGTATTTGTTGATGTGTTTAAATAGACAAGAAACACAGGTAACAGTGGTTACCACTGGCAATACAATGGAGTTTATGGGGAGCAAGTCTTACTGTTTAATCTATACCTCTGTGCCCTTTTCATTATTTTTATTTATTAAAAAATTAAAAAAAAATTTTTTTGGCCACACCCTGCGGCATGTGGGATGCTAGTTCCCCAACCAGGGATCGAACCCCCATCCCATGCATTAGAAGCATGGAGTCTTAAGCACTGGACCACCAGGGAAGTCTCCGTATTATTTTTATAATGAGCATATTTTACTTTTGTAATTTTAAAAATAAACTTAAAAAAAATTTTATTTGGTTGCGCTGGGTCTTAGTTGTGGCAGGTGGGCTCCTTAGTTGCAGCCTGTGGGCTCCTTAGTTGTGGCATGCAAACTTTAAGTTGTGGCATGCATGTGGGACCTAGTTCCCTGACCAGGGATTGAACCTGCGTCCCCTGCATTGGGAGTGCGGAGTCTTAACCACTGTGCCGCCAGGGAAGTCCCTAAAATAAACTTCTTATGGAAGTAAACTTTTACATACAGAAAAAGTGCACAGATCATAAGCTTAATGAATTTTCATAAAGTAAATACACCCATTGTAATCATCACCCAAATTGTAGACTTGTAGATTTTTAATAGTATCTTGGAAGCCCACCTCTTGTCTCCTTCCAATCACCTCCACTTCTCACAAAGGTAACCACTATTCTGCCTTCTATTACCAAAGACTCGTTTTGACTAAGAGTTCCAGTTGCTCCTTATCCTCACTAACACTTGGTATCATCAGTATTATTTATCTTAGCCATTCTAATAGGTCTGTAGTATTGTCTCATTGTAGTTTTGATTTGCATTTCACTAGTGGCTAATGATGTTGATCATCTCTGCATGTGCTCACTTGCTATCCATGTCCTCTTGGATGCTAAAATCTTCCATAAATATAGAACATAATCATTTAAGAAAATTGTTTGAAGATAATAACACCATTAACCAAACTAGGGGATATCCTTTGAGTGTAACAATTCTTCTGAGAGGTAGATTAGGGTGGTGGAAATAGCCAGATTTTGGTAACAGACGTTTCAGACTACTGTACTTGTTGTGGGATCTTAGGCAAATTATTGAACTTCTTTGTGCCTTGGTTGCTTTGTCTATAAAGCAGGGATAATAATAGTTCTTGCTTCATAGGGTTGGCCTGAGGATTAGATGAGAAAATTACGCAAGGCTCTCTGCTCCATGCCTGACAGGGTCAGTGTTCATCAGTGTCTCTCTGCCCTTCTGGCAAAGCCTGGAAAGAAGGCATGAAAGAGAAGGTTGTCCTTGAGGCAGTCAACGGCTTAGTATCTGAGGGAGAATGGATGAGTGATTCCTCTTTCTCTAGGTCTAAGGAAAAAAACTCTAGAGTTGTGTCTAGAGGTAGGATTCTGTGCCCTCACTTCCTGCTGCTCCCCCCACCCCACCCCCACCAAACAGCAGGAGAAGCCTGCTTTGAAGGAAATTCTAGAAGAAATTCTAGTCATAACTGGGCTCTCAGATGCTACTGCATCCCTTGTATGATTTAAACACCTACTGCTGTGTGTCTAGCAGAAAGACACAGGCCCCATGGCATCTTTCTGTATAATTTCCAAAGGTTTTCCCCTTGATGTTTCATACGGCAAGACTGCACGTGGGCCCTTGTTCCTGATATCAAGCAGTCAGTGTCTGTTCAGAAAATATTTGCCCAGCACTTAGCAAGCACTAGGCTCTCTGATATGTCTGGGGAACCAAAATGAGAAAGAAAGGACTGCTAGTTAAGGAGATAGAAACGCATGGTGTCAACCGCAGTGCACTGGGGAAGCACCTCAGTAGAGTGAGTGCAGGGGGTTGCAGGTGTACGCGGGAGAAGGAAGGTGATGGCACCAGAGGGTCCAGGAAGGTTCCTGGAAGAGGTGACATCCGAGCCCTGAAGGAATTTTCTGATTGAGGGAAGAATGCATTCCAGGTACAGGGAATAGCTTGTACAAGGCCCCAGAGGCTGGAGACCAGGGGCTCTTTCTCGTCTTGAGGCTGCATTCTTGGGACCACAGCCTTGTTCTGAGCTCTGCACAGCACCCCAGGTTTTTCCATTGTGCCCTTAAGGTGGAGCATCACCTTATGAAGCCTTTATAGTAAAAACATCCCCTTTGTTCCAGGTTGAAGGGTCTCAGGGATCAAGTGCCGTACAGGCGTGTACATTTTTGGCACCCATCTTTCTTCAGAAATCAGCCTGATATGCTTGAATATATGATACTTGTCTGTGTGGTTCTAGCTCATTTCTTACCTCTCTCACTGCAATCTCAGACTGCCTTCTGCATTTCCTCCAGAGTCCAGGACTTCAATAGGCTGGCTCCTAGCTCCTATGCCCCAAACCCTTCCGCATAGCCTCTCCCTAGGGCCCCTAATCTACCCCTACCCTAAACCTTCTTCTTGACTTAACTTGCTCAGGGTTCTCTCTTCTCTCTCCCCCTCCCCCAGCTTCTAACTGCTCTCCTCCAAGCTGCCTTCTTCAGCTCTGACCCCAGGCTAGGGCGGTCCCTCCCTGATCCCTCCTGCGGTCCCTTCCAACAACCCATTGGGGCTCTTTCTGAAATGAGAGCTTCTGTTCATGACTCATGTCCTAGGTCTTCTCACAGGAGACTGTCTTCTTCATGGGGACTGACTCAGGAGCCCTCTAGTTCTCCCACCGTGTCTCCTGGGGCCAGCCTCAAGGTTTCTGAAACGGGGAAACTGAGGCTCAAAGAAAGGGGATGACTTACGAGGGTTAGCAGGCGGCAAGTTAGTGACAGAGCAGAGACCACCCCAGGCCTCCAGACTTCCAGCCAATGCTCTTTCCCAGGAATCAGGTTGCCTCTCAGAAGGCTCAGGTCTTCTCGCTGCCATCAGCTCCCATCCACCGATGGCACCGGGCACCCATCTCTCTCAGTACTTCCTTCCTGAGCCACTTCACTAACACTGAAGCTGACCAGTCCAGGCTTCTGACTCAGCAGCCCAGCAAAGAACATCCAGCCATGTCTGCATCTGATTAAGGAGACACCAGGGGCAGGAAGCCTATTTTATCCTCTGGCAGGGTGGAGGGTGAAAAAGAAGGCTGGGAGAGTCAGTGAAATGGTAAGATGTCAGGGACCACGGGGGTGGGGTGGGAGGTGGAAGGGTTGTATCAAATGATTTAGGATTCCTAGTGAAATCCGTTTGGGTACAGAAATACATTTACTGACTTAGAAGGACCGCTGTGATACAATGTTAGTGCAAATATCATGGCAAAAATAGAATGTTCCCATAGTTATGCTTGTGTAAAAGTAAGTTCAGAGTGTCTCCAAAGTGCCTATGAGTGGTAGTTAGCAATTAGCTGTGTGTTGCCCTCCACTCTTTGCATGTTAATTTTTGCCCAGAAGTTAATAGTTGACAATGACCACAACCTTGGAGAGCTGCTGCGACACAGGCGTTCACCTGCAAATAAATGGAGCTGAAAACTTTCCTCCTTCACAATGTCCCACACTGAACGGTGCCATCTTGTCCAGTGTGGACTTAGAACGGCTCCCACCAGAGCACATCTACATCTAATGCAATGTCTAATCCAGTCAGGGATTTTGACATCACGTGTTTTCTGACTGGGAGGAGCAGGAAGCCCTGGGGCCTCCTATTGTCACAGGGTCACTGATCCCTGGAGACCTCTCTCTTGACATGGGGGACCCAACCATATCTGAAGCATGTTTAAATAAGCAACAGGATTGACACTTGTACTGAGTTGAATAGCGTCCCCCTCACATTCTTGTCCACCTGGAATCTGTGAATGTGACCTTAGTTGGAAATAGAATCTCTGCAGATATTAGTTAAATCAAGATGAGGCCATACTGAATTAGGATGGGCCCTAATCCAATGACTGATGTCTTTACATGAAGAGGAAAATTTGGACTCAAATTGAGGAAAGATGGCCATATGAAGATGGAGGTGGAGGTTGGAGTGATGTGGCCACAAGCCAAGGAACATCAGTGATTGCTGGCTGTCACCAGAAGCTGGAAGAGGCTGAAAAGGAGCCTTCGGAGGGAGCATGTCCCTGCCAACACCTTGATCTCAGACTTCTGGCCTCCAGAACTGTGAGAAAATACATTTCTGTTGTTTTAAGCCACCCAGTTTGTGGTACTGTGTTACAGAGGCCATTGGAAACTAACATGACACTTTTATGGAAGAAAAAAATGGCTCCACCTTCTGAAATGCTGCTCCAGTCAAGACATGAGGAGAAAGACGCTCATCAACAGAGGACACACTCTTAAGCCTGGGGACTACGTGGTCCCTCTGGTTATGCTCTACAGTGGTCTATATGTGTGTAGAGAAATGAGTCTGGAAGGCACCCCAAGATTTGTCTTTGGGTGATAAATTCTGGGAGAATTTTATCCTTTTGCTTTAACTTGTCTATATTTTCTAAGTTTCCCACATGGCTATGTATTACTTGTGTAAAAAATATATACCTATATATACCTATCATCTATTTATCCATCTACCTATCTTTAATCACTAGTACGCTCATACACTCACAGAATCTTTCCAAGCTAAATAGCCCCAGAGTACCTTCATTTCTTGTAGATCCAAGGCTAGGAAATACTCCTGAAAAGCCCTGGCAGTGGGGAGGGTACACAATAATAAAACCCTGTATTTGTGTGGTATTTGATACTCTTCAAAGAGCACACCTCCATCTCCATCAACACATTCAACCCGTTCAACCGCATAGCCCTCTAGTTGATAAAGAATCTGAGACGCAGAGAATTGTCCAAGGTTTCATAGCTAATAACTCATGGGGCTGTGACTTGCAAACATGGTCCTGACAACTGGTCCAGGAACAGTTTCTAGAATGTAAGATCTATAAAGACAATGCTTTCTGTCTGTCTTGTTCTCCTAGCCCTTGTATCTCCAGCACTTAGAATGGTGCTGGGTATATGGTAGGTGATCAGTACCTTTTTAGTAATGGATGTAACAAAAGCAAGCTCCTCCCTAGAAGCATTTTCTGCTACTAGGAACATTTTTGTTCAGACCAAGCTGTTGTGCTCTGCAGATGGCAGCAGGGCTGCTGGAGAGGCCCCACTCTCTCCTCAATCCCTGTCCTTCCATATAACCTGCTCCTCTGACCCCTACCCCCAGTAAAGTGTAGCTAATTTCCAGCGCTGGCCTCTCACATCACCTACAGGGTGGCCCCCAAGGGATATCGTTCAAGGTCAGTCTTTAAAGGGCTCCTTGTCCAAAAAAATGCCACTCAACATAAAGATCCAGGGTCAAGTGGAGGGCAGGCTTTGCCGATGGGTGGGTTTGTCAGCCTCAGAATGATTTATTTGGTTCTGGGACAAGGAATAGGACTGGGACAAGGAATAAGACATATCAAGAAATACTGACACACAAGGGACTTCCCTGGCTGTCCAGTGGTTAAGACTCTGTGCTTCCACTGCAGGGGGTGTGGGTTCGATCCCTGGATGGGGGACTAAGATCCTGCATGCTGTGCAGCCACAAAAAAAAAATTAGAAAAAAATAGTGACACACAACATGGGGACTATAGCCAATATTTTGTAATAACTGTAAATGGAAAGTAACCTTTAAAAATTGTATACCAATAAAAATTAAACAGAAGAAAAAAAAGAAATATTGACACAGAGAGAGACATGCTCACACAGAGGAGATGGCAGCAAGGTGGATGGAGAAGGGTCACAGTTCAGAAAGAGAACACGAGAAGTACAGAAAATGTCCAAAAGTGAGTCAAGAAGGAAGACTTCTTGAAACAAATGGGAAAAAGGAAGTGGGGTGAGGCAGGCAGAAAACACTCCCACCGCTGCCTGTCACTGTAGCCCAACTCCCAGTTCTCACATCCCCTCCTAAGGATAGCCTCCCACCGCCCTCCACACAGTTGACACCTTCCCACAAGGCCTTGTGTGTGTGTGTGTTGGGGGGGCTCCCAGAGGGCAGGCTGCTCCCTGCCCTGCCTGACAGGGTTGTGGCTGTGGCTACTCTCAGGGCTGAGAAGGGCTAGGTTTCCGGAAGCCCAGAAGCCAACAAAGAAATTGGAGAAGGGAGGGCGTGAGGTCTTCTGAGCACTGGGGTCAGGGAGCAGAGCTCTGGGGACCCCATAGGCTTTCACAATTCTCCCTTTCTCTGACCTTTTCCCACACAGCCAGGACAAGAAAAGGAAGCTTAAAAAGAATTATGGGGACTTCCCTGGTGGCACAGTGGTTAAGAATCCACCTGCCAATGCAGGGGACATGGGTTTGAGCCCTGGTCTGAGAGGATCCCACATGCCATGGAGCAACTAAGCCCGTATGCCACAACTACTGAGTCTGCTCTCTAGAGCCCACGAGTCACAACTACTGAGCCCATGTGCCACAACTACTGAAGCCCGCGTGCCTAGAGCCCGTGCTCCACAACAAGAGAAGCCACTGCAATGAGAAGCCTGCGCACTGCAACGAAGAGTAGCCCCTGCTCACTGAAACTAGAGAAAGCCCATGCACAGCAACGAAGACCCAACACAGCCAAAAATAAAAATTAATTAATTAATGATTTTTTCTAAAAAAAGAGCAAGGTTTAAAAAAAAGAATTATGGGCCAATTAACTGAAGGTAAGGAAGTTGCCTTAAAAAGGAACTCTCACACCCCTTCACCACTGTCTTAATTAAAGACCATTCCTGGCTAATTTGCTACACAAGAGAGTTCACACATTTGTGTTTTGTGTTTCACACAAAAGTGTTTCGAGAGATCACACATTTCTGTGTCCAGGTCAAACCACGTGTATTCTGGGAAAGGACGTCTTCCAGGCTTTGGAGCTCTATGGGAGGACAGTCGAGAGAATATTTGTCTTCTTCTCCAACACTGGATACTTCTGCCCCAGGATTCCAAGGTTTACATCATTAGTAGCCACAGGGTACAAAATGTCAATTACCAATGCTCCTATTTTCATACTTCTGAACAAAATTCTGTCTCAAAATCTACTCCCAACTGGGAGCAAAATTGTCTTTTGCAGCTTCGGACGCATAAGACTTTTCCAGCCGTGGGGTGTGTATCCACAAAGTTGGTGAACAAGGAAAATTACTGCATTTTCAGAGTTAGCTCCTCTGAAACCGGAAATGTGAACAGAGCTGACTTAGTGCTAAGACTTTCTCTTACTCCTGTAAGAAAGAGGAAAGGCTGTGTGCAAGGTAGCAGTGATGTGCAAAAACCACAGTAGAGGTTTTGTGAAGAAGAGCAGTTGTGGCTTTTGCACAAGTTATTCCTAAACCGAGGCTGGGGACAGCATATGACACCTTTCAAAGCAGCTTCTGGACTGGTATTTCACTGAAATGTAGAAGATCTCTGAGCAAGACCGGAAAGCCAAAAGTCTACGTTTCATGACCTCTGCAGGAAAGTAATTGTTGCATTATGGAACATTCTAGAATGGCAGGCTCAAACCATGGCCCGGAAGAACTGTAGGCCTTTTTGGGTGGGAGGGGGAGAGGCAGGGAAAATATAATTCCCAATTAGGTTTCTGATAGTTTTCCACTCTCTCCCCACCCCCTCACCTAGTTCTGTGCCTCTTCTTATAGCAGTCTCCTCTAGCACAGGGGATCTGATTCAATAGCTGGGAAAAGGATGTAGAGGAAACAGAGAATAAAAATTAATGTCAATCTCAGGAAGTCCAGAATATTTTATTTTTTATTTTTTGCGGTACACGGGCCTCTCACTGATGTGGCCTCTCCTGTTGTGGAGCACAGGCTGCTGACGCGCAGGCTCAGCGGCCATGGCTCACGAGCCCAGCCGCTCCATGGCATGTGAGATCTTCCTGGACCGGGGCACGAACCCGTGTCCTCTGCATCGGCAGGTGGACTCTCAACCACTGTGCCACCAGGGAAGCCCAGTCCAGAACATTTTTAACTCAAAAGTTGCCTGCATATATAAAGAATCTGCATCACATACCCATTGTACTGGGAGTGCCCCTAAGTATATCATGTCCCTAGATGTAGCCCTGGAAAAACGCTTCACAGTAAATATTATTTTAGAACTAATCCGTGTTTGGATAAGAAGAAGAGAGAAGTTTTACCAGGTGAACAGAAGGATATCACTAATGAGTAAATAAGTGAACAGGAAGAGCAAAGAATTGGCCTGATAGAGTAAAATAAATTTCTTCTGTCCCTCATGGGGTTCCCTGGGCTGACTTAAGCCCCTATAGGATAAACTAGGAATGTTTTGGGGTATTTTTTGGCCATTGCTCCTTGCAGTGGAAGCACGGAGTCTTAACCACTGGACCTCCAGGGAAGAACAAGGACTGTTTTAAATAGCTAACTCTTCTAAACAGCATTAGAGGGCTTCCCTGGTGGCACAGTGGTTAAGAATCCACCTGCCAATGCAGGGGACATGGGTTCGAGCCCTGGTCCGGGAAGATCCCACATGCCGCAGAGCAACTAAGCCCGTGCACCACAACTACTGAGCCTGCACTCTAGAGCCTGCAAGCCACAACTACTGAGCCCACGTGCCACAACTATAGAAGTCCTCACGCCTAGAGCCTGTGCTTTGAAACAAGAAAAGCTACCGCAATGAGAGAAGCCTGCACACCACAACGAAGAGTAGCCCCTGCTCGCCGCAACTAGAGAAAGACCACGCACAGCAACAAAGACCCAACACAGCCAAAAATAAATAAATAAATAAATAAATAAATAAATAAAAACCAACATTAGGCCCAGACAGCTTCATAAATGAATTCTTTCAAACTTTCAAGAAGCAGGTAATCTTTTCTCTTTTTTTAATAAATTTATTTTATTTATTTATTTTTGGCTGCATTGGGTCTTCATTGCTGTGTGCGGGCTTTCTCTAGTTGCAGTGAGCGGAGACTACTCTTTGTTGCAGTGTCCAGGCTTCTCATTGTGGTGGCTTCTCTTGTTGTGGAGCACGGGCTCTAGGCACGCAGGCTTCAGTAGTTGTGGTGCATGGGCTCAATAGTTGTGGCTCTAGAGCGCAGGCTCAGTAGTTGTGGCACATGGGCTTAGCTGCTCCATGGCATGTGGGATCTTCCCAGACCAGGGCTCAAACCCGTGTCCCCTGCACTGGCAGGCAGATTCTTAACCACTTTGCCACTAGGGAAGCCCAGAACAGGTAATCTTGTTACTTTAAAAATAATGTTCTAGAACAGTGAAAAATAAGATCTCCATTTTTAAACCAAAGCCAGCATAATATTAATATTGAGTTCTGACAAAGGAAAAGCCTAATTTCACACTTCAAGGAATTAGAAAAAGAAGAAAAACTAAGTCCAAAGTTAGCAGAATGAAGGAAATAACAAAGGTTAGAGATGATATCAATGAAATTAAAAATAAATAGAAAAAAATCAACAAAACTAAGTTAGTTTTTTGAAACAAGAAACAAAATTGACTGACTCTTAGCTAGACTAAGGAAAAAAGAGGTAACACTCAAATAAATAAAGTCAGAAAAGAAAGAAAGGACATTACAACTGATGCCACAGAAATAAAAAGGATCATAAGAGACTAGTATGAAGAATTATACACCAACAAACTGGATAACCTAGAAAAATGGATACATTCTTAGACGCATACAACCTACTAAGACTGAATCATTAAGAAACAGAAAATCTGAACAGACCAATATGAGTAAGGAGAATGAATTGCCAATCAAAAACCTCTCAATAAAGAAAAAAAAGGCACAATCTGATTTTAAAAATGGGCAGAGGATCTGAATAGATATTCTTCCAAAGATGTCCAACAAGCACATGAAAGATGGTCAACATCACTAACCATCAGGGAAATGTAAATCAAAACCACAATAAGCCATCATCTCACAATTGTTAGAATGGCTGTTATCAAAAAACAAGAAATAATAAGTGTTGGTGAGGATGTAGAGAAAAGGGGACCCTTGTGCACTGTTGGTTAGAATGTAAATGGTGCAGCCACCATGGAAAACAGTATGGAGGTTCCTCAGAAAGTTAAAAATAGAACTATCATATGATCCAGCAATTCCACTTCTGGGTATTTATCCAAAGAAAACAAAAACAATAATTCTAAAAGATATATGCACCCTCATGTTCATTGCAACATTATTTACAATAGCCAAGATATGGAAACAACTTAAGGGTCTGTTGATCATTGAATGGATAAAGAAGATGTGATAAATCTCCCAAAAAAGAAAAGCCCAGAACCAGATGGCTTCACTGGTAAATACCATTCATTCTCAAACTCTTTCAAAAAATTGAAGAGAAAGAAACACTTCCAAACTCATTTTATGAGGCCAGGATAATGATACCTGATACTAAAGCCAAAGACACCACAAGAAAAGAAAACTACAGGCCAATGTCCCTAATGAACATAGATGCAAAAATCCTCAAAAAATATTAGTAGGGGGAAGGATGGGGGAGGGAGGGATAGATTAGGAGTTTGGGGTTGACATGTACACACTGCTATATTTAAAATAGATAACCAACATGGACCTACCATATAAAACAGGGAACTATGCTCAATGCTCTGTAACCTAAATGGAAAAAGAATTTGAAAGAGATATATGTGTATATATAACTGAATCACTCTGCTGTACACCTGAAACTAACACAACATTCTTAAAATAAAAATTTTTAAAAAAGAACAAAAAAATTAGCAAACAAAATCCAGCAGCACATTAAAAGGATCAAACACCATGACCAAGTGAGCTTTATACCCAGGATGCAAAAATAGTTGAACAAACACAAATCAATCAATGATGCTCCACATTAACAGAAGAAAGGATAAAAATCACATGATCATCTCAATAGATGCAGAAAAAAATATTTGACAACATTCAACACCTTTTCATGATTAAAAACTCTCAACAAACTAGGAATAGAAGAAAAGTACCACACCATAATAAAGGCCATATAAGATGAGCCCAAAGCTAACACCATACTCAATGGTGGAAAGCTGAAAGCATTTCCTCTAAGATCAGGAACAAGACAAGGGAACCCACTATTGCCACTTCTATTCAACATAAAACTGGAAGTAGCCAGAGTAATTAGGCAAGGAAAACAAATAAAAAAACATCCAAATCAGAAAAGAAGAAGTAAAATTATCCCTGTTTCCAGATGACATGATCTTATATATAGAAAACCCTAAAAATTCCATTAAAAATAACTGTTAGAAGCAACCCAATCCAAAAATAGGCAGAAGACCTAAATAGACATTTCTCCAAAGAAGATATACAGACTGCCAACAAAGACATGAAAGGATGCTCAACATCTCTAATCATTAGAGAAATGCAAATCAAAACTACAATGAGGTGTCACCTCACACCAGTCAGAATGGCCATGATCAAAAAAATCTACAAACAATAAATGCTGGAGAGGGTGTGGAGAAAAGGGAACTCTCTTGCACTGTTGGTGGGAATGTAAATTGATACAACCACTATGGAGAACAGTATGGAGGTTCCTTAAAAAACTACAAATAGAACTACCATACAACCCAGCAATCCCACTACTGGGCATATACCCTGAGAAAACCATAATTCAAAAAGACACATGCACCCCAATGTTCATTGCAGCACTATTTATAACAGCCAGGGCATGGAAGCAACCTAAATGCCCATCGACAGACGAATGGATAAAGAAGATGTGGTACATATATACAATGGAATATTACTCAGCCATAAAAAGGAACGAAACTGGGTCATCTGTAGAGACACAGATGGACCTAGAGACTGTCATACAGAGTGAAGTAAGTCAGAAAGAGAAAAAATCATATATTAACGCATATATGTGGAATCTAGAAAAAATGGTACAGATGAACCAGTTTGCAAGGCAGAAATAGAGACACAGATGGAGAGAACAAACGTATGGACACCAAGCAGGAAAGCGGCGGGAGTGGGGGTGGTGGTGTGATGTATTGGGTGATTGGGATTGACATGTATACACTGATGTGTATAAAATTGATGACTAATGAGAACCTGCAGTATAAAAAAAACAAAAAAGAAAGAAAAAACAAACACACACAAAAGCGAGGGATATTTCAATTTTACAAAGGAATCCCATCGCTTATTTGAAAATGACACTAATTGCGGATTCCACAGATGAGGATACAGAGGGCCGACTGTACATCATTTGATTCTGAAATCAGCTTTGATTCATTACTAAAAATTAACTGAATGACTCACAGTACCTAAAAGATCATTCATTAGAGTGAATGCACTTTCAGAAAGAAAGAAAACTTAAAAAAAAAGAGAGGGCAGAGAGCAAGTAACCATAACTTGGAGGAATCTCACAATTAGGTACAAGAAAGAAGAGAAGCAAGGCAGGGTCAAAGAATAGAGAACCAGGATTGGGCAGTATCATAGAAACCAAAGAGGGGAAAAGATGCAAGAAAGAGTAAGCTCAAACTTCTTGTTTCCCCTCAAGCACTGCCCACCTGGCCACCCAACGAATGTTTTTCTGGGCTAAGGAGCTTGGTTTGACCCTCAGAACAAGAGCCACACTTCCTGGCTTCAAATCCCAACTCCATCATTCTCTAAGCACACAACACTGGACAAGTTACTAAACTCTCTATGCCGTCACCTCATCACCTGTGAAATGGGACAACAATGGTCTCTGCTCCTAGGGCTATTGTGAGCCCTAAACAGGGCACCAAGAACAGCACCTGGAAAACAGAACATAATGTGCTGAATGTTAGATTGTTGTTTCAAATATCCCCATTGTAGACCCTCATAGCACCATGCGTTCCCCTCCTGTAGCATTTGTCCCAATTGTCATCTTACAATTTCTTTTGGTGATGCATTGTCAGGTCCACCAGAATAAACTCTCTTTTGAATAACTCAAAGCCAACTAATTTGGGACTTTAATTACATTTGCAAAATCCCTTCACCTCTGCAGTATAATGTAACCTAATCACAGGAGTGATGTCCCATTGTAGTCACAGATCCTGCCGACGTGCAAGGGAAGGGGATTTATAGAGGGCATGTACACCAGGGCATGGGAATCTTGGGGGGCCATCTTAGAATTCTGCCTACCACTGTGATGATTTGATTGATCTTTCTTCCACTAGATCCTAAAGTCCACAAGGGCAGGGGCCATTTCTCTTTGGGGGGATGAGTGAGTGAATGAAGAATGAAAGAGAACTAAGGAAAAATAGTTGTGGGGATATGTGATTTGATTCACCAAAAACCTTACCACTATGGTCAAGAGGGAGCCCTTATAACTTCACAAAAAGTTGCAAAGCTGTATAACCCAGGTGAACATCAAGGCTGAACCCCTCTTTGGGGTTTGTTGTGTTGCCAGAGGCCATGGGGGAGCTGCCTGGGGCTTCTGTTGGCCCAAGTAGTTCCCAAACCCCAGGGTCTCCACAGCCCCAGCTAGCTCCCTGCCAGCACCCGGAACCTAACACCTGGTGCCCCTAAGATCAGGGCACCCTCTGATCTCAAGTGTTTATGAAGAGATCAAGGGCATCCTGAGCAAGGGAAGGAGGGGGAGAAATGGCATCTAAGGCCAAACCTGAGAACTTCAGAGAATGAATTCAATACCTCACGTAGGAGGCACCCAGGCTTTTCTGCTTGGTTTGAGTTGTTTCGCAGAGGCAAAATGGTCTGAACTGTACCTCACTCTGCTGTCCTGCCGTTCACCTGCCCCATTCCTCTCCCAGCAACTGAACCCCTGTCCTGGGCCACGACCCAGGATGGGCCCTGGGGTTTCAGTATTTTTTATAACACCTTGATTCAGATATAATTCCCATAGCATATAATTGGGCGCATTTAAAGTGTGTAGTTCAGTGCTTTTTAGTATATTCACAAATTGTGCAACCATCACCACTCTCAAATTCTAGAACATTCCCTTTAGCAGTCATGCCCCATTTTCCCTCTATTCCCCCGCACTCAATTTTCACTAAGGCAGGAGCCCTGCCGCCAAGGCTCTCCCAGTCCAAGCTTCTTGTCCTGGTTGTGCTCATGACCAGTTGTGTCACCGCGTGGCCTTCCCTTTCTGGGTCTCAGTTTTTCTTGATGTAAAACGAGAAGTTTGGACCACAAAATGTTCCCCGAGGGTCTCTGCTGTTCCTATATTCTACCCACAAACTGCTGCTGTAAGTAAGCTGTTTATTTAGCCGACAGCCCAGCATCCTTCTTGCCCCCATTGTGCCTTCACTTTCATTCACCTTACCTGCCATATCCCCCTCTCCTTTCACACCTCCTTCATACCCCTCCCTCCAAGAGCCAGCCCCAGCATTAGCTCCTCCAGGAAGCTCTCTTTTCTCTAAACTCCTATGGCAACTGAATCATCTACCACACAACATGGCCCTTCCTTACACAGAGAAAATCTGTGCTTCTTGTGGATGGCTAGGAAACGGTATCAACTATTTTCACTGCATCCCACATTGCCATCCTCTTTCTTCACCCTGTGCTTTGTATTGCTATGTTTTTGAGATTCTTTCCTCTTTGACCCTTGGCAAGATACCGCAATACTTCAGAACTTGGGGTGAGGGTGGGAAGGAAATAGGATGGGACGAACACGGGCTGACTACTTACTACATGCCCAGTCCGTGCTAAGGAGTTGATGTGCTTTACCTCATTAGAAGCTCCCAGCAGCCACCTGTGAAAAGAATCCAAGCCGGGAAGGGTCCAGTTAATTGGCCAAGCTAGTAAGCAGCCCAAAGTAGATGAAAATCCAAATCTGTCTGATTCCTGGGTTTGTGCTTTTAACCTCTGTGCTATGATGGCTCTCACTACGGTAGAGGATGCTGAAAGGGAGGTAGTCAGATAAAATGCAAATTCCTCCTCTCAGTAGTGGGCGTTGAGTTCACTGACAATGGAGCGCAGAAACGGCAGCCCCAGCCTTCCCCGTGCACTGCTGGGCACACAGTAGGCCCTCAGCTCCTGTTTGCTCAGGCCCTGGGCCATCTGTCAAGATGCTCAGATACTACAGCAGCTTTATGGGAGGGTGTGGCTGCCGCCCTGGATCTCAGTGGGAAAAAGTTTACCTCAAGAGGCTTAATTGCTGTTAAGAATTCATTTTCAGTTAGCCAGGGATTTCTTTCAAATTGTTCTTAAACCCATTTTATTATTTTTCACAGACACCTCTACATTTTAGAATGCTTCACCCACCGATGCCTGATGGAGCTCTGGTTTTCTGATGAGAAAAGTGATAAGTGCTCATTGTGGGAAACTTTAAAATGCAGAAAAATATAAAGGAGGAAACAAAAAGCACCCACAACCCAAAGATAACCACTGATAACATTTTGGAGTGTTTCCTTCTAGGCTCACCAGCTTGCATGCTCTCTCTCTCAATAAAGAAATAAATATGCATACATAACGCATCACTGGACTCCAACTGAATAGGTAAGTTTATGACCCCTTTTTTCCCTGAACACGGTGTGGGCGTGAGCATCTTTCTATTTAAGTTGTTTCCCAATTTGTCCCTATGAGGAACTAATTTTGTAAATCATAAGTGGAGGGCCCTTGCTCTCAGAGGCAAATTCCATAACTGTCAAATACCAAAGCCTAATAATCAAATGAAATCAGCTCCAGTGCCCAGCAGGTGGCAGAGAAATTTGGAGGTTGTCATGGTAGCCTTGGAGTTCTCTTCCATTCATGTGGCACTTAATTCTGTAGCACCAGGCACGGGCACTTAACTGTTTCTTTTGTCCTCAGCAAGCACTAGGTATTAAGCTTCTTGGGTGCCCTGTTCCTCCACCCCTCATTTATTGCAATAAACAATTGCTGGATTGATTCAAATGTATTTTCGAGATTTTTTTTTTTGTCAATGTGGTAAGCAGCCCTCACAAAATATTTTGGTGAACCTAGTGATTCACTGGATGATCTGTGGGGACCAGGGAAAGCTCTAAGTGGCAAATCTTAGCCACAAAGGTCATATTCCTTCCTGAGAAATGGAGGCACCAGCTCGCACCCAGCAGGCTCCATGTCCCTTTTCCCTACTTCAGGCCCATCCCCTTGGAGCTGAAATCAGGGGCCTCCGTATCTTCCTTCTCCTCCTCCTTTGGCTCAGCTGAGACTGCACTGTTGGCAGGCACACAGAAGAATGGGCTGCACCATGACCTCAATTTAGAGAAACTGACGGGACTGAGGCTGGTCGTCTCATTCTGGGGTGATTCAGAGTTTCTCTGAGCCTACTCATCACCAGCCAAGAGCCCAGCTGAGCCCCTCTCCTAGACAACCTTTTCAGGATGAAGCATTGCTCACCTCGCTGAGATTCTCTGTTTCTGGAAGACTGAGTTAGGCAAGGGAAAAAATCAACTCATGCTGTCAGCCTGGGAACTTAGCTTTACAATAACTGGACAGAAACCCTTCTCTTAAATAAAATGCTGAAAACACATTCTTTAATGATATTTTGCCAAAGAAAAGAAAGAGAAAAGGAATAAAATGAATCACAAACCTACCTTTCTAGCGTAGCCATTGCTGTCATAGTTCCTTTGTCTTTTCTTCACATAAAAATGTTCCTTGTAATTATAGAACCCACATGTTTGTATCCTGCTTTTTTTTTTTTTTTTTTTTTTTTTTTTTGCGGTATGCGGGCCTCTCACCGTTGTGGCCTCCCCCGTTGCGGAGCACAGGCTCCGGACGCGCAGGCTCAGCGGCCATGGCTCACGGGCCCAGCCGCTCCGCGGCATATGGGATCCTCCCAGATCGGGGCACGAACCCGTGTCCCCTGCATCGGCAGGCGGACTCTCAACCACTTGCGCCACCAAGGAGGCCCTGTATCCTGCTTTTTTAAACTTACCTTTGTTTTTAAAGCTTTATTGAGGGATCATTGACAATGTTGTAAGATATTTACAGTATATGTTGTGATGATTTGACATACGTATACCTTGTGAAAGGATTCCCCCAGCTAGTTAATTAACACCTCCATCACCTCATGTGTCTATCTTTACTTACCCTTTCCTAATAAGCATTTTTCTATGTCACCCCACATTTTAATAACCACCGTTTTAAAAGGCAACATAATAGAATGCTTCTCTTAGTAACATCACACCACTGTGAGACTGTGGTTTTTCTCCTATTGCTCTGCAGTAAGTGCAGAGTTAAGAGGTTTAAGACATGGCTGCTGTTCTCAAAGCGTTTCTATTCTTTCTGGTGGAGATAGTTATTTCTTCAAAGACCCTTAAGTTGGAGCTCCAAGGCCTGAGTAGCGTCAGGGTCAGGATTGTCTACACAGGTGCCCCTCCATGAGCAATGGAATACATGTGAGTGCCAAGGGATGAGTCATTTTCAGTGACCCACATCTCCATCCTCAAAGTTCGATTCTGTATTGGCACCTATGTGACCTACTTCCAGCTAAAGAGCTGTTTCGATGGCCTTGATGTGGGGCTTGTATATGTGGACGCTTCTCCCACACCTTTTAATCTGGTTGGTGGGTTTGATGGAGAAGGTGACCTGATGGGTTTGCACCCTCCCTCCTCTGTGGTAACCAAGTGAGAAGATGCTAGCCTCTTGAAGGGTATCACATTACATCTTAAGGTGAGAAGCGGAAGCTCTCTGACTCTAAGTGGCTCAGCTGATGGAGGTGTCATCCAGACTCTGTAGTTCTGATAAGGGTTACTGCATTTTGTCACGTCGCTGAAAACTTCCAACCCTACCTTTTACTTCGAGACCAGTAAACGTTTAGACGTTCTTGCAATCTATAATTTGTGTTTGTTGATTTCCACAAGCATTATCATCCAAATCATTTGCATTGTGGGCCTCTTGGAAAAAATATGGACCCTCTAAAGTATCCTGAATTTCATGAATAAAGCATGACTTTCATTCAAAGAATTCTTCATCACTGGCTGCCCAGATTCAGGAAATAGCAAAGCTTCCAGCAACAGTATTCTCAAGTGAAAAGAGCCATTTGAACATTTGGTGGCTTTAGCTATTCTGACTTCTAAACAGCGTACCACTCCTTTAGTTAAAGCTCAGCTTGGCTAAAAATGACTTTTCTGCACTCTTCTAACTAATTCTACAGTATGTTTTAATACTGAGGCCAAGATCATGTGTATTTGTGATCTTCGGACTCTGATCAATAGTATGCTGGACCAGTTGCAGTAAACATCTTTCCCTGAGGCACCAACCCAGGCACTGGAATACGGGCAGTGCTAAATCAACTGGAAATCAAGGTTTCAACTTTGAATTATAGAAACAATGTGAAAAACAGATGTTACAGAAGGACCCAGGAAAGCAGCCTTCAATGCCCTTCCCTATAACCTATGGAGAGGGAGTCTTGAATTCTCATATTTTCTCCTCTTCTTTAAGAACATCTTCTGGGCATCTCGCTGCTGAAAGGTGGCAGATTGTACCCCATTATTGTAAAAAAGACATTTTCCCATTCGAATTACCTATTTGGCTTCCTCGATAAAATATTTCAGTCGTTTTGTCCACAGCCATTGTCTTCCTCTAATTGCTCTGACTCAAATGAATATTGACTTTGTGGTTGGAAATTATGTGACATTACCAAGAAAGCTCAGTCAGTACCAGGACTCTTCTCAAACTCCTGTTTGCAAACCCAAGGAAAGACCTTTAGCAGGAAAGGCCAAAATACTGATATGCAAAACAATTATGCGAGGTAGCACTCAAACGATTAGCGAATCTACCCTTCTCTCCGTTGTTTTTTCAGTCAAAGGAACAAGTTCAAGGAAATTTTTAGTGAGGCTACCTACTGACTATTTGTGTTCTTGAAGGACAAACAAGTTCTGGAAAATTAAAAGCCAGACAACATCAAAAGTTTATGTTAACTTAGAAGTTTCGAAATTATTTCCCACCAAACTTTTATTTTTGCTTTTCTCCTTGCTCTGGGCCATCCTTTGCTGGAAGGAGAAATATGGCTTTTAGAGCCAGAAAGCACAATACTAGCTGCACTAAGGATCAAACCAGAAAGTAAGAGCAGCAAAGGGTCCAGGGAGAAAGTCATCCTGTTTCTAAACGGATGATGGGGGTGGTGGAGTAGGTAACAGGTCATAGACTCATGAGATACTGGGCTGAAAGAGACCTTGGAGCAATGGGTTAAAATGCAGATTCCAACACAGGAGATTCTGCTTCGGTTTGTCTGGGTTAGGGCCCAGGATGCTATTGGGAACAGGTATCCCAGATGATTGGGCTGCAGCTGGTTCATGCCGATCCCACCTTGAGAAATCCTGCCTTAGCAGGAAGGGGGTACAACCCATTCATTTTTACAGATAAGGAAAAAGAGGCCCTGAGAGGTTGGGTAATTTGCTCAGGGTCCTTGAGAACAAGATTAAGAAGCCAGGTTTCTCAGTCTAGGGCCTTTGCCTCTCTGCTGTGGTCCTAGAGAGACTTCTTTTCCTTTATTTTGGGCTCTTCACCTGAGTCTATGTCAATGGCCAAGGCAATCAGGCTGGTACCTCTTTTCACTACATGCCTCAGACTAGGTGGGTTGTGCTGGGAAGGGAGGGGCATCCACAAAATGGATGTGCCCCCCTGAGCTTCACTGTTCCCCATAAACTGGGTGAATCACAACATAGACTTTCCTGGGGGCAGAGTGCCAGGCTGTGAGGACAAAGTGCTGAGCTCTGTAGTCACCATTGGTTGAACCAGACAGCTATTTCACATCAGTGACCCTGAGCCCTGGAATATATCTGTCCTCTTGTGGACTTGCCCCATTATACCTGGCCCCTTGGCATATACAGGTCATTAAAAACTTGGGTATTTGATCACCTTAGCTATCCAAAAAGAATAATATTAATTGACTGTATATGTAGTGTAGTAGACTGCTAGACTGCTGTAACAAAGTACCACAGACTGGGTGATTAAACAACATAAATTTATTATCTAACAGTTCTGGAGGCTAGACATACAAAATCAAGGTGTCTGCAGGGTTGGTTTCTTCTGAAGATTATCCTCGTGGCTTGTAGATGACCATCTTCTCTTGTGTCTCCACGTAGTCTTCCCTGTGTGTGCCTCTGTGTCCTTATCTCTCCTTATAGGGAGCACCAGTCATATTGGATCAGGGCCACACTCATGACCTTTTTTAACTTAACTACTTCTTTAAAGACCCCCATCTCCAAATACAGTCATAAGTACTGGGGGTTAGGACTTCAACATATGAATTTTGAGGGACATAATTTACCCCATAGCATGTTGTTGTTATTTCTTTTTTAAAAAAATAGTTATTTATTTATTCTGGCAGCTCCAGACCTTAGTTGTGGCATGCATGCAGGATCTAGTTCCCTGACCAGGGATCGAACCCGGGGCCCCTGCATTGGGAGCGTGGTGTCTTACCCACTGGACCACCAGGGGAGTCCCATCTTTCTTTGTTTCTACAATAAACAGGAATGAGCAACTGATAGTGGAGTGGGATGGGAGCAGTGTAGAGGAGCGGAAGAGTGCAAACAAATCCAAGTATAGGGCTGCCGAGTGAAGGGAAAAGTGTTTGTTAAGTAAGAGAACTCAGATCTCAGGGAGGAAATCCATCAATTCAATAATAAAATCATGCACCATATAGTTCTATTTGTACAAAACCCAACATTTCATAAGAATAGATGAATGTTTCATGAAAACTCTCCACATGCATGAATTGATATTATATTTTACTGAAAATATGTGCTCTTCTGAATCCGGAAAAAGATAATCATGCCTTTTTTTTCAATCTTTTGGAGCTTTCCAATATAAAATTCCCCAAAGCTCTTAACTTTCAGGGAAAAATGGTAACAGATTATCTCAGAAACTAAAAAATAGATATAACGGCATCAAACTTTTCACCACTGAGAACATAATACAGATGTTATAGACCTCCTATTCAGATGCTCCTAAGATGTGGTTTGCTATGGCTGACCTTGAAAAATAGAGGTCATACCTATCAAGGGTGGCCTGGCGAGAGGAAGGAGTCCATCATGAGGGGGGGATGGAGAAAAACAACTTGGTGATGACAAAATTGTCTTGGATCAGTCCTGCAGTTCACAAAGATTAGGAAGCTATTTTATTTTTTAAAAATATTTATTTATTTAGGCTGCGCCGGGTCTTAGTTGTGGCCTGCGGGATCCTTAGTTGCAGCTTTCAGACTCCTTAGTTGTGGCATGTATGTGGGACCTACTTCCCCAACCAGGGATCGAACCCTGGCCCCCTGCCTTGGGAGCGTGGAGTTTTACCCACTGGACCACCAGGGAAGTCCCTAGGAAGCAATTTTAGGTGAAGCCTATTTGTTTCGTGAATGTGGGGTTAGTCTATTTGAATCCAACTAGCTACCGGGGATGTAGGTTTTGCTCAACCAGAATCCCATTTGGGGAAGGTCTGGAGCCCTAGAGCAATAGCCTGATGGGTGTCTCTTTGCAAGGACCCCTGCCCAGGCAGGGTCATTACAAGGGCACAGAGTATCAGGGAGAATTGGAGGAGGGAGATGCTGAAGGAAGGAGTGAGAGGGGCCACCCAAAATACACTGCCAATGTCACCCACTGTTGTGGTTCAGGCTAGCCTCGGGTTTAGAGTTCTATGGGGGAATTAGAAAGTGAGTGCTGAGTCACCTATGCAGAGTTGCTAGAAGACGGAGGTGGGCAATTCTGAGTTTTGATGTCACAGAGTATGGCTTCTGGTGGGGCACAATCTAACTAATACTCTGGAATTCAACAACAAACACTGGAAAGGCGAAAGAGAAATACTTGGTGCACGGAAGTTTTAACTCGTAGGCTTAACCTTCAACTTGCTGCTTCTGCTTTTTTTATGTGGTGGTCTGTCGGTGGGCCAGTTTTTCATCACAGGATCATTTCTTACTTGAAGCAGCATGATAACTTATGGAGTGTTGCTATATGCCAGGTTCTAAGTGCTTTACAAACAATAACTCAGTTAATCCATGAGACAGAGGAGGAAATGGAGGTACCCAAAGATGAAGTAACTTGCCTAAGATTAGAGTGCTAACAAGAATCAGAGCCAAGAATGGAATCCAGTCAGCCTGATTGCAGAGCCTTTGCTCACGATCACTGCAGCTTACCCCTGCTTAGTCACTGCATACAAAAGGAGGACAGTGGAGGCAAGCAATCCGAACTTTCCAGAACCATTGGGGGAAAACTTTCCTAGAGAGGCTCATTTATCACATAGCTGAAGGCCAGACCTTTACGTGTGGGAACTTACAAATTATACCTGCTGTTGGCTAGAAATCTTCGTAAAATGTTACTTTCCAGCAGAAGATTCTAAATACGTGGTTCCATCTTCTCAAAGATTAAATTCAAGACCAACATGATTCATGCATTCGCTCCTCATTTGAGCGCTTGTGCTGTTGATGCGGCCATTGAAGCCAGCAGTGATGGTGTGGAGCTCCAGCTGAATGAGCTTTCTGGTCTGTGTAGGATGACAGATTCTCAGTGCTCTGCCCGAATGCTGTAGCAAACCGGTTGGCATTTCTTCAGCTGGAAACACAGATGCCTTAAGGATGACTCCAGAATCAGGGAGACACGGTGATTCATGTTCAAGTGGCTCTGCCACTTACTAACTCCGTGATCTTGGGCAAGTCAGTAAACTTCAGTTTCCTCATCTGTAAAAGGGGGATAAAGATACTTTATATCTTCAGGGTTATGAGAACCCAGTGAGATAATGCAGGGGAAGCACAGTGCCTGGCTCCAGAGTGAGCCTTGTGTTCATGAACCAATCAGAAGCTTCCTTTCATTCTACACAGGAAACCCACCACTCTTAAGCACTGTGTGTCATCTCAGGGGCTCTGGTCTTCCCAGCTCTGTTCGTTTCTGGCTGTATGCTCAGCTCGTAGGTTGTCAGAAAAGCCTCTTCCAGACCTGAGCCAAGCAAGCCCGGGTCTGTCTGAAAGGGAGCAATAACATGGGTTATTGGTTAACATGGCTGGAGAATCATGCCTTGTACAAGGCAGGCACTCAATGAGCGGTGACTTGAATGGAGTACGCAAGAAGCCAGCTTGTTGATTCACTTCACCCCGCCTTGGCCGTGCCTCACTTTCTCCACCTGCACATGGGCCTAATAATACTCGCCACCTACACACTTTATTGCTATTGTGAGGGTTATTGTAGGCAAAGGCCATAGAGAGCGGGGGATCATTAGAAGATGTACATCTAACAAAGTGGAAACCTTTGAACTTTCAGCTCTGTGGGGTTGTCGTGTGGAGACCTGTTATCTTCATCTTTCAAACTCCTCTTCAGCCTTTCAATTACGTTAGAAGTGAAGTGTTACCTTCCAGCCCCAAGCTGGTGTGTACAGATCCAGGAGAGCGTTCTGGCCTCTGGCAGCCGGTACTCCAGCTTACCTCTCGCCAAAAGTACCTTGAGTGATGATGGTGACAATATAACAGGTGCTCCTTACCATGGCCACAGCCATATGCAATTTAATGTACAGGTGGGACAGAGGGTAGTCTTGTTTGCCCCATAAAAATATGTACGGAGTCTGAATTATCAAACGCTATGGGGAGGTGAACAATTTATTTTCAGGAGAACTTGTTTTAAAATCACTTCAGTTCATTATTCTTTCACTCACTTTCCAAATATTTACTGAGCACCTATTATGTGCCAGACACTGTTTTGGGCCCTAAAGGTTACAGGAATGAACAAACCATACTTGAGAGGATAGGCAAATGGTAATCAAATAAATAGATAAATTATTAAGACTATTTTAGATAGTAATGAGACTTATGAAGAAAATGAAAAGAGGTCATTGGTTAGAGAATGACCAGGGTGGGGGAAATGGTTTAGTTGGGATAATTGAGAAAGGTCTCATCTAGACTAGCTCATGTCTTTCTGGGGTTTGGGAGCTAGAGGTCACAGAGGTTTGGGTGTCCACCACTAGAGATTCCTTAGCCTAGCTGGGATTCCCTTCAAATTGTAAATACAGCAAATTCCCTGGTGGTCCAGTGGTTAGGACTCCACGCTTCTACTGCTGGGGGCTGGGTTCAATCCCTGGTCGGGGAACTAAGATCCCACAAGCTGCATGGTGAGGCCCAAAAAAAATTGTAAATCCTACCTAAGGGAGTCACACTTAGGACCACCAATACCTTCACGTGAATTTGGTGTCAAATCCTTTCCTCCTGTCCAGAGGGATGAAGCACACATGGGCCAGGGGAGTGAGTGGGGCATAGGGTGAGGTGGGGTAGAGAGGGAGTCCTTCGTAGTCTCTGCATCATCGTTTCCGCCTTCACATCAAGGTACTTTACCCCTCAGGAACAATCTTTAGATGACGAGCAACTAGAAATTGGTTTGAGAGGTTTCCAAAGCCGTCGACATTGTGATCACTGTTGCCATATCTGCATTCTTCCCTTCCTATCAACAAACACTGGAAAAGCTCTGATTCATGGCGTCGGGCTTGCCATGCGGGCTTCTTGTTCTGAGTCAGAGTGGAAGAGCTCAGAGGCCTTCGGGTGGTAGGGCTTAGTAATGAGGAAGGAAACGGTTACTAGGAAATGAAGAGTTGCACTCATCAAAGTGATCGGCAACCGAAGAATGGTGACTTGGTTCTTTGTTACATGGTGGAATAGAAAAGAGTAGGTGTGTGACAGAACCAGACCCAGATGACCCTGCACTGCTCAAAGGGCCAATGCCAGCTTCCTATGAAGCTCCCTAGGAAGTAGGTGGGGGACGGCCCCAGTTGTATCTCCATGTTGTTTAATTTTGCTTTTCCTGAAATAAGCAATTTCAATCTTTAATTTCCATGTGGAAACACTCCCCACTCTCCCCTGCCCCCAAAATGTGGGTGTGTAGAAGAATAAGACTTTGCGGGCGGTAATCGGTGACCTGAATTTGGAAGTTTTACTCACAGCAGCTCTCCTCTCATCCACCTTTGAATTGCTCTGTTTGTAATGGCTGCTCACTAAACTGGCATAGCAGCCAAAGTCAGATGAATATTCTAGAAACATTTGGAACTCAGAAACAATGATATAGAACACTTATCATATGCTTAGCTGTGTTGGAATCATTTTCTACATAATAACACATTTAATCTTCCAATAATTCCATAAGGTAGCTCTCCTGTTACTATACCCATTTTACAGATTGGGAAACTGAGGCCCAAGCAGGTTAATTAACTTACTGACCTATGGATAGCAAGGCAAGATCTAAACCTAGGCAGCCCCTTCCACTGCCTATCTCTTAATCATTATGTTATTCTTGTTTCTCCCACTGTCTGTGACGAGAGTTACCCAGCTCTCAGTGTTTCTAGCTGCTCTTGTGTGTTTTTGTTAAACTCTACCTGTGATGCTGATTTCATGTATTATTTATCTTCTCCCCAACTACTTCCAGAAAAGATTGGAGGTGGTGACTTAGCCTCTAAGGATTCAACCCACCTAGAACAATAGTTCACCAAATGTCTGGCTTATAATTATTTGTTACCCACCTACACATTTCCCCCAAGTGTTTCTCATACCTGCCTCTTCCTCAGAGAATCAGGGCTGTGAACTTCTGAAGGCCAAATGAGCACCATAGTACTATCTGGAAACTATGAGTTGGGTGGGCACCATGCCCAGAGGTGGCCCTAGCAGACACTCTACCTTTCAGAGATGACTGATTTCATTTTCAGAAAAGCTGAGCCAAAGTAAACTTTTGCTGAATACTGGGATGAGATCCCAGAGTTTGGCTATTATATAGAGGAAGAAATCCTACCTGGGGCTCTTAGGCAGTATTTGATGCCTTAGTTGGCTTAGCTGTGTTGATGCCTTAGTTGGCTTAGTTGTACCTGGTTAGCTGGTTGAAGCAGTGTGCTTATAATGATAGGGTCATGAGTTTGCTACTAGGGGCAAAGATATGATGGCTGGGTGTGGTTTGGGTCTTGCTCCTAGAGACACTTGCTGAGGGGGAGAATCTGAAATCTTCAAACCAAATATCCATGTACATTCCCAGAGGAGTAGGTCAAAGTGAAAATAGAAACTAGAGAGGCACATCCTAACTGACCTTTGTAGCAAAATGGGATGAGATAGTTTCTGGGAGCTAGGTGCCAAACTTGTACTTATTTACAATAATCCGCAGGTCAATTTCAAGATGTCTCCTATAGGGGCTTCCCTGGTGGCGTAGTGGTTGAGAGTCCGCCTGCTGATGCAGGGGACACGGGTTCGTGTCCCGGTCCGGGAGGATCCCACATGCCACGGAGCGGCTGGGCCCGTGAGCCATGGCCGCTGAGCCTGCGTGTCCGGAGCCTGTGCTCCGCAACGGGAGAGGCCACAACAGTGAGAGGCCCGCGTACCACCCCCCCCCCCAAAAAAAGATGTCTCCTATAAAAGAAAACGCAACAACAGTGCAACCTCGAATTCTATTTCCCCTTCCTCCACAGAGATGTCGTCCGGCACCTTTTTCTCTCCCCTTCTTGACCACACTTTTCTTCTCCAGCCCCTTCTTAAAATTCACTGATTCCATGATAGTAACCCATAAAAAAGGGTTTTTACCTTGGGGAGGATTAAAACCTTGTCTTCTATTCCACGGAGAGAACAGGAGGAAATAAGCTTGGGAGAAGGGGGTTTGTCTGATTACCATGGGCTCACTCCCAACATCCCCTCTGGTCCTTTATTCGGTGTCATTTCAGCATGTGGATCATTAATTCCAAGTGTATTTCTTGGCATGGTCACCCATTGTTTCAAGATGGCAGTGTCTGTTTTCCATTGGCTTGGGTATTTGTGTTTCCTAACAAAGCCCTTTGGGGCGTCTCACAGACCTAAGTCAGGTTTGAAACATTCGAAAAAGGTGAACGACGTGAAACAAAAATCTAGAGGAGTTGTTTTCGAGTTTAAGTAAGCAAATGTTATACATTCCCATCTGGAACGAAGTTGTGCCTGGCATGTGGTAGCGGCGGTTCCCCGGGTGCCTCGTGGACTTCGCAGGGAGCCCTTTCCACTGCCGCACCCTCTAAACTACTGGAAGAGTCTATAGAGCCTGGGCTGACTGAAGGATGGCACTAGTTAAAGATGCTAGTCTTCACTGAGTAAGAACCACTCCCTTCACTGAACGCTGAGGGGAAGGCCCCTCATCTGAGCACATCAGGAGGTCAAATGAAAGATGAAAATGGTCTCCATTTAAGGAGCACTTGCTGTGTTCTAGGAACGTCACATGGATTAGCTCTTTTTATCATCACAGCAGCTCTGTGAGGTAGCAAATGTTATGATTATCCTCATTTTATAAGAAACCGAGGATCAGAGGGATTTAAAAACTCTCCCAAGGGGCTTCCCTGGTGGCACAGTGGTTGAGAATCCGCCTGCCGATGCAGGGGACACGGGTTCGTGCCCTGGTCCAGGAAGATCCCACATGCCGCGGAGCGGCTGGGCCCGTGAGCCATGGCCGCTGAGCCTGCGCGTCCGGAGCTCGTGCTCCGTAACAGGAGAGGCCACAACAGTGAGAGGCCCGCGTACCGCAAAAAAAAAATAAAAAATAAAAAATAAAAACTCTCCCAAGCTCACTTAGCTTAAAAGTGGCATAGGGGGCTCAAATGCACTGCCCCACACTGTCCCTCAGAGGTCCCCAGTGCATGAAGATGGGACTGGAATTGGACTGTAGGGACCATTTAGCCACCACTTGGATTTCCTCGGTTCTAAGATACTATTGGGTATCTTAAGAGGCACCATTGGTTTAGAAAGAGCTTTGGGGAAAGAACCTAAATCCCGTGGTTTTGGTAAATTGCATGACGGTGTCCAGGTTAGGTACGTAACTCTACCACTTAGTAGGTGTGCCTGTGAGACATCTTGGAGAACTGACTTCACCTTTTTGTGCCTCAGATTCCTCAACTGTCAAAGAGGGGATAATCTAATCCCTAGGGTTATAAATGAGTTAAAATAGATAAAGCACTTAGAATAACACCTGGCACACATTAAGTTGTATATAAGTGTTAGCCATCATTATTATCATCATCATCATCATCTCACCATAATCACACATTCTGATTTCAGAAATAATGAAATGTGAAAATGTACTTTTTAAAAGTGAGAAAATAGAGTAAAGATATTGATCTGATTCAATGACTGCTGCTATGGATTGTGTAAGATGTCTTTTAATTTCATCAGCTATGTGTCCTAAGCATTAGTCACTTCTGCCACCCCCAGGATCACTTTTTTCCTAAAGTCCGAGGAAGAAGGTTTGCCCTCTCACGTTTGCTCTTCAGTCGGATGTCCAGTGAGCAGCCATTTCTCTGGGTGTGGGTCCGCCTGGGCACTCTCAGCCATTCTCCCACATAGGCCCCTGCTCACTGCTGAGCCTGTCACCACGTGGGGCTCTTGGACAATGGCCCTTCCCAGTGTGCTGCCTGGGCCCGAGCTCAGAGCTGAAAGTGGAGCAGGCCCTGTTCCCCTTCTAGTCCTCACCAGCTCCACCACGCAGAGTTCTGTAGGAGTATTGGAGCGTTGGGGATGAGGGTGACTAGACAGATTACAGTGACAGAGAGAGGATGCAAAGCTGTACACTAAAAGTGGCTTTTGCCTTTGTGGTGTTCAACAGAAAAGCATGAAAGAATTAACCCCTCCATAAGGGTCCTTTGTGGACACGTCCCAGCTCCTAGTCTCACTCTGCCTTATTGAAGGCTGTGGGCTTCCTTTCTAAATAAGGCCCCCATTTTCAAGACGGGAATGACTATCTTCCTGGAGGGACATTCCACCCCATGATAGCAAACTTTGAGCACCTCCTATAGGCCAAGCACTGCTGTAAGCACCTTATCAGTATTAACTGCTGTACTTCAACAATTAGGAAAAGTGCACATTTCACACTTTAACATTTCTACCACCAGGATGTCTCAAAATCAGTGACGTATGGAGTTTAAGGGGTAGTTTGGTCTATCCTACAAATGATGATATCTTAGTCTCAGTGAGACATGGAAATTTAATCCTCACAATGACTGCATCATGTAAGGACTATTTTTATCAACATTATACAGGGGACATATTTGAGGCTCCAAGTCACACAGCTAGTGAATGGTAATTGTGAACCTAGGCAGGCGGGTTCAAAAGCCTATACCTTTAGGACGTGATCTGCCCCTCTTGGGATCAACATAGGTCCCCATTAATTATCAAGGACGGTCCAGTCTAATTCAAACTGAGGAAGAGGAACATTTTCCAAAGGTTCTCGAAACCTGTCCAGCTGGCCCTGCCAACTTCCACTGTCACCCAAAGCGAGTGCCTGTGTTTTGTTTCCCCTTCTGCTTTCAGACTGTGCAAACCTATCACAGAGCCACCTACTCCAAGAGCTGGCAGAAGCCTTGAAATGGAAAGTTTTTTTTCTTTATTTTGGAGGCTGGGTCAAATTCCAGGGCAGGGCTACCTCCTGCAATCTCTGAAAAGGGAAACTGGGTGAGGATTTACTAATTCTTCTGGGGTGTAGAGGTGACAGAACGGGCAGTGTCTATCCTTCCGGTGGCATGTATTTGTGATATTATTATTTATTATATCTTATCTATTCGATGTGTCTATTTCATCTGCTCATTTCCTGTGAGCTTGTGACAGAAAGAAGGAAGTTTGACACCAGAAGCAGAGATTTATGTCTTCAAACTGTATCTGCGTCAAGCAAATAAGAAGCCAGAATACTTCAAAGTGAGGATGGCCCATCCCAACCCAATTTCTAAAAATCGGAGGGAAACAACTATAGAATACCAAATAATTCATGAATTTCAGAGCAGTCTATTCTAAGCATTTCCAAATGCTGCCAATTTGTGTTCTTGCTTTTGCTAGGCAGACCTTTGTAAAACAGGATTTTCACATCACCAGGCAAGAAAACAAGTTCAAGAAGAAACTTAATATTTTATTATTAACATTAATATACCTAACACAGGGATCATGGGACTTCATTCCTAATATAAAGTGAGTGTTGTGGGGAATGTCTTTAAAAGAATACCTCACTGTTCTCATGTTTAAATAGCTTGTGATATATATCATATTTTGTACAAAAATGTAAATAAGTATTGTTTTTTCTTGTTATATGTTATACTTTTTAGTGGCAAGTTAGTTTCTCCATTTTCAAATTTTGTAGTAATGGCTAAATCAGCATATAAACCATATAAATCATATTTTTCAAATAAATCATTTTTTTAGCACCAACTAATTGTGAAAACCACGTAATGTTTTCTACTATTTGCATGAGTGATCCGTAATCCCATGTTGGAGTGCTAGCTAAAGGTTATAATTTTCAAAATATTTAATGGTTAAATACATTTGAAAACTTCTAAAGGAGACACTGAACTTTCAAAAGGAGAGCTGAATAATATAAATTAGCTTCTATGAAGGTCAGCCTTGAAAAAACTTGCCCTACCGTTGGTTCTTTCCTATACGGCTGCACTGGTCTTTTCCCTATGTTTCTTTATGCTATTAGTTTTGGAAACATATTACTGTTCTGTTTACCCTTAAAAATATTTAAGTAATACCCTACAAGTTCTACAAATGCAGCTGTGATACGGAACATCACTCGTGGGCCTGTCAAACAAGATGGGCCACTTTCGAGTTTCCAAAACTAGTTCTGACTTACTGGCCACAGCCTGTCCCACATCTAAATGTGCCACTTCCCACGAGCAACAGAAATTGCTCCGTTAAACTCTAACGACTCCTTGGCAGAATCTAACGCCATCATCCACGCATGTATCCCCTTATGCTTTCATTCTTCAAACTCGTGTGGGAGGACCGAGCGCTCTGGGATGGAATTTCACTACCACGCTTGACTATCTTTTGCTGGGATTTGTATCTTTGTGTATTTCATGACTCATCTCATGATGAGGCAAAGTTAACTGGAAGTTAGGGTGTCTAATATATTTCCTTCACTTGAACAATTTCTCACTAGTCCAAGAAAAAGTCTTTCCGCAGTTCTGCCACTTTGAGTTTTGGGGAAATGTGAATATTAGTAGATTCACAGATATGGGCTACTATCACCACAGTAAATAGAATTTTAGGAGTTTCAAGACCTCAAAAAGAAACTCCGTACCGTTTAGCTATCACTCCCCTACCCCACCCCCACTCCCAGTCCTGGGCCACCACTAATCTTTCTGTCTCTATAGATGTCTCTATTCTGGACTTTCATATGAATGGAATCATATAGTATGTGGTCTTTTGTGATGGGTGTCTTTTCCTTAGCATAATGTTTTCAAGGTTCCTCCCTGTTTTTGCACAGGTCATTACTTCATTCCTTTGTATGGCTGAATTATATTCCATTGTATGAGTATACCACATTTTGTTTCAACAAAGATACTTAAATAGAGGCAGTGTGGGACTGGTGACAGGGGCTAGGACAGGTATTAGTAGGCCTGATGGATCTTAGGACAATTGTAAGAGTCTCTGAAAATAGACTGGGCACAAGAATATCATGCAGGATTTGCAAGTTCTTGCAGATAGACAGAGCCCTTTGGTCTAGGTTATCAACAGAGCACCGTTTCCAGGCTTGCTATACTAGAGGTGCTAATAATTTGCCTGCCCACCCACAGGGAATCTGCCCAGCCCATCGCTCCTGTGACCCTAAATGTCCATGAGACCACACCCTTCCCAGTCTTGTCTGGTTGCAGCTGGATTGGTGGGCATTTGAGCAACGATGGCCCCTTCATAGGCAGGTTAGTGCCCTATGCAGGACTCCTGTGGCCTGGCTGGAGAAGATGAACTTGAGCAATCAGATTCGCTGGACCAAATGTGAGGGACCATCCCTGAGCAAAAGTTAGGAGGAAACAAGTCAAGAGAAGGAGAAGAATGGAACAGATATGCGGAGAGGAGCAGAGACACCAAGAGAGACAATGTGGGCCTCTGGAAGGAGAGCCAAAAATTGCAGCTGCCTCATTTCCTATCCCAGGTCCCACTGTGGCAGCTCTCTTGGGAGCGCCATGAGATCTGTGTCTCTTCACAATAACTTGTGCCCACCTTTCTGCTCCCTCACACACTTTGTTGTTGAACCAGCTTGACTGGGTCTCTGTTCCTTGCATCCAAAGGAGCTCTGACTGAAATATTAATACATGCAGAATGGTATAGATAGAGTGGAGGGGCTGGGAGTGGGAATGGAGGAGGGTTGGGGCCGTGGAAGTTCAATAGGATGATGGACATTAGCCAGGCAGCCCTGAGGGGATCCGGCAGCATGAGTTAGGAGATGGAAGAGGTGCCTGGTAACAGGTGAAAATACAGAGGGGCAGAGGTGCCTCATGTGCTTCCTGTCCAGAGCTACGTGTTTGTGCACTTGCATGTGTGTACACATGTGTGCATGTCTGTGTGTGGTAGGTGTACGGGGGTGGGGCACTAACAGCAAAATCTTTTTTTTAATTTAATTTTTATTTTATGTTGGAGTATAGCTGATTTACAATGCTGTGTTAGTTTCATGTGTACAGCAAAGTGAATCAGTTATACATATACATATATCCACTCTTTTTTAGATTCTTTTCCGATATTGGTCATTACAGAGTATTGAGTAAAGTTCCCTGTGCTATACAGTAGGTCCTTATTAGTGATCTATTTTATATACAGTAGTGTGTATGTGTCAACCCCATCTTCCAATTTGTCCCTCCCTGCCCCATTATTCCCCGGTAACCATAAATTTACTTTCTACATCTGTAACAATATTTCTGTTTTGTAAATAAGTTCACTTGTATCATTTTTTTAGATTCCACATATAAATGATATCATATGATATTTGTCTTTCTCTGTCTGACTTACTTCACTTAGTATGATAATCTCTAAGTCCATCCATGTTCCTGCAAATGGCATTAGTTTGTTCTTTTTTATGGCTGAGTAATATTCCATTGTATATATATATATACCACATCTTCTTTATCCATTGGTCTTTGAATCAACTTTATGTTCTTGGATTAAATTCTACTTAGTCTGTTCTCCATATCTGTGAGTCTGTTTCTGTTTCATAGACAGATTCATTTGTGTAATATTTTAGATTCCACATATAAGTGATATCATATGGTACTTGTCTTTCTCTGTCTGACTTACTTCACTCAGTATGAAAGTCTCTAGGTCCATCCACGTTGCTGTAAATGGCATTATTTCATTCTTTTTTATGGCTGAGTAGTATTCCATTGTATATATGTACCACATCTTCTTTATCCATTCCTCTGTTGGTGGACATTAATGTGTACAGGGGCTGGGGTGGGGCACTAACAACAAAATCTTAACCCAAAGGTGAAATAAGCATGTAGATCCTGGAGGTCCAGTGATACAAGTGATGGTCACACTCAGCTGGCAGCATGAGCACTGCCTGTCCCTCCTGCCTCTTGCCTCAGCCATGTAGAGCTACACGTTTCATTTAATCATTGGTTGATGTTAGCAGGGACAAAACCATGCTGCTTAGAACTGCCTCTGGTGAGAACAGCTGTTCTAAAGCAGAGAAAAGCTTGGGGAGAAGGGTAAGGGAGAAGTGTCTGATGAAAACATTTTCCTAGATTTTCTTCTTTAGATATGTATCTATGGAGATGTACACAGGCTGTAGTTGTGAACCTATTAAGGCTTCAAAACAGTAACTCCAAACTCCTCAGCTAAGTCTTGGGAAATTTTTAGTAACTGGAAACAGAGGTGATTCCTCAATCTACTGACACTGATAAGTTCGAACGCCCAGCTTATTGTTTTGAAGTTAACTGAAGACACATCCTTGGTGCTCTCATGGGCAGGGCAACATAGTAGAAGCGTCGAAAATCTGGGCTTGGGGAAGCCTCCTGCTTGTGGAGGCAGGACTTGACATCCTTTAAATTTTTTCTTTTAAAAAACGAAGTGCTAGGGCTTCCCTGGTGGCGCAGTGGTTAAGAATCCACCTGCCAACACAGGGGACATGGGTTCGAGCCCTGGTCCAGGAAGATCCCACATGCCACAGAGCAACAAAGCTCGTGCGCCGTATGAGCCTGCACTCTAGAGCTCACAAGCCACAACGACTGAGCCCACGTGCCACAACTACTGAAGCCTGCACGCTTAGAATCCATGCTCCACAACAAGAGAAGCCACTGCAATGAGAAGCCGGTGCACTGCAATGAAGAGTAGCCCCCACTCGCCACAACTAGAGAAAGCCCGCATGCAGCAACAAAGACCCAATGCAGAAAAAAAATTAATTAATTAATTAAACAAACAAACAAACAAAAAAAGTGCTTTTCTTTTTCATATTCCACAAGTACTACATGCCCATATGGAAAAAAATCAAAACATACACAAAAACGTAAAGAAGATTTAAGAATATATCTGTGGTAACCCCACACACAGATATAGCCACTGGTCACATTATGCTGTATGGTAATTGCAGGCTTTTTTCTCTATATTCACATCACTCTTACTGGCATTCTGCCAGGAGCAGCCCAGTACATCTGTGGGCTCTGATGCACAAAAGCCTGGCAGAGAGAAGAAAAAGTTGAAACAACCCTGCCACCTGCTGCCCGACCCGTTCTCCTAAGCAGCTTTTTGGCTTTTTAAAGCTCTTGTTCTTTTTTAAATGCCTATTGTTTGTATTTTTCTAATTACAAAGATAATATGTCCTGGCTATAAAAATTCAAACAATAGAGAAGCGTATGAAGTCAGACGTGAAAGTCCCCCTTCCATAATCCCACTCCCCAGAGGTACCGCTATGATCAGTTCAGTGTGTAGTCACACAAATTTTCTTCTATGCCTTTGTATACATACATGATTCATTCATTCCATCATTCAGAAAAATGTTTCTTGTTTCTTTCTTTCTTTTTTTTTTTTTTTTTGCAGTATGCAGGCCTCTCACTGTTGTGGCCTCTCCCATTGCAGAGCACAGGCTCCAGACGCGCAGGCCCAGCAGCCATGGCTCATGGGCCCAGCCACTCCGCGGCATGTGGGATCCTCCTGGACCGGGGCACGAACCCATGTCCCCTGCATCGGCAGGCGGACTCTCAACCACTGCGCCACCAGGGAAGCCCAGAAAAATGTTTCTTTAGGGCCTCCTATATGCCAGGTTAGACACTGGGCTTGGAGCTGTGAAAAAAACAAAATCTCTTCCTTTTTGGAGCTTGCATTTTAGTGCAGGCAGACAGGCAGTAAACAAATTAACAAAAAATTCATAATATGCAAGGTGATTATATGGAGAAAGTAAGACAGGATAAGAGAACTGGGGAGTGCCTAGCAGGGTGGAGGCAGGTTGCTAGTTTACAGACAGTGGAGAAGCAAGGTTCTCAGAGGAGGTGACACTTGGAAAGGGCCCTTAATTAAGTGGAGGCAACCGATGTGGTTATCTGGGGCAAGAGTGAAGACCGGAAGCAGAAACAGACTTGAGAAACATCAAGGGGACTTGCTGGCCGGAATAGAGTGACCCAAGGGGGAGGGTAATAGGAGACAATGTCACAGAGATCACAGGCATGGGGTAGGGGCAGATGACCTTAGGCCTGAAGAGGCAAAGAGAGGAAACAGCATTACAGGAGCCCCATGAGAGAGAGCTGGAACTATGGAGGAAGGACCCTGTGATAGCAGCCACTGGAGGGTTTTGAGGAGAAAAGAGGAGGAACATGGTCTAACTTAGGCGTTTTAAAGGCTCACTCCAGCTACTGTTTTGAGAATAGACTGTATGAGGTTAGAGTAGAAGCAGACAAGTGAGTAAAGGTAGAAACAGAGGTCTGAGGCTGGGGGCACTCCAATGTTTAAAGGTGAGAAGGTGAGGAGGAGTCAGTTAAGGAGACTAGGGCATGGTCAGTGAAGTAGGGGAAAAAAAGCCAAGGGGAGGGGGGCAGAATGTTGATTTGGAAGCTAAGGGAAGAAAGACTATCAAGGAAGTGAAGTAATTCACTGTATCAAATGCCACTGATGGGTCAAGGAAGATAAGGCTTGAAAACTGACAATTGGATTTGGAAACATGGAGGTCACTGGGGAATGTGGAGACCATGGGGGAGCATGGAGGTCATTGATGACCTTGATACGAATATGGAATGTGGGAGCAAAAGCCTGATCTTGGTGGGTTCAATAGAGAATCATGACAGAAATTGGAGACTTATTTTTGCAAACACTAGAAAAAGAGTAGAATGAGAGGGAAAAATGTAACAAGAACTCCGCCTGTAGAGCAGGCAGTTCTTCCCAAAATATGGAACTCAAAAGGTAGGGGATGAAAGGGGGTGGAGGACTGTTTTACAGGAGACAAAAGAGACAACTAAATGCAATACATGATTCTCAACTGGATATCAGAGTGAAAAGGTAAGAAAAAGTATTATGAGACAATTTAGTTTGGACTGTTTGGAAACCTTAGTTTGGACTGTTTGTTATTAATATTTCATCAATGTTAAATGTTTCAGGTGTAATTATAGCACTGTGCTTATGTAGGAGAATATCTTTGTTCTTAGGAGATACATGCTGATGTATATAAGAGTGAAGTGCTGGTAAAATGTCTGCAATTTACTTTCAAGTGTCCCACAGCTTACACCCCCACACACCCACATACATAAAGAGATAGACCAAATGTGTCAAAATGTCTTGGGTCATCTGCATCAGAATTCTCTGGGATATTTCTTGAAAATACAGATTTCTGGGATCCTTCAACTCACTTTCCCTTTTTTCCACTTGCGTATTATTGCAAATATTTGTGTATATCTAACTCTTCAAAAGGCCTATGAAGTTTACAAAAATAACACCTAGTAGCTGTAAGGAATAAAAACCCCTCAAACATTAAAGAAGTATAAAGTGAGAACACCTCTATCCCCTCAACCTCCCCAGAGGTCATACCCACTGTCAATGGCTTCTTGTGTTTTCTTACAGACTTTACTTGTTCACATATACATATCTTTGACTTTCTTTCCTTTTTTTTCTTTTTACACAAATGGGATTATAGTATGCATATTGTTCTGTGTCCCCCTTTTTTCTCCACTTAATATTATATCTCAAAGATCTCTACATGTGTTAAGGTAGGCTCAAGGACATATTGTACCATACAGGGAATATAGCTAATATTTGTAATAACTGTAAATGGGAAGTAACCTTTAAAAATTGTATTAAAAGAGACTTCCCTCCTGGTCTAGTGGTTAAGACTCCGCACTCTCAATGCAGAGCGCCTGGGTTCAATCCCTGGTCAAGGAACTAAATCCCACATGCTGCAACTAAAGATCCCACATGCCACAACTAAAGATCCTGCATGCTGCAACTAAAGATCCTGCATGCTGCAATGAAGATCCCACACGTGGCAGTGAAGATCCTGCATACCACAACTAAGGTCCAGCACAGCCAAATAAATAAATATATAAATATTTTAAAAAAATTGTATTAAAAAGGATTTTTCCATGTGGATACATAGAGGTTTACTTCCTGCTTTTTATTGGCTTTTTAGCCAAAAAAATCCTCCTTTGAAGGATCCACCATAATTTATTTATCCAAATGTCTATTGATAAATTATCAGAAGCATACAACAATTGTAATTATTTATGCACGCAGCATTGGAGCACCTAAATAAATATATAAGGCAATATTAACAGATCTGAAGGCAGAAATAGACAGCAATATGATAATAGTAGAGGACTTCAATACCCACTTTGAACAATGGATAGAGTATCCAGACAGAAAAATCAATAAGGAGACCTTGGACTTAAACTACACTTTAGACCAGTTGAACCTAACACACGTACAGAGCATTCCATCCAAGAGCAGCATAATACACATTCTTATCAACTGAACATGGAGCATTCTCCAAAAGTAGATCATGTTAAGTCATAAGATGTCTTAATACATTTAAGAAGACTGAAAGCATATCAAGCATCTTTTTGGACCACAATTGTATGAAGTTAGAAATCAATTATAAGAAGAAACCTGGAAGATTCACAAATATGTGGACATTAAACAACTTGCCCTTGAATAACCAATGGGTCAGAGAAGAAATCAAAAGGGAAATCAAAAATATCTTGAGACAAGTGGAAATGGAAACACAACTTTCCAAAACTTATGGGATACAGCAAAAACAGTTCTAAAAGGCAATTATAGTGAAAAACACCTACATTAAGAAAAAAAGAAAGATCTCAGATAAACAATCTAACTTTACACTTTGAGGAACTAAAGAAAGAAGAAGAAACTAAGCCCAAAGTTATTAGAAGGAAGGAAATAAAAAAGATTAGAGAGGAATTAAATAGAGCCTAAAAAGATAATAGAAAAGTTCAATGAAATTAAGAGCTGGCTTTTTGAAAAGAACAAAGTTGACAAACCTTTAGATAGACTAACTAAGGAAAAAAAGACTCAAATAAATAAAATCAGAAATGAAAGAGGAGACAGTACAACTGATAACACAGAAGTACTAAGGATCATAGGAAACTACTATGAACAATTATATACCACAAATTAGATAACCTATAAGAAATGGTTAGATTCCTAGAAATATGCAACCTACCAAGACTAAATCATAAGAAAATAGAAAATCTAAACAGGTCAATTACTAGTGAGGACATTGAATCAGAAAAAAAAAAACCTCCCTCAAACAAAAAAGTACAGGACCAGATGGCTTCACTGGTAAATTCTATCAAACATTTAAAAAAGGATTAATATCAATCCTTCTCAAACTCTTCCAAAAAACTTGAAGAGGAGAGAACACTTCCAAACTCATTTTGCAAGGCCAGCATTACCCTGGAACCAATGCTAGAAAAGGACACTATGAGGTAAAAGATCTGTGCACTCAAAACTATGAGACATTGATGAAAGAAAGATGCTTAATATGCTTTCAGTCTTCTTAAATGTATTAAGACATTTTATAACTTAACATGATCTACTTTTGGAGAATGCTCCATGTACAGTTGATGAGAATGTGTATTCTGCTGCTCTTGGATGGAATGCTCTGTATATGTGTGTTAGGTTCAACTGATCTAAAGTGTAGTTTAAGTCCAAGCAGACACACAAATAAATGGAAAGATATTCCATGTTCTTGGATTGAAAAAGTTAATATTGTTAAAATGCCCATACTATCCAAAGCAATCCACAGATTCAATGTAATCCCTATCAAAATTCCAATGACATTTTTCACAGGAATAGATAAAGCAATCCTAAAATTTATTTGGAACCACAAAAGACCCCGGATATCTAAAGCAGTTTTGAGAAAAAAGAAGAGAAGAAAGCTGGAGGCATCATACTTCCTGATTTCAAACTATATTACAAAGCTGTAGTAATCAAAACCATATGATATTGGCATAAAAATAGACACTTAGATTAATGGAACAAAGCCCAGAAGTAAACCCATGCGTGTATGGTCAATTAATTTTTGACAAAGGAGTTAAGAATATACAATGGGGATGGGTTATCTTAAAGAGTCTTTAATAAAGTCCATAAGGCTTGCTGAGGCTTTTTTAAAAACTAGATTTCTTATGAGATAATTAGAGGGTGGCACTTAAGTCTATGTCTAGGTTGACAGATTTTGCAGGGAAGACGAACTTGAGAACAGTGGAGGTCCTGAGAGTGTAAGTACATCGAAATTAGAAAAAAAAATAATAAAGAGAATTAGGAAAACTTTGGACTTCAAAGGTCATAGATTACTGAGTCAGACCTGAGATTTCTAAGGATTTATATACGCAGTTGCTCTTTGGATTACTTGTTGATAAAGATAAGTGGAAAAGCTAGAGTCGTTTCCAAGTGTAGGTAAGATATAATGAGAGGATGGAGGTGGAAAGTAGGGAGGCCCAGAGAAAAGTGGGAAGGTCATATTGGGCCAAGATGGTGGTAATATCCAGCACAACAGATGGTAGGGCAGACTAAAAAAAAAAAAAAGAATATACAATGGGGAAAGGATAATCTCTTCAATAAATGGTGTTGAAAAAACTGGATAGCCACAGGCAAAAGAATGAAATTGGACCCTTATCTTAAACCATACACAAAAATCAACTCAAAATGGATTAAGGACTTGAATGTAAGACCTGAAACCATAAAACTCCTAGAAGAAAACCTAGGGGGTATGCTTCTTGACACTGATCTTGGCAATGATATTTCGGATTTGACACCAAAAGCAAAAATAAATAAGGGGGACTACATCAAACCAAAAAGCTTCTCACAGAAAAGGAAACCATCAATAAAACGAAAGTGCAACCCACAGAATGAGAGAAAATATTTGCAAACTACATATCTAGTAAAGGGTTAAATATGCAAGTAACTAATACAACTCAGTAGCGACCCCTCTCCCCCCCACCCCGCCAATAACCCAATTTTAAAATGGGCAAAGGACCTGAATAGACATTTTCCCAAAGAAGACATACAAATGGCTAACATGTGGAAAGGTTCTCAGCATCACTAATTATCAGGGAAATACAAATCAAACCACAGTGAGATATCACTTCACATCTGTTAGGATGACTATTACCAAAGAGACAAGAGATAACAAATGTTGGTGAGGTGATGGAGAAAAGAGAACCCTTGTACAGTGTTGGTGGGAATGCAAATTGGTATAGCTACTATGGAAAACAGTATGGAGGTATCTGAAGGAAACAAAACCATTATCTAGAAGAGATATCTGTACTCCCATGTTCATTGTGGTATTATGTACAATAGCCAAGGTATTGAAATGACTTAAGTGTCCATCAACAGATGAATGAATACAGAAAAGTGGTATCTATATACAACAGAATATTATTTAGCCTTAAAAAAAGAAGGAAATCTGCCATTTGCAACAACGTGGATGAAACTGGAGGGCATTCTGCTAAGTGAAATAAGCCAGAAAGACAAATACTGCATGGTATCACTCATAAGTGCAATCTTAAAAATAAAAAAGTTGAACTCATAGAAATAGATAGTAGAATAGTGGTTGCCAGGAACTGGGAAGTGGGGAAATGGGGAGGGATTGGTAAAAGGGTACAAGATTTCAGTTATAAGATGAATAAGTTCTGAGGATCTCATGTATAACATGGTGACTCTAGTTGATAATACTGTATTGTATAATTGAAATTTGCTAAGAGAGTAGGACTTAAGTTTTCTTGCTCCCACAAAAAATAAATAAGTGAAATAAAAGTTCACTATGCGAGGTGATGGATGTCTTAATTAACTTGATTGTCAGACTCCTTTCACAATTTATGTATATCAAATCACCACACCATACACTTTAAATATATTACAATTTTATTTGTCAATTTAGCTTCAATAGAGCTGGAAAAAGAGAAGCAAACAAATACACACATACACACACAAATGTCTATTGATATTTGCAAGCTCATGCTTTGTAAGAAAAAGCTTAATGAAGCTACGTTTTTCCCATACAGCAAATGACAGGGAGAAAAAAATTGCCCAAAGTGAGAAAGGTAGTAAAAACATATCTGTTTATTTAAAGATCAATGGAAAGGGATAGAATGAGCTACACTCCCTCCCCTGACCTCCATCATTATGTTCATTATGTATGACTGCACTTCAAGGACATTGCAGGACAATTGGAGTGGAGCCTGGGACTCATTTTGGAGCTCTATTCGTTGTTTGAGGAGGACCGGCCGGGTAAGGAGTGCAGAGTGGAGAAAGGATATTCAGATTTGTGCCACAGTTGGGGGAAAGTTTCTCCTCTTTCAATGAAAGAAATAATTACAAACCACCGGCAACAAACAGAACTTCTGAAGACCTTTTTGACTCTGGCTTATTTTTGCACAAATCCTGATCCAACGACTTGTCTGGTGATAAGGATGAAATAAATCTGCAATATCTGTCAGTGCAATTCTTTACCTAGGAATTACTAGGAAGCTTTATTTCTTATTTGGTGCCGTGATCTATCTGGTTGGCATATTTGGGAAGAACAAACTGGACATGCTTGGTTTAAAAGAAAAATACTGAGAAGCAATAGAATTTTTCCTCTATACCAGAACCTGAGCAAATCTGAGGATTTCAACAGTTGGTTTCATGTCATTCAGCTTTCTCCCTGGCATATGGTGAAAGGGTTTTTGTTGTCATGAAGCAAACAAAATAGATAATCCTGAGCAGAAAGAAGAAAATTCTCCAGATCATCTAAGGGGCTCAAACTTTCATCATGATCTGATTTTGAATTCCCATTACCCCTACTTTACCTAAGACAAGGGCCTTTGCTGTACTTCTCACCAGAAGCAGCAGTCTCTTTTTTGAGATTTCTATTTCAAAGATGAAATCAATGGTAAGATGGCTTTGCTCTTTTTGTAGCAGAGTTGTGCAATCTTCCTCAACTCTGCAGCTGGAAAGCTGAGCTGTGAATGAGGTCCTGCAATCTCCCCAGCAGGTCCCTTCAACTGGCCTCAGGGAATTCAGAGGAGCCACAGGATGGGGAAGCCCTGGAATTTGCTCCCTAGTCAGAGAATCCCACGTGAGCTGGTTTTGATCTGCAGGATTGGAAACAGTGACCATGAGAGTAGATGGACATAAATTCTACTTGAATTGTGTCAATAATTGGTAAAGAGACCGTTCATGGTATTTGCTTGCAAGAATCTTTGCCCAAGTTGATGAGATCAGCTATCTTTTCCGTGAAATTGTGATGATCACCTGCTGATGTTGCTGGAAGCTAGCTGGTATGTTAATATGTGACTTGGCAGAAAGGCAAAGGGGGCGCTTCCCTGGTGGCACAGTGGTTAAGAATCTGCCTGCCAATTCAGGGGACACGGGTTTGAGCCCTGGCCCGGGAAGATCCCACACGCCGTGGAGCAACTAAGCCCGCGAGCCACAATTACTGAGCCCGCGTGCCACAACTACTGAAGCCCGTGCGCTTAGAGCCTGTGCTCCGCAACAAAAGAAGCCACCACAATGAGAAGCCCGAGCACCGCAACGAAGAGTAGCCCCCACTCGCCGCAACTAGAGAAAGCCTGCGCACAGCACCGAAGACCCAACACAGCCAAAAATAAATAAATTAAATTAATTAATTAAATAAAAAAGAATTTTCTGACTGAGATGGACTTGAGGTCAAGTATAATTCACTTAGAAATCTAACAGAAAGCAGATCTGTTCTGGATCTCTTATGCTACTGCAGTGGACTATTTCCACTGTATCTTATTACATTCTATGAGCAGCATGGGAACAGGACAACTTCCCAAACCCAGATTGATTGAGATCAGATGTTTGGATGGGGGGAGGGGGGAGGGGGAGGGGGAGGGGAAAGGCCAGGGAAGGACAAGGCCCTTCATATCCCCTCCCACCCCTAGGACCACCATCCATAAAATTTAGTTTAAAAGGAATATCAAGGTCAGCTCTGATGGAGGAAAGAACCTTAAAAAGCTAGTGTAGTCTGAAGGATGGGGAAGGAGCTTGAGTTGACCGTGCATATGCTGATTAAGTGTATTTGGTGATTAAGTGTGGTTTTCTTTTGTTTTGTCTTTTAATGCAGCTAGAGCCTCCTCTTCCATCTCATTGAGAGTTGGCCCAGAGCAACTTACTCATTTGCTGTTAAGGAAACGGAGGCCCAAGTCAGGCGCTCTTGGGTACCTGCTCAACGGCCTTCCCAGCTCCATGTCTTCCTGATAGTGTCCAGCTTTCAAGCCAAGAGCCCTTGACCTCAGGGAAGATGTCCCCAGCCACTGTCATTACTGGTTCAAGCCAAGCACGGTAAACCTATCTCTCTTACTATGTTATGGGTGGCCATGTGGCCTAGTTTGGGTCCATGAGACAAAGAGGAAGTCCACTGGGGGGGTTTCTGGAAAAGGTTTTCCTCTCTGATCAAAGAGAGAGGCATGGAAATAGAAAGTCTCTTCCCTACACCCACTTGCTGCTTTTGGAAGTTGTCAGGTGACTGATCGTGTGATGCTTGGAGCGGCTGAGTGCACTGCTGAGTGGGAGACCGTGCTTACCCACTGAAGGTAGCAGCGTGCAAAGACAGAGAGAAGGGGGTGGGGCTTGAGCTGCGGTCTCTTCACTGGAACTATTTCCAAACTATTTATTATGTGAGAAAATTAAATGTATTTGTCGTTTAAACTGGTGTTACTCTACTCCTTGAAGCCCAAAGCTACCTAATTGATACAAGACACAAATAAACTGAATGACACGTCCAAGAGCACTCAGGTCATTGGCGTCAGCACAAGGGCTAGATCTGGAATGAGTGTGGAGTTTGGAATTAAATAGACCCATGCTTTTTAAAAAAATTCATTTTATTGAAGTATAGTTGATTTACAATGTTGTGTTGATTTCTGCTGTACAGCAAAATGATTCAGTTATATGTATATATATATTCTTTTTCCTATTCTTTTCCATTATGGTTTATCACAGGATATGGAATATAGTACCCTGTGTTATACATTGTTTATACATTCTGTATATCAGAGTTTGCATCTGCTAATCCCAAACTCCCACTTCATCCCTCCCCCACCCCACCTCCCCCTTGACAACCACACGTCTGTTCTCTATTAGACCCGTGTTTGAATCACTAATTCACTGTGTGCTCTTGGACAAGTTATTTGATCTCTCTGAGCCTGTTTTTTCCCTCTGTAATATGGGACTAACATGAATATCCACCTCATGGGGTTGTCATGAGGTTTAAATGAGATCATGTAATGTGGCCAACAGTCAACGAATGTCAGCTTGTTCTGCTTCCTCCTTGACACCACGTCCAGTGCAATCTTTTTTTTAATTAAAAAAAGTATTTATTGTAAGAAACTTAACTTTAGAACTTTAATGCAGTAAAAATTTTTAAACTGATCTTATTTTTATTTTTTACAAAATGTGTTTGAAACAGTGCAATCTTTCAACCTTGTCTTTTCTTTCCTTTAGAACTATATTAGCAGTTGTATTTTCATGATAAAATATTAGCTGCACACGATCTCACAGTACTTAGAGGATTAATTTTATTTCATTGTAAACATTTTAATATATTTACAATGTGTCTCCTCTTGGAAAGTCCCCCAAACAGTAGACTGCTTAGTACATTAGTATCCAGAAAAGTTACTGCTGAATGTCTATATCTCTTGCTCTGAAAAATAATAGAGACCTCTTGAAATCTGATGCATCATCCTGAAAATCTTTAAGTGCTTCTTAAAGGTAACCCTTAAATCTCTGTTTTTTTTATGCTATTTTCAGACACCTATGACAAAAGCAGGTGAATATAAAGAGTGGATCGGTTGTTTCTACCTGTGAATATTGGAGAGAAAAATGATGTCTAAATAAGAGTAATTTGGGCTTCCCTGTGGCACACTGTTTAAGAATCCACCTGCCAATGCAGGGGACACGGGTTCAAGCCCTGGTCCAGGAAGATCCCACATGCCGTGGAGTAATTAAGCCCGTGGGCCACAACTACTGGGCCTGTGCTCTAAAACTCACAAGCCACAACTACTGAGCCTGCGAGCCACATCTACTGAAACCCATGTGCCTAGAGCCCGTGCTCTGCAGCAAGAGAAGCCACCACAATGAGAAGCCCGCACACCGCAACGGACAGTAGCCCTGGCTCGCCAAAACTAGAGAAAGCCCATGCGCAGCAATGAAGACTCAACACAGCCAAAAATAAAAATAAATAAAAATAAAGTTTTAAAAATAACAGGAATTTATGAAGTGGCCATAGTGTTTCTACAGAGCAGGTCCTAACAACATCACACGTGAGCAAATGCACTGTGATCAATTCTTTCCAGTTGTTATCTCATTAAATAGTGCCAACAATCCTATGTGGTGGATTCTGTTATCCCCATTTGAGGGATGAGAAGACTGAGGCTTGAGAAGGTCAGTGATCTGTCCAAGGTCGCACAGCTAAAGTGCTACAGCTGGGATTGGACCCAAGTTCTGTCAGATTTGGGAGCCCAGGCTCTTAATTCCTATACTTTACAGATGCCTAAAATGCCTGCTAAACTTTCCTGAGTTACCACACTTTCTTGAACAACTGGACCTAAACATATGTCTGTTATCCATCATAATACTAGTTAGCATTTATTGAGCACCTACTATATGCCAGGTAAATGATTTCATTACCAGAACAACCCTGAAAGGTATGTATTATTGCTATAATAACAATAATAATAACTTTATTTATTATAATAAGTATTAATATCAATATCAATGGCATCAACATTAATTAATATTAACATTAATGGTAATAGTTATTAATGTTAACATTCATTATTAACAATGCTGATTAATATTAGTATTAATTAATAACATTAACATTAATTATGAATTGATGGTATACATTATAAGTTATTAAGAAGAGCTATATTATTTATTCATTAATAGTTTTATGAATAGATACATTGCTTATTATAATAACTTTACAGATGAGAAGAGTGAGGGGCAGTGGTGGGCTGTAACTTCTCCAGGTTTGCACAATTAGTAATGGGCATTCAGTTCCAACACAGCCTGATTCCAAAGCCTGTGTTCTTTCCGCTGTAGCACATAGCTTCCTATTGTAAACAAGAGTAACTGCCATAAGGAAGCTGCTGTAAATTTAAAATGGAAAATATATCTATAGTAATATATCTTAAGTGTCTCAGGGCCTTTACATTTCTTTTGTTACCCAAACAACTAGAAGAGTACTAGATACCTAATGGGCACTCAGTGATTGATTGCTTGGTTGATCAACTGAGAGGTTGATAACAAGCAATGATCTGTTACTTGCACACATTTCCTTCTAAAGAAATACATAAGGGCCTGACAGTGATGTAAATCTCATCATGAATTCCAAGATATGTGCCATATTTTCACAATGGTTGCAGGACAATTTCACAACAATGACAATGTCATCAGTTTGTGAAAGTCTTAAGGATACAATTCTCAAAAGGAAAGCTGGTCACATCATTTTTTTGTAAGGCTACATACAGCAGTGGCTTTACAAGAGGAAAAATGAAAAGACTAGAGACGATTCTTCATTAGCCCTTCATGCTGAAGTCAAGAAATAGATTTGAATCAAAATAGTTTGTAGAAGTAAAATCTTAAGTGTCATGGCCATAACTTTCCAGAAGATATATAACTTGAAATTCTTGACATTTTACGTATTCATAAACTTGAAGGGATAGAATGAATGGGAGGGTGGGAGTTGATGTGTATTTCATGAAGAAAATAAACTTTGGTGTTTTAAGAAAAATGCACTGCAATTTCATTTATATAATTTCAGACTGGGGGCCTGTGGAAAACTAGAGAGAAGGAAAATGGAGTCTAGTTCTGGCCCAGTTGCTAACTTACTGTGTGACTTTGGGAGCATTGTCCCTTCCCCTCTCTGGAGTTCCATTTCCCCTTCTGTACAATGAAGGTTTGACCTTGTGACCTATAAAGTCCCTTTCATGTCCAAGTCAGTCCATTCTCTTTCCTTTTACTCTCCAGGTCATTACTGTAGGAGGAAGAGTGGACAATCTTGAGAAAAGTTCTTTTGATAGCAAATATCCTGTCTCATGAACCTGGAGGACATTATGCTAAGTGAACTAAGGCAGCGACAGAAGGACAAATACCACCCGATATCACGTCTATGGGGAATTGAAAATAGTCAAACTCATAGAAGCAGAGAATGGAAAGGTGGTTGTCAGGGGCTGGGGGAATGGAGAAAGGAGGAAATATTAGTCAAAAGGTACTAAGTTTCAGTTATAAGATGTCTTAACAGGGAACTATATTCAAAATCCTGAGATAAACCATAATGGAAAGGAATATAAAAAAGAATATATATATATATATATATATATATATATATATATATATATATATATATATAACTGAATCACTTTGCTGTACAGCAGAAATTAACACAACACTGTAAATCAACTATACTTCCAAAAAAAAAAAAGATAAGTCCTAGATATCTATTGTACAGCATGGTACCTGTAGTTAGCAGTACTCTATTCTATACTGGAAAATTTGCTAAGAGAGTAAATCTTATGTTTAAGTGTTCTTATCACAAAATAATAATAATAGTGAAGGAAGTGGGAAGAAAATTTGGAGGTGTTGGATATGCTTATGGCAAAGGTTGTGATGATAGTTTCACAGGTGGGTACTTATCTCCAAACTCATCAAGTTGTATATGTTGATATTTAATGTACAGCTTTTTGTATGTCAATCATACCTTAATAAAGTGGTTTAAAAAAAAGAAAATACTCTGTCTTGAGTTGAAAGTACTTGGAGACTATAAAGCTCTTCATTCATTTTTGGAACGAATAGCATGTTCCATATGTATATTAGTCATGATTCTTGTGGCTGCCAGAGACTTAAACCCAGCTGGATTTTGCTTATGAAAAAAAGGGAGACTTATTGGTTAATGTAACCAAGTCATGGGAAAGTCAAGGACAACTGGAACAAAAGCTCCGATAACTGACAGGATTCTCTTTCTCTCTCCCTTCCCCCTCCCTTTCTTTTTCTGACTCCCATCTCTGCCTTTCTGAGTGTCAACCTCATACTCTCAGACTAATTCCTTTCACACAGCTGGATACATGGTAGCTGGCCAGATCTGTACTCACACCTCCCAGAGTTGATGTCAGAGAGGGATTTCTACTGGCTTTAATGTATTAGAAGTACCAGGAGAGATTTTGATTGGCCTAGCTTGGATCAGGCGCCTGCATCTTTACCAATCACTGTGTCCAGGCAACAGAGTTTTTCAAGAACATAGCAGTGGTCCTTCAATCGCATGGTGGGAGTGGAGAAAGGAGCACTTTCCAGAAGGAGAGTGCTGCTCTAGGTAGACAAAACACTAGACAGCCGCTGCAGTGAGGCTTCATTGTCTTTGATGGAAGACTGCTGAGCACAACCCACAATAACACCAAAAGATTCTATGGCATTTTTATAATCAGGAAATGCTTTGGACTGAATGTTTGTGTCCCCATCAAAATTTGTATGTTGAAATCCTAACCCTTAATGTGATTAGGTCAAGAAGGTGAAGCCCTCATGAATGGGATTAGTGCCCTTATAAAGAGACCCCATAGAGATCCCTCATTTCTTTCAGCCATATGAGGACACACCTAGAAGACACCATCTGTAAACCAGGAAGTGGGCTCTCACCAGTCATCAAATTTGCTGCTGCCTTGACCTTGGACTTCCCAGCCTCCAGAAGTGTAAGAAATAAATTTCTGTTGTTTATAAGCCACCTATTCCATGATAATTTGTTATAGCAGCCAGAACGGACTAAGGAGAGTCTTGGAAAAGCAAATACATTGCTACCTTGAATGTAAAGGACTGAGGGGTTTATTGTGTTTTATCAGTCTCCTTTCTACAATGCAGATATGACTTGTGATTTGGCAAGAAACATCCATTTTCTATAATGTCTCTCAAGGAGTAAGCAACAGAAACTTCATCCATTTTTATTATTCATAACAGTACTTGATACTTACATACTATGGCATTTTCATCAAAGGATCTCAGAACATAAAATTAGCAAGTATTAGTCAGTTTTCAGATGGGAAGTCAGAGGTGCTGAGAAGGCAAAGCCAGGCACTGTAAGTCTGCCTGGGATGGTGAACTTCTGGAAAGTACCTTTTCTAACCCTGGCCTACTCAGCCAGTTCAAAGGTGATATGCCCTCCAGTCCAGAAGCGCTATTCCACTCAAAAGTAAAGAAAAGAGGAAGGTAATGTTTTTATGGAATCAGAGACTCTCAGATATGACAGAGGACTTGGAGATCAGATGCAGCCTAACCTCCGATCTGTGCATATCCTCTTCCTAGATCATCATCCATCATGAGTGGTCATGTAATGTCTAGAGGATGAACACTATTTAGCTCACTAAGCAACACATTTTATTATTGGAATGGGAAGGTTATTCTTTACATTGGAATTCATCTTCCCCAGGGCAGTGATTCTTTTTTTTTTTTTTTAAATTCACTCTTGAAGGTATGTTCTGTGACTGATACCTACCTAAGTGTAGGGATTCAGAGGTGAGTAAGCATTGGTCCCTGTCCTCCAGGATCTTGGAGGAAATGGTGGAGGAAACAGACATCTGTCAGCGGTAGGTGCTTTAGTGAAGGTGTGAACATGGGAGCCAAGAAGCGGATATGCTTCCCAGAGAGGCCAGGGAAGCTCTCCTGGAGGGGCTAACCTCATAGCTGATTTTTGAAAAGATGAGTAGGAATCTTCCAGATGAACAAGGGTGGATCCTGGATGAGGCAGAGATGAGACTGGCATATGCAAAGGCTCAGAGGTGAACAAGAGAATGACCCATGGAGGGCACCACAGGTAGTTCAGTGTGACTGGAGACATGAGGTTTGAGGTTTAAGAGGCCAGGCTGCAGAGCAAGGTGGGGCCATATGATGAAGGACTCCCATACCATAGCAAATGAGCCATGTTTTCCCTAATAACTAGTGGGTCTCAGCCTTTCTACAGTCATCGATTACTGAGAAGTGGACTAAAGGCTAGGGGCCTCTCCCCAGGAAAACGCGTGGACACATGCACATGTGTGTGCATGCACACATACACACACACCACATTTCTTATCATTTCACAGATGCCCTAAGGCTCGTCCATGGGTGCAGGCATGCATGCATTCATTCATTCAGTATTCATTGTGGGAATTAGAGGCCAGGAGCCAAGCCCTGGGTTAGGTACTGGAGATAGAACAGTATTATGTGTTGAATTGTGTGCTTCTCCCCACCCCATCCCCAACCAAAAAAAGATACACTGAAGTCCTATCATCCACTAACTCAGAATGTGACCTTATTTAGAAACAGGATCTTTAAAAAGGTAATAGTTAAAATTAAGTTATTAGAGTGGGTCCTAATCCAACATGACAGGTGTCCTTATAAAAGAGGAAAATCTGGACACAGGGAGAATGCCATGTGAACATGAAGGCAGAGATCAAAGTGATAGCTCTACAGGCCAAGGAACACCAAAGATTACCCGCAAACCACCAAAAGCCTGGAACAGATTCGACCTCACAGCCCACAGAGGAAACTAACCCTGCTCATAACCTTGGAGCTTATACTTTACTGGGGAAGAGAGATTATTGAACAGATACAAAAATGTATGCAGTGCACAGTGAGAGCAAGAGCTCAGAGGGTTATGGGAATACATAGAAGGGGACAAAATTTAATATTGGTGGTCAAAGAAGACAACCTAGAAAAAATGTCTTAAAAGATGAGGAGAGGGCTTCCCTGGTGGCGCAGTGGTTGAGAGTCCGCCTGCCGATGCAGGGGACACGGGTTCGTGCCCCGGTCCGCGAGGATCCCACATGCCGCGGAGCGGCTGGGCCTGTGGGCCATGGCCACTGAGCCTGCGCGTCCGGAGCCTGCGTGTCCAGAGCCTGTGCTCCGCAACGGGAGAGGCTACAACAGTGAGAGGCCCGCATACCGCAAAAAAAAAAAAAAAAAGATGAGGAGAAGTAAGGCATGCTACAGGGTGATGAGATGGGAAGTGGATTGTGAGAGGAGAGGATATCCATGAATTCCAGGATCAGAAAGAAGGTCACAATGATTGAACCTAATGTGTAAAGGGGAGAAAGGTCAGAGATGAGGACATAGACTTGGGGTCAGATCTTGGAGACTCTTGTAGGCCAACTTAAGGAACTTGGACTATATTGTAAGGGAAATGGTGAGTCATTGAAGGGTTTTAATCAGGGGAATCAAGATTTAGAAAGATCACTTTGGCTACAGGGTAGAGAATGGATTTGAGAGCACCCAGAGTGGCAGCCAAGAGACCAAGTTAGGAGGCTGTTACAGTAGTCCACTGAGAAATGATGATGACTTGGACCAAGGTAGTAGTGGTGAAGGTGAAAAGAACTAGATGGATTTGGGATATAATTTTGAGTTAAAGCCAATAGAACCTCCAGGTGGATGTACCCTGCAGGTAGTTGGAAATACCTTCAGAGATCACCTCTCTCTCATGCATCACTCATTTCTCCCTTCCTATTGCATCAATTCCATAAACATACAAACACATTCTAATAATTCCTATCTTAAAACAAATTCTCTTTTGATGCTATATACTCCTCCAGCTATTCCCTGTTAAAGTAAAAATATTTTTTTCAAAGCAAAATTTTTGCAAAAAAATGTTTGCAAAGGATTGTCTATACTCTCTCCACTTTCTCATTTCCCATTCACTCTTTTTTTCTAAAATATATAGCTTTATTGAAGCTATAATTCACATATCATACAGTTCATCCATTTTAAGTGTACAATTTAATGGTTTTTAGTAAAATCATAGAATTGGAACATTTTCATCCTCAAAAACAAACTCTGTACCCTTTCTCTATCACCCCCATATCCCTCATCCTACCACACCTTAAGAAACCACTGATATACTTTTTGTCTCTGTAGAATTGCCAATTCTGGACATTTCATTTAAATGGAATCATATAATATGTGGTCTTTTGTGACTGGCTTCTTTCACTTAGTGTAATGTTTCAAGGTTCATCCATGTTGTAGCATGTATCAGTACTTAATTTCTTTTTATGGCTGAATAATATTCCATTGTGCAGACATGCCATATTTTTTTTATCCGTTCATCTGTTAACCCATTCAATCTTCAATCTTCTCCAGTTGGGCTTTTATTCCCCACCGTGCCACTGAAAATACATTTGTCAAAGTCACTAATAAATTCTACATTACTGAACTCCATAGTCATTTTGCTATTTTCATATTATTCAACCTCTTAAGCATTCAACATGATTGAACACTTGTTTCTTTTTAATTAATTAATTAATTTTAATTTTTGGCTGCGTGTGGGCTTTCTCTAGTTGCGGCGAGCAGGGGCTACTCTTCATTGCAGTGCACGGGCTTCTCATTGCGATGGCTTCTCTTGTTGTGGAGCACAGGTTCTAGGCACGTGGGCTTCAGTAGTTGTGGCATGCGGGCTGGGTAGTTGTGGCTTGTGGGCTTTAGGGAGCAGGCTCAGTTGTCGTGGTGCACAGGCTTAGTTGCTCTGCAGCAGGTGGGATCTTCCTGGACCAGGGCTCGAACCCATGTCCTCCGCATTGGCAGGCAGATCCTTAACCACTGCACCATCAGGGAAGTCCCAGAACACTTCTTCTTTTTTGGAATAATTTCCTTTCCTAACTTCAGTGAACCATATTTTCCTACCCAACTGGTTACTTTTTTTAGTTTTGTTGCTACTTTTCCCCCTTTTATCCCATCTCTAAACGTTGGAGTGTTCTAGAGTTTGAAGGTTGGGCTCTTTCATCTGTCTGCACTCTCTAAATGATTTCATTCAGTCCCATGGCTTTATATATTATCTATGCATGCTGATGACTCCCACGTTTTCATCTTCAGTCCAGATCTCTTCTCTGAGCTCCACATTCATGTATCTTACCTCTTGCTTAACCACTTCCTTTATATGTCTAAAAGACATTTCAAATTTAACATGGCCAGAGTGGAACACTTGATTCCTTATCATCACAAACATGCTTTTCTTACAGTTTTCCCCATCTCAGTAAATGACTTCACCGTTCAACAGTTGCTCAAACAAAAACCTGAGTCATTCTTAACTCTTCACATTTTCTTCATCACTTACATCCAAACCAATGGGCTATATGTTTAAGCATGGTCCAGAGAAAATAGTCATCCTTGCTTGGACCACTGTAATAGCATCCTCATTGCTCTCCCTAATTATACTCTTGACCCCACTTCAATTTATTCTCTACATCACAACCGAAGTAATCATTCTAAAACGAAAATCTGATCACGTCATTCAAAATCCTTTTAAAGTCCTCCAAAGCCTTATTACCTATCTAAGTGGAATCCCTTGGAATAAAATCCAATGTCCTCACTATAGCCTATAGGGCCCTACAGGAATGACTCCTGTCATTCTCTTTGATCTCTTCCACTATTACTTGCCTCCTTACTCATGCTGCTACAGTTCTTTCCTTGTTGTTTCTCAAACACACTTATCATGTTCCCATCTCAGAGCTTTTGCACTTCTGTTTCCTTTGTCTTGGAGGCTATTCCCCCAGACGTTTGTATAGCTAGATAGATTCTCTTTGTATCATCTCAGTTCAAATGTTACCTTCTTTTGAGAGGGCATTCCTTGACTACCCTATCTAAAACTGCACCCACCATTTTGTTTATGACAGGGAGGAAAGTACTTTTTAAAAATGAAAGTGGTATGGGAAAGTTATACAGTACTACTTCTCTTAGTCCATCAATGAAACTATCCTATAAAATTCTTAGAGATAATAGAAAAGATTATCCTCTAAAATTCTTAGTTAAAGTTCAAATGTATTTGTTTACAATAAATAGTTCAGATGAACTAGCATCATTTCATGAAGTTGACAGAGAAAACTGTTTCAAAGCAAACTCTGTAAGAAAATCTATTAGTAAGGAAACGGTATATGCATGCTGTTTAGGAAGGTATGATTTGCAGCATAGACCCATTTTAGGTAGAAATGATAAAAAAGTCAAAATCAACCATTGTGAGGACATTCTCTTTAGTCAATATAATTTGCCAAAATAGTAGTAACTATAGTAGTAGAACAGTTGGTTTTGAGCTATGTCTCTAGTCTTGGAAAATTGTAGTTGAATAGAAACCCCTGGGACTTCATAGAAGCTTGCAACACTGCAATCAGGTTCCTTTAGGGGTTTCTAAAATCTTGAGAGATGGCCTAAACCCAGAGCAGATTACCACAGGATTATGGCTTCTAAGGCTCAGAAAACTAACTTTCATTGGAACTAAAGCCCATACACGTAGGCCAAAACCTACACACTAAACTAAGCAGGGCAACTATATGCTAAAATAGAAGATTTAAATAAAATCAAGAGTCTCCTAACATAATAATCAAAACATACAGGGTACAATTTAAAAAATCACCTGTCATACCAAAACCCAGGAAAACTACAATCTGAATGAAAAAAACAATCAATAGACATTAATACTGAAATGAATCTCATGTTGGAATTATCTGGCAAGAATTGTAAACCAGATGTCATAAAAATGCTTCAACAATCTATAACAAATTCTCTTGAATTTACAAATTCTCTTGAAACAAATAAAAAAATTATGAGTTCCAAAAAGAGAGGAAAGAGAGAGTGGGACTGAAAAAAACATTCAAAGTAGTAATGAATGAAAATGCCCCCCAGTTGATAAAAGATATAAACCTACAGATTCAAGAAGCTGAGCCAATCTCAGTTAGGATAAAACCAAAAAAAATCCACACCAAGACACAGCATCACAAAACTCCTAAAAACTTAAGATGAAGTCTTGAAAGCAACCAAAGAAGATCACAGGACTATAGGTAATCTTATAGGGGACCACCAATTTAAATCACAGCGGGCTTTTTATATGACAGCATGGAGGCCAAAAGGAAATAACACAACATTTTTCAATTGCAGAAAATATATGTCAATCAAAAATTCTGTATCCAGAGAAATTATCCTTCAGGAACAAAGGAGAAACCAAGCCATTCTCAGATTAAGGAAAACTAAGAGAACTAAGAGAACTAAAAGAATTTGCCACTAGCAAACCTTCCCTGAAAGAGTAGCTAAATAAAGGTCTCTAAAGAGAAAGGAAATACCAGAAGAAGGCAGGAATCTTCAGGAAAGAAAGAAGAACATGGAATGGGAATGGGTAAAAATAGAAGTAAACATTATAGACTATCCTTCACCACATGAATTTCTTTAATTATATTTGTGACTGAAGCAAATGATATAACACTACCTGATATGGAGCTCAGTGCATGCAGAGGAAATATTTAAGACAATTATATTTGAAAAGCAAGGAGGGTAAAGAGCCCTAAAAGGAATTAAAATTTCTGTACTTCACTCAAAGTAGTAAAATGTCAACGTTAGTAGTAAAACGTCAACAAAGTAGTAAAATATCACCAATGTTAGTAGGTGATAATTTATGTATGTGTGTGGTAATACCTATAGCAACCACTAAAAAAACTGTACAAAGCAACATGCACAAAAGCATTATAAAAAAATAAAGTGGAATTCTAAAAATTGTTCAAGTAACCCACAGGAAGAAAAGAAGAACAAGAAATAGGGAACAAACATAAAACAAATATTGAAACAACAGACTTAAGCCCTAACAATTCAATTATTACTTTAAATTTAAATAGCCTAAATTCAGAAATTAAAAGACAGAGATTAGCAGAATAGATTTTTTTAAATGACCTAACTATATGTTGTCTCTAAGCAATAATCTACAAATATAACAGTATAGTCAATTTGAAAGTAAAAGGATGGAAAAAGATATACCTTGCAAACATTAATCAAGAGAAAACAGAAGTAACAATATTAATATCAGATAAAGTACACTTCAGAGCAAGGACAATTACCAGAGACAAAGAAGGATATTACATAATGATAAAAGGGTCATTCCATGGAGAAAACCAGCAAAAAACACAGCTGAAAAGTATGTGAGCAAAATCTATAGATATGAAGGCAGACTAGACAAATCCATAATAATAGTTGGAGACTTCAATACCCCACTCTTAACAATTGATAGAACTGCTAGACAGATAATCAGCAAGGATATAGACAACGTTAACTCAATCAACCAACAGGATCTAATTGACATATATAGAACATTACAACTAATCACAGCAGAATACGCTTTTTTTTTTCAAGCACTCATGGGACGTTCAAAAATATAACTATATCCTGGGTCATAAAAAACAAAACAAAAAACCCTTAACAAACTTAAAAGAATTAAAATCATGCAGCATATGTTCTTTGGCCAAAATCAAACTAGAAATCAATAACTAAGATAAAAGTGAAATCTCCAAACACTTGGAAACTAAGCAACACACTTAATAATCCATGAATCAAAGAGACAGCCTCAAAGGAAATTTTTAAAAAACACATAAAACTGAATGAAAATGAAAATACAATGTAGCAACATATATGGGATGGATCTAAAGCAGTGGTGAGAGGGAAATTTACATCACTAAATGCTGACATTGGAAAAAGAAAAAAGTCTCAAATCAATAAGTTAATCTTTTTAAAACCTAGAAAAAGAAGAGCAAGATAAATCCAAAGAAAGCAGAAGGAAGCACATAATAATAAGAGCAGAAATCAATGACACTGAAAATGGAATCAATAGGGAAGATTAATGAAACAAAAAGCTGGTTCTTTGAAAAAACTCAATTAAATTGATAAACCTCTAGCAAATTTGAAAAGGTACAAAGAGAGAAGACACAAATAGCCAGCATCAGGAGTAAAATAAAAATACCACAGCAGATCCTGTAATCATGAAAAGGATAATAAAGGAATACTACAAACCACTTTATGGTCCTAAATTCACATGCAGGAACTTGTACACAAATGTTCATAGCACCTTTATTTCCAATAGTCCCAAACTGGAAACTATCCATATGTCCTTCAGTGGGTGAATGGTTAAACAAACTGTGGTACATCCATACTGTGGAATACAACTCAGCAATACAAAGGAATGCACCACTGATATATGCAACAACTTGGATGAGTCTCAAGGCAATCATGCTGAGGGAGCAAAAGCCAATCTAAAAAGAATAAATACTGTATAAGTCCATTTATATAACATTCTCAGAATGACAAAACTATAATGATAGTTATAGAGAACAGACTTGTGGTTGCCAGGGATGGAGAGAGAGGATGGATGTGGCTATAATAGTGTAACACAAGAGAGTTTTGTGGTAATTGCGTAGTTGAGCATCTCGATTGTGGTGATGGTTATACAAAACTTCACATGTGATAAAATTGCATGGAGTCTTACCCCCACACTCATACACACACATACACACACACACACACACACACACACACAGAAACACAAGAGTGTATGTATTTAACTAGTAGAACTTGAATGCAATCTCTGGATTTTACCAGTAGCAATTTTCTTGACTTTGATATTGTACTATAGTTGTGTAAGATGTTAACTTTGGGGGAAGCTAGGGGAAGGCTGCTCAGGACTTCCTTGTGTATTTCTTTGCAACTTCCTGTGAATTTATAATTATTTCAACATAAACCATTATAAAAAACATTTGTACCAAGTGAGAGACTCCATATATGAAGTCCTTTGTCAACTGAGAAGGGCTGCATACATGCCTATTATTAGTGCTATTTTTACTCATCTACCTTCCTGGTCCCAACTTTTCTTCATGTACAACAGCCCCAAAGTGTATTGCCAAAATAAGCAGTTCTGCACATTGTAGTCAGTGCACGGAAAACCAAAATACTTTTGTTAACCTAGCTGACGCTTACAGTCCTCTATCAGGCTGCCTCCCTCTAGTCTTTCTTTGCTCCAAGACAGAGCATTTCTGGTCAGGGATAAAACATGTTTTTATTAACACAGTAAGAAGCACTTCAATAAGGGTGAGCCTCACGTGCAGTCAGAATAAGAGTTAACAAGAGCACCAGCATCCTCAACTTCAGAGAGTATATATGTATACAATTGTATATGTATAATGGGTGTGATGTTTGTCATTAATTTATAGGAATCCAGACATAATAAGGACACTCTGCTCCCCTGATTTGGAAATCAGCTTATTATGACTTCAAATATTTCCCACTTTACCTGGCCTCAGTTAAGAACACAGGCACTGACATAAGGTAAATGTAGGCCTAAATCCCAGCTCTGACACTTACAGGCTGTGAGAATATGGGCCATTTGTGTTGAATTGGCTAAACCTCATTTCCTCATCTGTAAAGTGAGGTCTTAATCACAATTACCCAGATGGTTGCTGGCATGAGCCAATGAGATTTTGAAAAATTGCTCAGCATGACACCTTCTGGCATACAGTAAAAACTTAATACACAGGAGTAGTTGTAGTAGTGATAATTATTATTATTATCATTATTATGATTCTTATTTCACCACCCACTTCTCGTGGTGGCCAAGACCTAGAACCTGTGGTTTTAGATGTCACTCCTTATTGTAATTCTGAGTGAGGCTGGTTCTTTCTATCTGCACCCTCTCAAAAACTTTTGAGAAAATCTTCAGGTTTCAAGTAAACCCTTACTTCTTTGGGGTCTACACTGTGGTTTTCACTGAGTTTCATTCTGATATTTAGATTCAGCCAAAGGTAGAGTTCAAAGTGAAATTTAAAGAGGAAATATTCTTTTATGCAACTATAACTGAAAAAAGTTTCTGCAAAATGGAAAGTGCTGAGTTTTGGGCAAATTTGAGGTCAGTTTGCTTTCTTAGTCCAGACAATTCTGCCTGTACTGGTGGTGCCATAAGCATGCAAGAGAGAAATGGCTGTGGGAAGAGAAGAGGCCCCTCCTCTATCCAATAGTTATCCTGGATATAATGGAGAGATGGTTGTAGGAAAGGTAAAATGAGACCCTGTCCAGAGGCTTAGTGTCTGCTGGATGTTTTGTCACCTTTAGGCAGTTGCTCTTAGTCAGAGGCAATGTTTGACTGAGGCTGCAGTGGGCAGGGGTCAATGCAAGGGCCTCCTCTCCAACTTCTCAGATGGAAAGTGTCAGGGAGGGGGAAATTTCCTCCTCTCCCCGACTTGAGTTCTTGTGGCTGGACTAATAATAAAATTGACACAAGACAAATTCACAGGAGAAAGAGAAACAAATTTCAGTTCATGCGCACAGAGGTCTCATAGAAATGGAACCTGAGAAGTGGCCAAAGCAGGCAATTTTTATACTTTTTAGACAATGAAACAATAAATTTGTAAGGAATTGACAGGACAAAGAAATGTAGATTTGGGTTGCTCAATTAGAGAAGAATCTAAACAGAGTATGAGCTTGAGGTAGTCAATGAAAGAAGTAACAAGGTTTGTTTCTACAGTCTTCTTGGCCTGAATTCCCCATCTCTGGTGATAAGCATGCACCTTTCACATGAGATTTATTTCCTGCTTTCAAGGAGACAGAAAGGAGGTCAGAGTGTCCCTCTTACATTGACCATTTCTTAACTAACTTTAATTCAAAATAATCAATATGCCACTGTGACATTTTGGGGGTTGGCCTGCCTTGAGGCCCAACAGAATAAACTGTACAAACACAATAGAACTGTCAAAAGCATATGATATCTTCTACGTAAAGTATGAAACATAGGCCAACAGTGTAACTAGTTCTACAGTACTATAAAAATAGATAATTGTTGCAATATGTCTCCCCCAAATTCATACGTTGAAATCCTAACCCCCCAATGTGAGGGTATTTGGAGGTGAGGCATTTGGAAGGTGACTAGGTCCATGAAGGTGGAGCCTTCACTAGTGGGATTAGTGCCCTTTAAAAGAGACCCAGAGAGCTCCCTTGCCCCTTCTACCATGTGAGGACACAGCAAGAAGACGCTGTGAACCAAGAATGTCTATGAACCAAGAATCAGGCTCTCACCAGACACTGAATCTGCTGGTGTCTTGATTTTGAACTTCCCAGCCTCCATAAATCTGAGAAATAAATTTCTGTTGTTTAAGCCACCCAGTCTATGGTAATTTGTTATAGCAGCCTGAACAGACTAAGACAGTTGTTTGTGAAGATAGAAAATTAAAACTTGAAAATTCAATAATGTCATACTTAAGTAATCAGCACTCACACAACCTGTTAGTCATACCATTCCCATGACTAAGGCAATGCATTTACCAATGAAAATTCCTTTCTGGGGTACCTTCTGGGTACAGTGCTATAGACGCACACATTTTAAATGTCAGGCTAAACAGTATTTTGTCTGGAGCAGCCAAGAAATAAACCCCTGGGTGAATGGAAGATCCAGGAACATCTGTTCAGGGAAAATAACTGAGCATTCTGGTTGAAGGATCTTGGGGATATAAAATACATTTGGAGGATTATTCTTTGGCATTGTTTCTGAGTTTTAATTTTTCAATTTCCATGCAGATTTTGGAATGCATTGCCTGATAAGGGAATTAGGAAGAAAAACAAAGGTACCAGATAAGCCGCCCTCATCCCAGCTAAAGGCATACTCTTGAGTGGTTTTTAAAAAAATATATTTATTTATTTATTTACTTGGCTATCTCGGGTCTTAGTTGCAGCATGCGGGATCTAGTTCCCTGACGAGGGATGGAAGCCAGGCCCCCTGCATTGGGAGCGCAGAGTCTTAACCACTGGACCACCAGGGAAGTCCCCTCCTGAGTCTTTTCAATATCACTTCTTTCTCTGACCTTTCCTCCAGTCTCATTAGGTTGGGGCCTTATGGGATCTGTAGGAGAGAAATATTTGCCACCTCAAGATGTCTCTTTGGCATGCAGATTTTTTCGAGCTGAAAACAATCAAGGTCCAAAAAAGACTCAGGAAGAAGCTTTGGCCTTCCCCCTGACTGCCTAAAGAGTGTAGACAGAGGACCAGTTCCAGGCAGGAAGCTACCATCATTGGTAACTATAGTGAGAACTAGGTGTGTAGACAGGGAGGAACCCAGCAAAGTCTGTTATAATTACTCTCTGTGTCCCATTGTCTCTGCACGAAGCAGCAAACTTTTTTTTTTTTTACAAAATATGTTCTTTTCCATCTCCATGTAAATTGTCTTTCTCCCCTTTGAAGCCCCAAACCACTACCGTGAGTATCCTCTTTTGTCTTTAGCTGAAGTTTGGTATTAAAGGTGAGGGTTTAGTCCATTTTGGGAGTTAGTTTTCCTGGGTCTCTCCCATGTATACGTGTTCTTAAACTTTGTTTGATTTTCTCCTGTTAATCTGTCTCATGTCAATTTAATTCTTAGACCAGCCAGAAGAACCTAGAAGAATCTAAAAGGGTAGAGGAAAATTTCTTCCTCCCCAGTAAATCTCACAGTCTCTCGTACCTTTCCCTCAGAGTGCACATCACACTTAGAATTAGATAACAAATCGTGTAATTGTGAGTGTAGTGCTTTTCTTCTCCTGCTAGACTATACACTCTATGAGGACAGGCCCTGTGTCCAGTTTGGTCACTGCTTCTGGGACTACTAGCTCACAACCTGGCACATAGTGGATGCTCAGTAAATATTTCTGAGTTAATCCAATTTCCCCACCATCCTTGATCTGAACTAGCTTGAAGAACTTCTGTGCCTTGCAAACAAGAAACTTGAATAGAATGCAAAGGAATCAATGAAAACTCAAAGTCTCTGAGAAAGCTTAGCCCAGGTTTCTTTCCAAGAGTTTATTTGCAAAGGGATTCCTTCTGTTTCTAATGAAGGGCCCACATTTCACTCCCAGAGGCTTGGATAACTATATCTGTTTCCTCTTCTCAGCCGTGGAGTAAAGCGTTACACTACTCCTTCTTTCCTCACCTCCATTCTAGTTTCATTTCTAGGTTGCTAATCTGACCTTTAGTTTTTTTGTTTTTTTTAAGTCACCAAATGCAAAGAGAAAGTAGGTATTTTCCCGAGGTATTATTACCAAAGTGAGACCACATCATTTCTTAGAGTCTCTGTAGTTAGAGACCCATTTGCTGTTCAAAGTTCCTGCTCCCCATACAAGTGCCAGAAGGGGATCCATCCTTATCCCAAAGCCAGTTTTCCTCAGAAGAGTTAGGCTGAGATGTTTATATGAATGTAGATTATTGAGAAGAGAATGGTGTGGTTTAAAATTGGCTCAGGAGGGACTCCCCTGGTGGTGCAGTGGTTAAGAATCTGCCTGCCAGTACAGGGGACACGGGTTCGGGCCCTGGTCCATGAAGATCTCACATGCTGCAGAGCAACTAAGCCCATGTGCCACAACTACTGAAGCCCACGTGCGTAGAGCCCATGCTCTGCAACAAGAGAAGCCCACGCACTGCAATGAAGAGTAGCCCCTGATCGCCACAACTAGAGAAAGCCCACGCGCAGCAACGAAGACCCAACACAGCCAAAACTAAATAAATTAATAAATTAATTAAAAAAAAATTGCTCAGGAAACCCAAGGACTTAGCAAATGACAGACTTTTGAATATAGGACTTAGGAATTACTCCCTCAAATGAGAGATTTGCTCCCATTTAGTTCAGAATTTAACAAATGCACCCAATTTCTTTCTCTACCTGCCCCAACTCCTATAGTATTTAGGCAAAACTTGGAAGCCTGCCATCAGGCCTGTTGTAAAGCAAAGCCCTGTAATGGATGGGAGGCTGTCCTAGAAACTGAGGTCCCCTCATACCCACATGGCAACATATCAAGAATTACATAAGCTCTAAAGAGACTGAGGCACTTCTTGAGAACTTTTAAAAAGAATTATTACTCTCTACTCTTATGTGGAATATGTGGGCAACATATTTTAATATATAAGCAGACATTGCTTTTCTACCTCAGTTTCCAAGAGACATGGCTGCTCCTAATGATCTTTTGATCTCAGCTTAAGATGCCACATCACCTCCTCCAGGAAGCCTTCCTTCACCCCCACCAAGAAAGTATCTTCCTCTGTGCTTCCAAAGCAGCCCCAGCAGAGCACTTGACTGCTCACCTCCTTCTGCCTGTTTCCTCTTTTGTCTCTCTCACTGGACCTAGATCCCCTGAAGGCAAGAACACATCTTTTCCGGTCAACCATTCTGCCCTCTCTTGCTTCTGGGTCTTCACTCCTAATCATCCTTCAGGGCTTTTGCTTAAGCCCTGCCTCCTGTGTGAAGCCTCCTCCACACTCTTCCACCCTAGACGGAATTCCTACAGCCATGTGGCCTCCTGGATTTACTGAAACCACATATTTGCTAGTCTATCTCCAGTGGTGTGCTGGTAAATGGTTAATAACTGGTTTTCTGAAAAAATATTCCTGGTTGATAGTGATTGCTGATTTCCATAGTATAAATACTCCTACCGTGGTCAATTTCAAGCTACCAGTGTGAGGTGACTCAACACCTACTTGGGAAGAAGTGCCTGGCTGCGCAGCATTATACAGTATTTCTACCATGCAGACACAGTGGATGTGGAGAACCTCAAGAGCACAGGTAATCATAAAAGGCACAAAAAATGATTAGGAACTGATAAGCTTTGAGTATTTATTTTTATTTTATTTATTTATGCTTGCTGCATTGGGTCTTTTTTGCTGTGTGCGGGCTTTCTGTAGTTGTGGCGAGCAGGGGCTACTCTTCACTGTGGTGCACAGGTTTCTCATTGCGGTGGCTACTCTTGTTGTGGAGCACGGGCTCTAAAGCGCAGGCTCAGTAGTTGTGGCTCGCGGGCTCTAGAGTGCAGGCTCAGTAGTTGTGGCGCATGGGCTTAGTTGCTCCATGGCATGTGGGATCTTCCCAGACCAGGGCTCGAACCCGTGTCCCCTGCATTGGCAGGTGGATTCTTAACCACTGCGCCACCAGGGAAGCCTGCTTTGAGTATTTATTAGCTTTGTTTTAACTATATTTTCTTTAATTGTAAGTTTACATAATTTAATTTTTAATAGCAGTGTGTTTAACAATCGGTTTGCAAAATTTCTGACTGTTTATCCACGCTCCTGAGCCAGCAGGAGCTCACGCCAGCACATCATTCTCTGTCTCCCAGACTAGGCTGTTAGCTCCTTGAGGACTGAGACCAGAACCATCTTGTCCTCACCATACCTCCTGCCCCGCAGCTCGGAGGAGACACTCACCCGTGTTCACTGGAGGTAGCCAGGCGAATCCAACCTTTGGTTCCCCCATCGAAGAAGTTCAGAGAGAGCTCGCTGTGCTCTTTAACCACAAAGGTGTTGGGAAGGAAGAGATTTCCCTCTCCCCTTGTAGGTTCTTCTGGCCTAAAAATTAAACTGACATGACACAGATTAACAGGAGAAAATCACACAAAGTTTAAGAACATGTATACATGGGAGAGCCCCAGGAAAACTGAGTAACTCCGAAAATGGACGAAACCCTCACCTTAAATACCAACTTCAGCTAAAGACGAAAGAGGATGTTGGGGGTAGGGGTTTGGGACTTCAAAAGGGTGGGAAGGCAATTGACATAGACATAGAGATGGAAAACCACAGACATAGAGATGGAAAAGCAAATGTTTGGTAAATAAATGTTTGCCAGGCCAGGCAGAGACAGTGGGATACAGAGTGGACTCTGATCTCTAGGTCCTCTTCCCCCAACCCCCTGCCCCCAGCCCATATTCTCTGCAGATGTCTCCGCTGATAGCTTTATTCTGGGAACAGACCCTCTGTGTACATTCTTTTAGGCACTGAGGGGGAAGGTGAACATTTCTTCCTGAGTCTTTCAGGCCTTGATTGTTTTCAGCTCGCAATAATCTGTATGCCAAAGAGACATCTTGGGGTGGCAAGTTTTGCTCCCCTACAAAGGTTACTTGGCAAATGCTCTAGAGGAAGCCTTCCGACGTCAGCTAAGAACGAGGTCAGATCTCTGTTACATATAACACCTCACGACCAGCTTCCTACCCGCTGAGCTAACATGAGGCTGAGGGGCGAGCACCAGCTTTCTTCCTAAGGAAGCAAGCAAGGTAGTACAGTTCTGATCTTAATGCCAAATTCACACCAAATCCCATACAGCAAAAGAGAATTCTTGCCTTTCCAAGCCTCAGAAACCAATCCAATTATTTCAAGACCCATTAGGATTCACAGAATTCCAACCCAATGGGAGAATTTAGACATTTCCCTGAGGTTTCTTGGAATGGTTTTGACTACCCCAGAGCACCAGGCCGGCCACCAGCAGGATAGAACCACAGAAATAGTCATAGTATGTTTCAGGCCAAATCCAAGTCATAGTAAGTGTGAAATAAAATTCATATTTATGGTAAAATGAGAAAAAACTTAAACATAAAAATTCTTCTCTGCCCTTTGGCCTCCTCTCTCCCCCTACTGTGCATTGTGTATCTGCATTATGGATCGAACCAAACCTCCCCCATCAAGAGGAAGACGTGCTCAACCATAAAGAGCAACATTCTCTCAGCATCAACAAGACAACTCCTTAAAGAACATTCCTGGGCTTCCCTGGTGGCGCAGTGGTTAAGAATCCGCCTGCCAGTGCAGGGGACACGGGTTCGAGCCCTGGTCCCGGAAGATCCCACATGCCGCAGAGCTACTGAGCCCGTGCACCACAACTACTGAGCCCCTGAGCCACAACTACTGAAGCCCGCATGCCTAGAGCCCGTGCTCCACAAGAAAAGAAGCCACCGCGATGAGAATCCCATGCACCGCAACAAAGACCCAACGCAGCCAAAAATAAATAAATAAATAAATAAATTTTTTTCAAAAGATAACATTCCTTCTTGATCTTGTAAAGGGTCACATGACCCACCACAAAGGTGCTTAAATCTGGATTATGTAAACTGTCAATAATATGCCATTTGATGTACAGCCCTCTGTCTCAAAAAACATATAAATTGTGGCTTGACTTCTAACGGGTGGAACAGTCCTCAGAGCTTTCTGAGATGCTCTTCCTGGGTTATAATCCTCAAATTTGGCTCGAATAAAATTTTCCAATTCTTTCTTAGATTGATTAATTTTTCATCGACATAAGCCTACCTTTCAGGCACTGGTGAAACCTTCTGGAAAAGAACTTTTCATAATCATAGCAACACCTAACACACCATGGGTGCTTCCTACCTCTGTGCCAAGCACCATGTAAGGCCATCCTCACAGACTAATTAATGAGGCCTCACATAAAGACCTCAACTGGTGGTGCCCTCATCTAAATTGTCTGGGGCAATTCCCAATCCAGTGAGATCAGACAGTGGTTTGGATCAAAAGGTTCTGCTTCAGTAAGTGTCAGAATGTGGTCGTGGCTCTCTAAGAAATCACAGCTGGGGGGAAAAGTCTCTCAGGGACTATTTTCCTTTTTGCAAAGATGGCATCATTCAAACAGGCAGGAGAGGGACTTCTCTGGTGGCCCAGTGATTGAGACTCCACACTCCCAATGCAAGGGGCCCTGGTTCAATCCCTGGTTGGGGAACTAGATCCCGCATGCTGCAACGAAGATCCCACGTGCAGCAGCTAAGACCCAGAGCAGCCAAAATAAACAAGCAAATAAATAAATAAATATTTTTTAAAAACTGGCAGGAGACGTGGCTTCCTCATTAATGTGCCCAAGTCACCTTGACTCACTCCAGTGAGAAGCACAGCAGGGAGACATCCCGCAGGCTCAGCTTTGCCCCTGTCTGACATCCGTTCAGAGAGTTGAAATCCGTTGGCTTTTCAGGGCAGTGGGTGACACTACCCACGGTCCTTACAGATCTTCAATAGGTTGACATTTCACATCATTTGAATAAATCAAAGTGACAGAGGTGCATTAAGTTGCTGAGTTGGGGAGAAGATCATAGAGAAGTGAAAAAGACATTTTCATTTTCTTGCTGATGAGCGAAATAGGTAAATTTTGAAAAGGAAGTGAGAAGCTTTGTGGGAGGAACCTTCTCAGGGAGAGAGCTGCAGTGGTACCTCTGTCTTGGCCAGTAATAAACTGCTGAGGAAACGTCTCAAAACCACCCACCATGTGCACCCTAAAACCCAACGTGTGGAATCCACATTCTCCCTGGAAACAACAGAGCCCTGATTAGGTAAATCCTGACCTTGGAATACAAACTCTCAGTGTCACATGGAAAATTGAATCTGGTTTCCTCTAAGTGAAACTTGAGCCTTGGTCCTCCGCGGCTGTTAATCTTTATTTTTCCTGCAAAAAGAAAAAGTAGTTTTTCTACCGTTGGTGAAAACACAGGGTATAGGCGCTCTTCTATTTGTATGCAGAAACAACCTAACTCGGCTTCCAAGCTGCTTTTTTCAAAAGGAGTTTCAATGGAAGCAACCTAAGTGTCCATTGACAGAGGAGTGGATGCAGAATATGTGGCACATATATACAATGGAATATCACTCACCCATAAAAAAGAACAAAATAATGTCATTTGCAGCAACATGGATGGATGTAGAGATTATCATGCTAAGTAAGTTAGAGAAAGACAAATATCATATGATATCACTCATGTGGAATCTAAAAATATGGTACAAATGGACTTATTTACAAAACAGAAATAGAGTCACAGATGTAGAAAACAAACTTATGGTTACCAGGAGAGAAAGGAGGTAGAGATGAATTGGGAGATTGGGATTAACATATACACACTACTATAGATAAAAAAGATAACTAATAAAAACCTACTGTATAGCACAGGGAGCTCTACTCAATACTCTATATAATGGTTTATATGGGAAAAGAGTGGATATATGTATATATATAACTGATTCACTTTGCTGTACAACAGAAACTAATACAACATTGTAAATCAACTATACTCCAATAAAAAGGAAAAACAAAAAACAACAACAACAACAACAACAAAGGATTTTTAAGAATTCAGTGAGTGAAAAGAAAAAGCAAGCAAACAAACAAAAACCCCAAGTGGTCCTGCAATTTGAGTCAGAAGTAGAAAAACACGATTGCGAGGCCTCACTCAGGAAGGAAGATCTTTTCATGCGAATCAACTACTAATTATAAAATAGCTGAGAGCAAGCGCTGTGAGGGACTAAAAAGGAGGGGGTGGGGCGGTACTACTTCAGCATTTAGTTACCCTGGGCTGGAAAGTGGGCGTTGTAAGATCTGGCACCAAACCCCAGCGAGTCACTCTGTAGCGTGGGTTTCTCGCACTTTGGGCTTTCAGTTTGGACACCACTGGGTGGGGGAACTAAAGTCATTGTAAGACCAAGTTATCACATTGCCGATGTCCACTGCCCAGAACCAAGTCAAGGGGAGGGGATTTGTGGTCTAGAAAGTAAACAGAAGGAAAGTGGTCTCAGTGCTGTCTGCGTATTAGAATCGCCTGGAGACCTTTGAAAACTCTGTGTCCAGGCCGCACTCCACATGAATTAAATCAGAATCTCTGGGACAAAGACTCAGGAATTAGTTGTTTTAAGCAAGTTAATTAATCAATTAATTAATTAATAAGTTACTGTTGATTGATTGATTTACTTATAGGTATCGGTTATTTAAAAAAAAACTCCTTAGGTGATTTCAAGGTGCAGCCAATATTGAGAATCATGAATCAAACAGCAATAAAGCATAGCTAAAGTAATAAAGTATTCTAATGTGTGCATAGTCTGTGTTTTTTCAAATGATGCTTTCTCTTATAGTTGGCAGGCAAATGGGTGATTAGTGTTAGTGTGGGTATCTTGTTTCAGTATTGAAATATGTGTAAAGTGAATACCTAATCAAGGGGCCAAGTCTGGGGCCTGATGTTGAGCAGACAGTAGGCTGGCAAGGCTGATGCCCTCCTCAGAGAGATGGGCTCCCTTGAGCTCATGGGCTTGGCACTTGGTGTGCTTGGCCAATCAGTTGCTACCAAGTGATCAAGGTGGCGCCAAGGTCTGAGAGCCAGGCAGGCAGGTGGATCTGGGATTCGAGTGGAGACAATGTGGAGAGGTATTAAACATGGAAGCCCCCGAGATGGGATGGCACACTAGAACAGACTCAGAGAGGGATGTAGCTTCATTCTGCCCCATGCTAGAGTTCTTTATTCAGGCTCAGGCAGTGGCCACCCTTCTCTTTGGTGGGGGTTTTGGAGTTTGAGGGGAAGGATCTGCTACGGCATGTGCTTCCGGTAGGTCTGAGTTAGTTTCATGTTCATTGTGTTCTAGTCAACAGCCACCTATCTGATTGCGGACAAAGTTTCGAGGTGCCTAAGATTCTCCTGGCTAGGAGAGCTGTGTGCTGATGTGATGGGACTGGGTACACCGGGCCATTCCTCCAGGTTGAAGTCCTTGTTGCCTTCAGGGTCTGATTGTTAAGATGGCACCCCGTAAATATTGTATTGCAACTCATTTGAGGACATTCATTCACCTGACAGCTCTTCATAGAGTGCCTGATAAATTTCAGGTGCTTGTGAGAGAGGACTGAATCAGCTAAGTGGGGCTTGGGGATGGGGGTGAGGGTGTCCCAGTCTTCTGGGGAAGACAGCTCCAACAGGGCTCAATGAGTCCACAGAACAGGAGGGACATGATATAGTAAGAGTTCCCAGAGGTACTGAATCTTAAAGAACGAGTAGGCACTCCCTAGGTGAAGAGAGTTGGGAAGGACATTCTAGGCAGAGGAGACAGAGAAGGAAAAGCATGTTTTTTTGGAGATCACATGCAGATCACTGTAGCTGGGTTGTTAAGTGCTTAGTTGTGTGAACTAAAGGAGAAGGAGGGATCAGGCATGACTCCCCAAGAGATTTGCTGATGGGGTTGTAAAACGGCAGGGGGGAATGGGGAGTGACTAGTAATGGATAAGTGTTGTTAAATGATGCAGAGAAAACAGGTGACAGAATACAGTTTTCTTTTGGCTGAACCTCTCGGCTTGCGGGATCTTAGTTCCCCAACCAGGGATCGAACCCAGACCCTCAGAGCTAAAGCATGCAGTCCTAACCGCTGGACTGCCAGGGAAATCCTGGCAGAACACATTTCAGAGGGACTAGTGTCTGTGGGACCTCCGGGTACTGATGTCCAGTAGCCAGGTAGATGGTGAGTCTCAAGCTCCTGGGAGAGGTCTTGGTAGGAGATGGTGATTTTGGAGTCATCAGCTTGGTCATCAATGGTCATTGATGTTATGGGAAAGGATTCCATCACTGAGGAAGAGGTTGTGGTGTGTGAGGGCTGTAGGCCAAGGAAAGATCCCTGGAAAACACTAACATTTAGGGGATGGTAGAGAAAGAAGATCTCATGCAGGAGCCAAAAGACGAGGCTCAGGAAGATTTGAGAAGAAGCAGCCAAGTTAGAGGATGGATTGTTATGGGATCCCAGAGCATTGAGATAGAAAATCCAATTTAAATACTATTATATAATTAAGTCGTTGCCCACATTCCTAGTACCAGCCCATACTGACCCTGTTTTGCCTGTATGGGTAAGATGAATTTTGTGCAATGATCAATTCTCTGTAATTAAAAAGTTCTCTTTAGGGCTTCCCTGGTGGCGCAGTGGTTGAGAGTCTGCCTGCCGATGCAGGGGACACGGGTTCGTGCCCCGGTCCGGGAGGATCCCACATGCCGCTGGGAGCAGCTGGGCCCGTGAGCCATGGCCGCTGAGCCTGCGCGTCCGGAGCCTGTGCTCCGCAACGGGAGAGGCCACAACAGTGAGAGGACCACGTACCGCAAAAAAAAAAAAAAAAAAAAAAAAAAAAAAAAAAAAGTTCTCTTTAAGAAGAGAATTTTTTCAACAAGAACACTTTTTAATTCTTTTTCCCCCCTTTTGCTACAAAATGCATTTACAGGCAGACCTCGGATATATTGTGGGTTTGACTCCAGACCATGGTAATAAAGCGAATATCGCAGTAAAGTGGGTCACATGAATTTTTTTGTTTCCCAGTGCATATAAAATTTATGTTTACACTATATCATAGTCTATTAAGTGTGCAGTAACATTATGTCTGAAAAAAACAATGTACATGCCTTAATTTAAAAATACCTTATTGCTAAAAATGCTAACCATCATCTGAGGCTTCACAAGTCATAGTATTGATACTAACATCAAAGACCACTGATCACAGTCCACCATAACAAATAGAATAATAATGAAAAAGTTTGAAATATTGAGAAAATTACCAAAATGGGACAGAGACATGAAGTGAACATATGCTGTTGGAAAAATGGCACCGATAGACTTGCTCGATGCAGGGTTGCCACAAACCTTCAATTTGTAAAAAAAGCCAGTATCTGCAAAGCACGATAAAGTGAAGCACAATAAAATGAGGTCTGCCTGTATTTACAGCCAGATAAAATTCTCCGACTGCATATATGGTACATATTATAAGGTCCTTCTTTGATACATGTCCTGATAATAAGAGGCATTTCTAATTATTAAAATGTCTACCAATAAATAAGCCACAAGGATATATAGTACAGCACAGGAAATATAGCCAATATTTTATAATAACTTTAAATGGACTATAATCTATAAAAAATTTGAATCACTATGTGTACACCTGAAGCTAACATAATATTGTAAATCAACTATACCTCAATAAAAATTATTAAAAATACATAGCAAACAAATATCTTTGTCTCTTAAAATATAATTTAATTAAACTGCTAATGTATAAGCCATACGACTGGTCACTGACATGGGTGGCTTGCGACCCTTCACTGATGAGTCCAGAGCAATATCAACACATCACCTGACGATGAGAATGTTTTAACCAAGAACATTATAAAAGTCTCTTTTACGAGTCCTGGTCCCTGATCCCGTTTCCCCCCTGCCCCTGCCCCTAGAAAGACAGAGGTCATCTCTCCAGGGCAGAACTACTTCCTCCACCCTCTGCAGCCCCGTTATTCCTGCAGGTCCTCTTGGAGGCAAGAGGAAGAGGTGTGGTCCCCAGAAGACTGAAAAATGAGCTGTCAGTGTGGGCTTCGTCACACGTGCCCCAAGTTGTCTGCCTCACATGTTGACAGTGATATTGAGAGTTGAAGTTTATTAAGTGCTAACTATATGGCTGGCATAAGCCTTTACTCATTTAGTCCTCAAAATAACCTTACAGGTACAGTTATTCTTCCCATTTCAAAGATGAGGGAAACAAGGCAAAGAGAAGTAAAGTGACTTGCCTGCCGCTGTCTAGCGAGAGCATGGTAGGGCTCTAAGAGCACTTGGCCTTAACCAAGATCTACTGACCTCTCAGGAAGCAGCAGCAGGTAGCAGCGTGGTGCAGGAGTAAAGGGAGTGGATTTGAAGTCAGCCAGTCAAGTCCAAGCTCTGTAATCTAACTGTGCTACATTTGGCTACTTAGGCACCCTCTCTGAGCCTGGGTTTCGTAATCTATATCATGGGGATATTAATACTAGCTCTGCGAACCTCACCAGTTTGTTGTGATGATCAATTGAGATGTGTACTAAGCGAATGCTTAAAACGATAAAGCTCTGCGCAGACGCAAGTAGGTGGTACTATTATTTTCCCAGAACCTCATTTGGCAGTGGACACAAAGTAGGAGCCTAGCACCACTGATGGTGGGAACTCAGGGATCCTGATCCACGCTCTCTGGCGACACTAACTGTACTTTATTTTGTCCGCACCATGCAGCACGTGGGATCTAATTCCCCCACCAGGGATGGAACCCGCGCCCCCTGCATTGGAAGCCCGGAGTCAACCACTGGACCGCCAGGGAAGTCCCTAACTGCACTTTATTGTAACTCTCTGTTTGGATATTTGTCTGGGACTTGTCATCTCTGTCTCCACAGCACCTGGCTCAGTACCTGGCCCTGAGAGGCGCCTGGTACCTAGTACTAGTTTCTGGGGGTAACAGTGGGAGCCCCAATAGGAGGAGAGCAGCACTTTGAAGGAATGACTTCAAAGTCATTCCTTCAAAGGAATGACTACAGTCCTACCGCCTTTGGCCAGCAGAGGGCAGCAGAGACCTTAGGCCCAGACCGTGTCGGCGCAAGCCCGGGTACCTGGCCAGTCTCCGTGCATCTCTGACATTGCATGATGGCATTTGGCCTCTCTCCCAAGGGGTAGAAATTGCGCTCCGTTTGACTAAAATGTTTCCCCAAACCTTAGCAGTTTGCAAATTTCGGCCTGAAACTAGGGCAACAGGAGCCGTTTTAGTCACCAAGGCCATTCCCAAAGTTTGCTAACCCACCGCATCCACGAGGCCTGAAACTCTCCAGGGAGGGACAGTGGCGCTTCCCACTTGCTTCCCACAGAGCTCAATGCGTTTGACAAATGGTATAATCGAATTTGGAAAGAGTTCCTGGCTTTAGAAGGTTGAGAACTGGAAACTTCTGCTTCTTTCTTTCCTTTTCTTTTTTTAATAGTGTATTTAAAGGTCGCTTAGAGAGAGCTGCTGTCTACGTATTATTTTGATGTTCTGTGGTTAATAGAAGGCCCCACAAGTCCGTGTTGGGAGTCATTTAAAGTGGTTGAATGGATGGTAATTATTTTAGCTAGCAATGGAAAGTAGGGCCCAGCACACTGGTGAAGTGGCCTGCTTCTACTAATTGACGGCCCAACCTTATTATTTTTTCCATTTGACACCAAAAGGCTGCTGGAACTAATGGCCTTTCAAGAGAAGGCAAAAGCTTTCTATTTATTTACTTTATTCTCTGGCTTTTACAGGGTTCCATTTTAATACCCCTTAATTACTCTACAGCAGTTGAGTGAAGGGGTTAAGAGTAATGGGCTTTGGAGTCAGACAAAACAGGGCTTGAATCCCGGCTCTCTAACAGCCCACCAGCTGCCTGGGCTGGGCCACTTATGGTACTGCTCCGAGCTTCAATTTCCTTATCTGTAAAATAGCAACACTAATTCCCGCCTCAAAGGGTAATTGTAAAGATTCAATGAGATGATGCATCTAAAGCACTTAGCCCAGAGCAGGGTACACCATGAGTGCTCAGTAAATCATAGCCCTTGATATTACTCAAATACTGTAAGGATGCTAAAACACACGGGCACGCAATTATGAATTCACACTGAGGATAGTCAATGGTCATGATAAAATGCCCAAAACAAACCCTCATAAAGTAATGAGGTTCAGAGAGATGAGGTAATTGCCCAAAGTTGGTAGGAAAGTGCTAGAGATGGATCTTAAGCCCTGTCTGTCTGAGGCTAGAACTAAGCCTCCCATGTCAACTTTGTTCTGGAAGGGCAATCGACTCTTCCCTCCAGCCTGAGATCTCTCAGAACCAGGTTGTAAAAGTCTGCCCTGCGTCCCCTTGAGGGTCCATCCTCAAGCCCACTGCTCTAACTGAGGCTGGCTCCCAGGAAGCCAAGTTATTTGCCTAAGGTCACACAGTTGGCTGAGCAAGGAGACCTGGAGAAAGAGTGGTAAATCCATCTTTCCTTAGCCTTGATGTTGTACTTCTGGAACATACGGTATAATTAATAGTCCAGGCATCCAGTCACTCATAAACATGGCACTAGGGGTACAGTGATGATCAGGGCAGACCCAGCTCACAGTCTAATGAGGAAGACAGACAAGGGAATAATCAATTGGGATAAAAACGGGGTGACCAGCGCTGTAATGTGATGCCTGGGGAGCCGAGGGAGCTCAGAGGAGGGCAGCTAACCCAGACTTGGGTGGGAGTGAGGGTGTGGGTCCAGGAAGGATCTATAAAGTTCATGTGTTCTTTCTGTTGGTCAAAAGTAATATCAATTGGTCAGTGGCACAATGCTATTTTCACTCATTTTTTGAACAAACATTTACAGAATGAGGTCCCTGTGCTAGGCACAATAAAATACAGAGATGACTCAACCCTGGGTATTGCCCCTCTGAAAACTGGCTCTTTCCTTTAGGAAATGGGTAGCCGTGGTGCTTTTCAGTTTATTCAGAATTACCAACTCCATCAGCTTCAGGTAACAGGTAACCATAACTAAAAGTCTGAAAAATTCATTGGATTTCTGCCTGTTTAAAACATCTGTTGATTATTTGTTCTTTTTGCATCACAAAATGTGTTAGTTTGGGAATTCCCTGGTGGCGCAGTGGTTAAAAATCCGCCTGCCAATGCAGGGGACACAGGTTCAAGCCCTAGTCTAGGAAGATCCCACATGTCGCGGAGCAACTAAGCCCGTGCGCCACAACTACTGAGCCTGCACTCTAGAGCCCGTGAACCACAACTACTGAAGCCCGTGCATCTAGAGCCCATGCTCTGCAACAAGAGAAGCCACAGCAATGAGAAGCCTGTGCACCACAACTAAAGAAAGCCCGTGCGCAGCAACGAAGACCGAACGCAGCCCCCCCACCAAAAAAATATGTTAGTTTGTGAGCGGGAAAGTGCACCTGAATTTCTGGAGCTTCCTGCATGGTTATAGGTTATGATATTAACTAATGAAGTCTTGAAGACTGACCTTCACCTTTTGAGGATGAAATCAAACTCAATGTCAGTGATATGAGCAGACATGTTAACATTGAGGTTTGTCTTTTTGGTTTTTGGCTTCCATTTTTAAATTCTAGTTTTATTCCATTTAGAAGCTTGGCATTTTGCACTATAGATTTGTTCTGCCTGTTTTTTTTTTAACGATATATAAATGGAATCCTGCTACCTTTTCTTTTGGAACTCCAAAGCATTTCTCTTTTCAGTAAAAAAGACAATATTATCTCAAGGTACCAAGCTCTTCTGACCTAGAGTTGGAATTGCTTCATCATAATTTCAATAATTCTATAAGTTACTGAGGTTAAGCCAGTTAGAGTGGACAGATCGCCATTGCGATTAGGTTTGGGGACACAAAATCCTCGTGAAAGGGTTGGGAAATTCTGAAAATGTGTCCCAATTGTCTTCCCCAAAGTCCCTTTTCTGTCATTAGCAACCTGGATGCAAACTAACAGAAAAGGAGAATGTCATGCTATCTTGGCCAGATATTATTTCAATGTATTTCACTTTCCAACTTCACAAAGAATATATTCAAAGTATTTCCAATGAAATCCTCTGCTGTTGCCTTCACAATACGAGCAAATCATTACCAGAAAACTAGGTTTCTGTACCATCTAGTGGTGCATCCAAATATAGCTGACACATAGATATTTTTTAAGTAAATTGTTCTTTAAGAGAATCTCTGTGGGCTCAGGTCATTGTGGATTGTTTCACAGAGAGATTCTAGGTGCAAGGAAATGGTCAGCTCCTTCATTCTGGTATTATTATTATGAGCTCTGTTGCTTGACTCCTCACCTTGTCAGGAGGACGATAGATTCGGGTCTGCAATCTAAAGAATCTAGGTCTGCATTGACTATAAGTCGGGGGGGTGGGGAGAAGGGCCAGCATTAAGTGTGCACTGTTAGAGCATAATACACTGTTAGAGCATAACCTCTCTCTTTTTTCTTTCTGGGACATCGTTTAAAAGTTCCCAGAACGCTCTAAAAAATTTCTTTTTAAACTTCAAATGTGGTAGAAAGCACATAACATGAAATTTACCATCTTAACTGTTTCCAATATTGTGCAGCAGATCTCCAGAACTTTCCATCTTGCAAAACTGAAACTCTGCAACCGTTAAACAACAATTCCCCGTTCCTCCTCCCCCCTCTAACAGGTTTTATCAAGGGATCACTCATAGCCAATCTTTTATGGGTCAGTTTTTTTTACTAAAAGGAATAATTGCCACAAAAACTGCTCCCTCCCTTTCCCTGCCCACTACTTGGGAACAAAAGAATGATTCTGAAGTAGTGACATTTTATCTTTTGTTAACCCAAATCTCAGAGCTGAGTTCCTGTTTGCCACCATCGTTGCCCGCGAGGGCTGGGAGCAGAAGTTTTGAGACCTTGAAATGCAGGATTCTGTATTCTGTAAAAATAAAAAGTTAAAATTAACTCTTTTTTGAATTGAAGGATTAAGTCAAGGGAATTTAAGGCTCACCAGGGAAAAGTTGCAAAGAGATCCCAGTGGAGGAATAGAGAGCACACTTTCCTCTAAAAAAAGGAGAGAGCTGGTTTGGAATTCAGGCTCTGCAAAGTTTCAAGCTCTATGGCTGCTATGGACTAAATGTTTGTGTCCCCCCAAATTTATATTTTGACCTAACTCCCGAGGTAATTGTATTTGGAGGTGGAGCCTTTGAGAGGTAATTAAAGTCATGAGGGTGGCACCCTCGTGAATGAGATTAATGCCCTTATAAAAGAGACCCCAGAAAACACCCTCTCTCCTTCCCTCACCTGAGGACACAGCAAGAAGATGGCTGTTCATGAACCAGGAAGCAGGCTTTCACCAGACACTGAGTCTACCTGTGCCTTGATCTTGGACTTCCCAGCCTCCAGAACTATGAGAAATACATTTCTGTTGTTTAAGCCACCCAGTCTATGGTAATTTGTTATAGTAGCTCGCACAACCTCAGTTTCCTCATCTGCAAGGTGGGAATAACAACACCTATGTGTTGTGCAGATAAAATTAGGTAAGTTATATACTGTAACTAACACATAGTAGGTGCTCATTAAACATTTGTTCCCTCCCTCCTTCCCAGTTTGGCAACATGTATACCTCTCCCCGAACCTCAGTTTTCTCATCTGTCAATTGCACGGGGTCACTGTAAGGGTCAAAATGTGACAATGCATGTAAAAGTAACTTCATAACAGGCTACGTGTTTTTAAAATTCATTTTTATTTCTACAGAGTTGTAACTAATTGAGACAGAAAATAATCACTGAATACAGGTAATTAATATTTCCCAAAGATTATTAACATTTTTCTGATAAGCAATGATTTGTCCTGGATCATTTAAATAGTTTATCCATCTGAAGGCAGGGGCCTGGCCTTGGTAATCTCTTGAGGCTCTGTCTGCCTCTAGGAGTGTATGATTCTCTTGCAATCTTACAAAAAAAACAGGACTCGAAAAGAGAATTGGTCTGGGTTATCAGGGAAGCTTTGAAAGAACAGGACATATTCTGCTGCTTCACAATTATCACCCCCCTCAGAGATAACCACTGTTCATTTTTCTAAAATGTTTCTACATAAGATATGTATTAAAAATTACTTTCCCATGAAAGCAACACACGCTTGTAAAACATTCAAATAGCACAAAAAGGTATAACGTGAAAAATAAAACTTCCCTGATCAACACTACCACAGACAAATGCACACACACACATAATCTCCCCAGTCCCACTCCCCAAAGGAAATTACCGTTAACAGATTGTCTGAGATTCTCCCAGGAATTACCTATGCATTTCCTGTGCGTAGAAAAATGCACATATACTGTATACACATACTGTGTGTATACATATATACATACACACACACAAACATACCTGCAGGCATGCATATACATACACACACCCTGTGTTTCAGAGAGCCTTAGTCACATGGAATATCATGTGATAGGATGTAAATGGTACCCCTGGAATTGTGCAGCATTTTGCAAAGCAACAACTCCACACACACACACACACACACACACACACACACACACACACACACACTAACATGTATTTTTTTCAAAAAACACAAAGAGGATAATTGTAAGCTGGCTATTTCGTAACTTGCCTTTCTCAACTAATGATATATCTTAGATGTCTTTCCTTACCAGTGTATATAAATCTACCTGATTCTTTGTACCTGGTCCATAGTGTTCAATTGTACAGATGTATTATCATTTATTTACCCAATTTTTTTGACAGGAATTGGGATCATTCCTAGTTTTTTTGCTACTACTAACCATACTGTAATAAACAATTAACCTATTTTAATTATCTATGTATATTTTACAATGAGCTTAAAGTATATGTGTGTGTGTGTGCAGTGCATGTGTATACCTCTTGTACTTAATAATATGCATTTTCATGCATAAATATAGATCTATAGCATCATTTTTTTTTTTTTTTTTTGGCCACACAGCGCAGCATGCGGGATCATAGTTCTCTGACCAGGGATCAAACCCACACCCCCTGCAGTGGAAGCGCTGAGTCTTAACCACCGGACTGCTAGGGAAGTCTCTATAGCATCATTTTAAGGGCTGTGTATTATGTTATATTGGATGAATGGAACATAATTTGTTTAATGAATGCCCTACTGTTGGAGATATATGCTGTTCCTGATTTTTCACTAGTATAAACAACGCAATGTTAAACATCTGTGTGCTTAAATTTTTGTGCATTTGTCAAATTATTTTCATTGGACGTACTCCTAGAAGTGAAGTTGCCAGGTCAAGGAGTGTGCATATTTTTGAGAGAAAGGAAAACTTCCAATTCTGTCACACAGATTTGCTAAACCGAGGTCCTCAGATACATAGCCTCAGGAAGAAACATTTATATCACGTAGGTCGGTGGTTTCCAAACCTGATGTAGTAGGCAAAATAGCCCCAATAATGGCCATGTCCTAGTCCCCAGAACCTGTGAATATGTTATGTTATATGGCAAAGGAAACTAAGGGTGCAGATGGAAGGCTGCTAATCAGGGGGATTATTCTGATTATCTGGGGCCCAGTTTAATCACTAGGATCTTTAAAAATGGAAGAGGAAAGCAAAAGAAGAGAGTCAGAAGAAGATGGGACTATGAAAGAATGATCAAACAGATGCAATATTGCTGGTTTTGAAGATGAAGGCAGGAGACCATGGGCTGAGGAATGTGGGCAGCCTCTAGAAACTGCAAAGGGTAAGGAGACAGATCCTTCCCTAAAGCCTCCAGAAGGAATGCAGCCTCACAAACACCTTGATTTCAGCCCAGTGAAACCCATGTAGAAGGACTTCTGATCTCCAGAACTGTAAGAGAATCAATGAGTGTTGTCTTAAGCCACTAAATTTGTAGTAATTTGCTACAGCAGCAGTAGGAAACGGATACACTTGTTTACACCCAAAACTAACAGCGAGGTGTGGGGTGGGGAGGAGATGGGGGGAAGGTAGGAGAATGGGGGTATCTCATCCCCAGAGACTCTGATTCAGTAAGTCTAGGGCAGAACTGAGGAGTATTTTTCACCGTGCTCCACAGGTGATAAAACGCATCCAGTGGGGCTCTCGAGAGGCACTGATATAGACCCCATGGTTCTGCAGAAGTAGCCATCTCCTGATACGTAGACAGTCATTTGCTGGCCTGGTGGATGGTCCAGGTAGCTGATTGAAGATGGAGCTGACCTGGGGCTCCAATCTGGCACCAACCTTAACTCCATGTCCATATGACAGTGTCAATCAACCTCACTAATCTGACCCCAATCTACCTTCCCACCTTGATTTTCAACTGCTTATCAACCCAAATGCTCCACTCCAGTCAGTCAGACTAGTCTAATCGTCATCTATTCAACGAGTCTTGAGATTTGCCTTTGCTCTTAAAATACTGCCCTATTGTCAGCTGGGTCGTCCAGAAAGCAGGCTCCGAGAAAGAGTTAAAGATGTGAGAGGTATATAGGGGCTTGGTGCAAAACATCTGCAAAAGATAAAAAGGGAAGGAAGCAGGGCTTCCTTGGTGGCGCAGTGGTTAAGAATCCTCCTGCCAATGCAGGGAACACAGGTTCGAGCCCTGGTCTGAGAAGATTCCACATGCCGTGGAGCAACCAAGCCCATGTGCCACAACTACTGAGCCTGCGCTCTAGAGCCCCAAGCCACAACTACTGAGCCCATGTGCCACAACTACTGAAGCCCACGCACCTAGAGCCCATGCTCCACAAGAGAAGCCACCGCAATGAGAAGCCCCCGCACCACAACGAAGAGTAGCCCCGCTCGCCACAACTAGAGAAAGCCTGTGCATAGCAACGAAGACCCAAAGAAGACCCAACACAGCCTAAAATAAATACATTTATTTTTTTTAAAAAAGGGAAGGAAGCAGAATTGAGAAGGAAGAGACTCAGACTAGGATGCAGATCTGATAAGGTCTCAGCCAACTCAACAGGAACCCTGGAACAAATACTGCCCAATAGAGGAGTCCCATGTTGGGCAGTAATGGCCAGGTCCTAACACTCCTGTCATGCTCAGTCATTGGCTGCCCATGAATAGAATGACTGAAGCAAATCCTAAGGTGCTGATAGGTGGGGGCACTCAGCGGACGGCACTTCTTGGAGCTGAATGGCAAACCCATGGCTGCCAATTCTTTTTTCTGTTTCCCAGTTGGCCAGACCCTGTCCTTTCTTTGAGCCCTCCTATGGCAACTGTTGATAGGTCTTGTCATAACCACTACATGTATTGCGAAATATAAGCTGTCTGAGCTGGAAATGTCCTTAGGGATCATCTCATTTTACATATAGAGAAATTGAGACCTGGGCGGGGTGGGGGGTGAGTCATTCTAGATGGCACAGCTAGCTGGTGGCAGAGCCAGGACTGGAACCCAAGTGTCCTAACGCTCAGTTCCGGTTTGCAGTTAACATTAAGAAAAGGCTGATCATTTTGAAAGATGAGTGGAGGGTCAGTCTTCACCTAAAACGTAACTGTAACTGCTGTAAATCAATAGACTAAACTTGCTTCCAAGTATGCTGAATCATTAAAATGAAGGGAAAAAATAACCAAACTTCTCTTTAAGATCTTTGAGGCTTAGTTTAATCTCAATTAAATTGATAAGAAATAGTGATAAAACTAATCCTTATGAAAATTCTATAGCCCATTTCATTTCTATAATCACCACTAATCTATAAAAATTTCAGTGACATACTATTTTAAAATCGTACTAATCTTATTAAAGGAATCCATACGGACCATTGCATTATTTTGAAAATACAGACGGTTTACAAAATGATTTTCAATTATGTCAAGCTAGAGAAACAGTTATGGAAAGGGCAGAAACTATTGTTTATACGGGAGAAAGATGTGATATAAAGATTACTTGGCTCTATCTCTGGAGAGGTGACTTTCTTTTCAGTGTTACATGTGATACTGATTTTTAGAATGGAAAACTGCTTCAACACAAGTCTCAATTGGCTTTGCAAACAACATCCTTATTTGGAATTCTTGAAAGATAGTCTTTACTACCAGAAAAAGGAAATTGTCACCTTTTATTGTTTTAGCCCAGGTATCATTCAAGTGTGTAAGTTTCCAGCACATTTGGAAACAATTTCCATTGTTTCAGACTGTAAAGTTCAGGAATGAGTGTGTTTGGGTTGGGGGAGGGGGTGGCAGCTGGTGAGTCAGAGTCAATCGGGCTACTTGTCAATTTCTGAAAATTGTAGAGAAAAATGTGAATGAGGTTTATGGGCTGTAGCCCTATTGGGCCTGACTTTCCAGTTTCAAACCTTGATCGATCTGCTAATTCCACCCCCTCCCCAACTAGCATCTCACAAGATTATCAACTAGGAGTGTAGATAAAGCCCCACAGATAACACAAGGGGCTGGTGTGTGTGTGTGTGTGTGTGTAATTAGCAAGAGTAAAATGCCAAAGTGAGCCAAAGAAATGCTTTTCAAGTTACCTTTTTGAAAGTGAGGTGGGAAAGTTAAAAAGGATGGATCTAGAAAGACAGAAACCAAAGTCTAGGATTAAGTAGGAGTTGATCTGGGTAGGGGTTTACTTGTCTCAAGAGGAGCAGGGGTCTTTCAGAGGCAGGAGACCTTTTCTTCCCTCTTTATTAACGTGGGAAAATTGATTACTGCTTTCAACTTTCAAGAAAGAGCTTCCAGGCTGAGGGATTTGCAGGGAAATATTATCAGATTACCCAGGCTACACAAAATGCCAGCCCTCTTGGAATCATTTTTCTTTTCCCTAACTAGCATATTGAGTTCAGTTCTGATGGGCATGTTATCTTCTAACAGATGAATCTTTCTACAGCAAGCCAAGATAAACACACACTTGTTTAAGTGCTAGAATCAGCCTCCACCCTGAATTTTCCCAACCATCACCTAAAATAGAACACGGCTTTTGAAGGCAAATAACTTTGAGAGAAAATGTACTGGTTAAGTTTTTTTTCTCTTAGTAAATCTCGGAAACCTGTGTTAACACACTGGAAAAACTGCTTGAGACAAGAGAATTACTGTATTACTGCCAAAGTTACCAATTCACTCGTGCAAGAACTGTGGTCTTTATTTACATAGCAGATGGGAGAACAAAATATCTAAGAGCCACCCTGAAGGTAACCTTTGATAAATATTATGGTGGAGAGGAAAGAGCCCTGAGATCAGACCCGGGTTCCAGTGCTGGCTGTGTGACCTTGGGCAGGTCATTGGCCAACTCTAAGCCTCAGTATCCACATGTATTAAGTGAAGATAATCATGTCAATCCTAGGGTTGCTGAGAAGTTTGCATGAGATCATGGATGTGAAAGAATTTAGAATTAAGAACAGCATAATCCAAAAATATCATTTGATTATTCACCTTTTGAGCTGTTACACGGGAGCAACTGGGGTGTGCGTGGGGAACGCTGGTGGCAGGGGCCTCCAGGGTTGTCAGGGCTAAGTACCGAGCTCACACCGGACTGTGAGCTGTCTATCAGATCGGAGAGATGAAGGAGTTTGGAGAAATTTGTCATTTCATCTGGAACAATCTGCAGGGACGTCCTGCTACCAAGTCTTGGACCCACGTGGGTATCCACACTGGTGGCCCCAACGGTTCTGTGCCGAAAAAAAAGTTACTATTTTCCCGATGTCACTAACCGTGGAAGAGCTACAGGAAAGTTTCCGTGTTCATGGCAGCCAGGAGGGCCCCTGCAGAAGGCTGTCAGGGGCAGATGAGCTCCTCCTCCTCAGAGGGAAGGCAGCCAGGCAGCCATGCAACTCATCCAAGAAATGTTCTGGATACAGAGCTTCCTCTAGGCCCCACTTGGGATGGGGTGGTTTGCTTACTAACTACTTGCAAGTTACTTCTCAGATTGCTCAGCCATTCTATTTGGAAGCACTTTTTTAGAATTGAAGGATCAAATTTTCCGAGTGACTATCTCATTCATCAGGCCCAGCCTGAGACCTTTTCAGCTTCCTTTCGGACTCCAGCCACTCTCAGTGGGTCTTGCCCGCCCCATTTCCATTTTGCTTTTTGTAGAGGCAAGAGGGAAGATGCAAATAGTCTGGTTAAGGCTAGAAAGTGTCAGGCTGTTCCTGGAACCTCTATTCAGTCGGAAGAGTGGGACAACCGCATCGGGTACCATGCCGTCAGTCTTGATGTGAAAGACCCAGCTGATGGAGGGTAAGGCAGCTGATTTCTAAGTAGGCGGGCAGTGGGTGCAGGAGGTGTGAGCCTCTATGCCCCCCACCACTGAACATCTCTTTTAACCATCTTATATGCTTAAAAAGTTAAAAAAAAAAAAAAAAACCTAACGTGGGGCATAGGTGCCAAGGAAAAGTATAGAATTTCAGGGAGAAACTTGCTTTGGACTCAGTGCTCTTTTGTGGCAGAAAGAGATAAGGACGGCGATGTCTCTAGACCCTCTGGATTCCCAGTAGAAAACCATAAGCAGGTTTGGAAAAAGGAATTCTCTTCTTTAAACCGGAGTTCAGTAAAAGAACAGATCTTTTCTTCTCTCTGGAGACTGGCTTTCTGAAAAATAGGATAAGCATGATGAGGAAGAAGCCAGCTTGGGGTCCAAGGAGCCCAGGTTTGAATCCTGACCTAGCTCACCACTCCTAGCTGTGTGACCTTGGGCAAGTTACCTAGCCTATCTGAGCCCCACTTTCCTCATCTGGTAAATGGGAATACTAATGATACCTACCTCCTACATGAGTTAAACACATGTAAAGCCCTTAGAACAGTGTGTGGCACAGATATGTTCAATAAATATTAGCTCTTATTTTGTTAAAGAGGCAGTGCCTTTATAGGGAGTAGAATTATTGTGGGGTCATGCTGCAGCTTAGCTTAGTGGGTAAGACCAAGGACAGAGAAAACTGGCTCTGGCACTTACCTTGACTTTGGGCAAGTTACTTAACCTCCCTAAAGCTCCATGTTCCCATCTGTGAATGAGGATAAAAACAGCACCCACGGTGTAGGGAGCTATTGGTTCTTACTTTGCCTCACTTCCATGGTTCTTGTCATTCTCCTCACCTTCTAATGACCTGTAGCTCATGCCACTTCAGCCAGCCAGTTGCCATGGTCACACGCCAGACCTTGTCATGGCCTACACAGGTGGCATCCTTACCATCTCAGTTTTGAACATCTGCTCTCCAACCACCATGTCCCAATGTCATTGCCTTACGTAGTCTTATCACTGCATTTTATATAACCTCATCCTCCAATCCATCAGTCTCCACTACCCGGCACCATCCATCTGCCTCCATTTCCTTCTTTGAGCAGCTTACACGCCATGGTCCCTTCTTACAATCACTCACTTGCAAATACCCTAAACTCCTCTTCCTCTTTCTCCACCCATCACATTCATCAAAATCTCAGCCCTGGATGAGCCTCACCGTTTGCCTTCTCTGCATTACACTAACCCAACAGCCCTGGCAAAAATCACCCAAGCCTGTTTCCACTTAAACTGGTGATCTCAGCCTTCATAGTTGATTGAGAAGAGATAAATCATTTAATTAGTACATTTCAGACTCCCCACAAACAAGCCTGCAAATCTACTTGCATCTGTGTCCTTATTATCCTTCTTTTGTCTGCTTTCAATGGCAGGTCCCCTCCTCTTAGCAAAAGTCAGTACTTCCACACGTCCCTTTCAAAACTTCTCAGTGACTTCAACCACGCATTTATCCTCATCCTCCTCTGTCATCCATCTCTTTATCTTTGTATAGGCTCTAATATTTGCCTTCTTTTAAAAAAAAGACCCACTCCCCTCCACTAGTCTCCATAACTACCACCTTATTTCTGTTCACCCCCCTCAGTGCTAAGCTCTCCGAGAAGCTACTGGTATTTACTGTCTCCACTTTCTCATCTCCCATTCCCTCTTCTACCCACCCGACCTGGCTTCCGTCCACACGCTATAACGAAAACTGCTCTTAACTAGGTTATCAAAATCTTTGGTGCCATATCCAATAGAAATTTCCCTGGTCTTCTCTTATTTGATCTCTCGGAAGCCTTTGCCACAGTTGATCATGCTCTCTGGAAACTTTCTCCTCTGAGTTTCTGTAACACCTCACGCTCCTGGCTCTCCTCTCACCCAGGGACTGCTTCTTCTCAGTATCATCTTCTGGGTCCTCATGTCCTCAACTTGTAAATATTGGCACACGCCAAGACTCTGCCCTCTGTCCTTCTCTCTTCTCTGCCTGGGTGATCATTCAATGGCTTTCAATGTCATTTTATACTGAACAATCTCAAAAGTTTATCCAGACTCCCCTCTTGAACTCCACACTTACATACACAACTGTTGAAGAGGGATATCCGCTTGCATGTCTTGTAGGCACCCAGACTGAACGTGGTCAGAGTTTTGTTCTCCTACAATCTTCCTCATTTCCATACACGTACCAGTATCCACCCAGTTGCTCAAGCAGGAAACCGAAGAGCTAAACCCCCAAATAGATCTCAAATACATTAACTTCATTTGGCCTCCACTGCTGCCATCTGATCCAGGCTACCATCCTATGCTTCTGGCCTCCTAACTGGTCTCTTTGTTCCCATCCCTTTCTCCAGTCAGTCCTCTCCACAGCAGGCTTCTGTGCCCTTATTAAGTGCAAATTGGGGGCTTTCCTGGTGGCGCAGTGGTTAAGAATCCGCCTGCCAATGCAGGGGACACGGGTTCGAGCCCTGGTCCAGGAAGATCTCACATGCGACGGAGCGGCTAAGCCTGTGTGTCACAACTACTGAACCTGCGCTCTAGAGCCTGCAAGCCACAACTACTGAGCCCTCATGCCACAACTACTGAAGCCTGCACGCCTAGAGCTCGTGCTCCACAACAAGAGAAGCCACCGCATTGAGAAGCCCACACACCACAATGAAGAGTAGCCCCCACTCGCTACAACTAGAGAAAGCCCGTGCACAGCAATGAAGACCCAGTGCAGCCAAAAATAAATACATAAAATAAATAAATTTTTAAAAAATACTTAAAATAAATAAATGCAAATTGGCTCACACTTCAAACCCTTCCATGGCTCACTGAGTCACTTAGAAGAGAAAATCCAACCTCCCACCATGACCCAGAAGGCCCTGTGTCACCCGGCACCAGTCGACCTCTTCAGGCTGTGCTCTGGCCCATTCCTCACTCACTTCCGGGCCTGGGTGGGGCAGCTCCCTCCATCTCCACCCCAGCTCTTCCTAAAGCTCACTCCATCCCTCACTTCATTCGGGTCCCTGCTTGCACATCACTTCCACACAGAAGCCTCCCTTGACCACTTTATCCAAAGTTGGTCTCCATCTTTCTCTATTTCAACACTTGGTATGCTTCATTCATATTTACCATAACTTGCAAATATTTTGTTTTGTCTTCTTTATTGTTTTTTGGTGGAGTCTACCTTCCCCACTAGACTATTAACTCTCTGGGGAGCAGGGACCAAGACAGTTTTATATACTATTAGATTTATATATGTAAATAAAAGAGCACCGTGTCTGTCAAATAGCAATGTCAATATTATTATTACCTGTAAAAACTGAAGAAATGTACAATGAATCAATGTCTATTTCTACAGATTAAAAAAAATCAAATTCACTAAAAATTTCGGCATCACAGTTTTGGGGAGTCCCCTCCAGAAAGGTCTCTCCAACTAACTACCCTTCCAGCAGATCGCTCTTCTCTCCACAAGGTCTCTGCCTCATGGGTGTGGGACACCTGCATGAGGGGACTAGGCCATATTGGAGGGGAAGGAGGGGACTCGGCCTTCCTTCCTTCCTTTGACAAATATTTATCTGGGGTCTCACAGAGGAAATCTTTCAGAACTACCAAAATCCTTCCTGAAAGGTTCATCCAGCTCACTTCAAAATCAGGTTAATATATGGGAATTCCCTGGTGGTCCAGTGGTTAGGACTCAGCGCTTTCACTGCCAGGGCCTGGGTTTAATCCCTGGTCGGAGAACTAAGATCCCACAAGCCACGTGGGCAAAAACAAAAAAACCCAAAAACCAAGTCCCCCCAATCAGGTTAATATAAAATATACAAAGAATCAAACATATAAAGAGGCGACCAAGTCCCAAGCCAAAGCTACCAACCAGGAAGTGATGGCACAGAATCTGGGCATTTCACGAGCTCCCCTGTGGTTCTCAGCATCAGGCAAGACGGGGAAACTGGCAGTGTGCTCTCTTAAGAGCATGGGCTTTGAAGGGGTTTTCTGGTCCTTTTATCCACCTAGGGAGTCACCCCACTTCCCCGTCCCCACGCCCTGCTGCCTCCTCTGCCCAAAGCCACAGCTGCAGACTAGCCAATGAGGATGGGGGCTATTGGCATAGCCAGGTGCCCATTCCCCACCTCCTGTCAACTACGCTCTGCATGGAAGGCTCATCCCCTTGGCCCTTTCTCAAGGTAATACCGCTCCTCTGCATGAGTTCCAAGCCTTCTGCACCCACTCCTCTTATTCCAGGATAGTGTCCTGGCCACAGATGGACAGTGAACCCATATACAGTGAAGCAACCATACCAGTTGCTAATCTTCACTGTTGTACACTTGATTTAAGTTGGAATTGTTTTGATGATTTAGTATAAGTTTCGATGTTGATGATTGTAGCACACTGCAAGAGCAGAGAGATAATACCTCTGCTGCTTGCTGCTGTGATCTTAAGATGAGTAAGGCCTTTCACCTGTTTGAGACTCAGTCCCCTTATCTATAAAATGGGCATATTCATTCCTTCATCCAGTCAGTCAATCCCTATTGACTGGATACCTCTTGTATAAGGAACCTAGGATGTCCTCATACACGTATCACAAGGTCGTTGTGGGGACTGAGCGGGATGCAGTGTGTGGGATCTGGCTCACAGCCATCCCCCACAGGTGGTGTTGCTGTTAATTTGGGCCTATGAACAACTGAAATCATCAAGTTTTTAGTAATTCTAAGGCTTACAATTTTTAAATGTATAAACTCTTAACAAGTACTTAGGAGACTTGATAACCCTGATGTCATTCATTAGAAGGCCACCAGAGCTCATCCCCTCAGGCGGAGACTTCCATGAAGCCTGACAAAGCCGTGCTACCTTAAATCTACCTCCTCACTTGGGCACCGCCAATTCCTCCCTGAGGGTGATTTGCGGCTTGCTTGTTTCCGTTTTACAAAATGGTGTCAAACAAAATTAATTTGTACTCTATTGGCAGATCGATTTTTACCATTTCCTTTTTCGATGTTCTTTTATTGTTTCCAGCATCTGTGCACTCAGTCATCTGACACATATGTACTGACCTCTGCGCCAGGCACTGCCGCAGGTGCTAAGGATGGGGCGGTTCACCCCTCAAAGCTTCAGCCATCAAGGACCGGACATCCTAGGGAGGCCTATATATCGTGCTCACCCCGACTCCACACCAAACTGTAAAGTGCCTGAGAGCTGGGGCCGTGGTGGCAGCTCTTCCCTTGATGCCTCTCAAACACACAGCATGAGAACAGCTGAAGGCACACAGGATGCCCTCCCAAAAGGCAATTTTTTTCTGCCTTATGTTGTGCCGGGCTCACTGGAGCTAATTTCCATTAGAATGTAAATTCTAAGCATTTACATATATTATTTCAATTAATACTCACAGAAACCTGATGAGGTGGGCATTATTTTAATCATCATTTTATAAATGAAGCCACTGAGGTATGGACAGGAGAAGAAACGTGGCTAAGTTCCTAAAGCTAGTAAGTAACGAAGCTGGATTCGACACCAGGCCATGAAAATCCTCATGTCAACCCCTGAGATTGTCCCCATTTGGCATCACTTTCAAATTGAACGTGGGCCCAGACAGACTCCTAGCCTTTGGTATCAGGTGGCATTTTCTCTGACTGCAGAGTCCCGGGGTGGCCCTATGTTCTAGGCTGAAAACTGAACATCTGGGAAAGAGCAGGCTAACCCTCATGAATTTGTTCATTTTCCTGCGTCACCTTGGTTATCTCACTTAAATCCAGCTCAAAGAACTCAATAAAGTTGCTTTTATAGCCAAATTAGAAAATGGGCAAAACGTTTTACAAGATACCAAGTGCACGGGCTCTTTGAGACCAAAATGAAACCTATTCTAGGGATGACAATACTAAATAGAAATGGGGGTTATTTCAATTGCTGGAGATCCTGGTTTTAATGCTACAAGCTTGTTCTCAGTATACAGAGACATGCTATCAAAGGCAGAAGCAGATACTTACTTTCAACTGCAAGGCTGGCACTGGCAGGTCCACCATCAGAGGGGAAATAGATTTTCTTAACTAGGAGAGAAGAAAACATGATTGGGAATGAAATCAGGGAGTGGGTTAGAAAGTGCCCAGTAGCCCCCCAAGGAACCCCAAATCTCCTGGTCCTCAATTTATAGACACCTGACATTTTATCAGTTGCTACAAAAACAGAGAAGCTTCTGTTTTGAAGGCCCTTTGGGTTTTGTTCCCATCTTACAGGCAATGTTTCTGATCAAGGGTCACTTGACTTCCTCAACAGATCCTGGACCATCGGTCACCAATTAATCCAACAGATATCTGCATTAGTAGGAGAGTCTGAAGAGTCGGTAGCAGTCGAGACTTTAGCGATCAACATTTGTTTGAGAATGTGTCTAGAACTTTCGGGAATTGGATAATGCCTGCATGGTGGCTTTGCCATGATGTGCCTGGCATATAGTAGATGCTCACTAAATCTTTGCTGAATTGGATTTGAACTGCACGGGCTTGTTATGCTTGGGAGGTGATGATTTGAGCCATCTGTGTTCTAACCATCTGTTGAGACAGGGCTCTGCTGTGTGTGTGCACAAGCATACATACACAGTTGGCCTCATCTGTCCCTCTGAATCCAGCAGGAGCAGATTTTTGAAAAAGAGTACTAGGGTGGGAATTCTCATAGGTTTCCCAAGCATGACATTTTTATGATTTACTCTTTAGGTACATTCCTAATCCAACTCTGGGAATGATGGAGTGGTATTTTAATGGGAAATTGGTTTTTGACATTAGGATGGAGCACAGCACCTGACCTGGGTAGGGCTAGGCTGAACAGGCCCTTTGTGTAATATATATACTTAGTTCGGAAGTAAAAGCAGCTTCTAGCAATTTCTTTCAGGCATGGAACACTAGAATCAGATACATATGGACCAGGGAGCTGTAAAAGAAAATTCATCCAGGGTACAGAAAGCCAGAGGATTAAATATCTGTCGGGTGAGTGAGTAAATGAAATGGCAAATGAGCCTTAAGGATGCTTTCGTTTGTGGAGGGGTGTGGGTCTGGGAGCAGGAGCCCCAGGTAGTCAGGCACCATGACGCTCTCCAGGCAGCAAGGGGGCTGCCTCCACAGTCACTTCGAATTTTAATGTGTGGAGCAGATGGATGGTATAGATGGCCCTTGTTCTTGCCTAGGAGTCTGGCATTATTGCAAGTTGCCAACCTGTTTGGATGATAGGTACATCCCCGAGTTCTGTCTTACAAAAGGATTATTTGGCAGTTCACAGTGAGGTGAATGCAGCACCCTAAGATTTTAGGCAGCAGCCCATTTTTCTAGGGTACGTCCAAGTCAGCAGACCAGGGTGAATACTGAGCTAAGTGCATCTGGCTGGCTATCTATGCAACCCTTTAGTTGTTAAATGGTGACTATCGACGCAGCCTAGTGAAGACAGATGGAACTTAAGCAAAGCATTCTGTCCCTCAGAAGCCCCATAGCTGGAGTAGCAGCAATTAGTCTTCACATCCCATCTCACGCCAACTCATTCTCAACCACAACCAATCAGAGGCAATCCTCCAAGTATTTGGAGGCATTTTCTTACAGTGGGCTGAGCCGGAAGGCAGGTTGAAGAGCAATCCCTTGCTTCCGGCCGTCTGGGCAGAGTTGCCATCTTCCCACGAGGCAGATTCCTGAGGATGGATTGGGCATCTCTCTGGCTGGAGACTTAGGAGGGGCTCATACTTCCCATCAGGCTGGGGCTCTGGAACCAAGTGCCCAGTGGAAAAGGCATGAGGGTAGCCAGGCTCTGGGAAGCTGGAGCTGGCGAGGGAGGAGAAATGCCTCAGCTCGCCAGGCTGAAAGGAAGGGCTCCCGGTCAGGGACACTGGATACAGATCCATAGCCACAGGACCAGATCCACTCAAACTGCAGCTGGCGGCACCATTTGCAAAAGATACTTCCGGCTGTGGCTTTGTCCACTGAGAAGAGAAACGCCACTGATTTGGAGGCATGCCACTATCTGGGAAGGAAAGATTTAGAAGACAGGTTTATGTATTGTTTTCAAAATGGAATTAGCTTAATTTATTTCTGGTTAATATATACTTTTTTTTTTTTTTCTTTTTGCGGTATGCGGGCCTCTCACTGTTGTGGTCTCTCCCGTTGCGGAGCACAGGCTCCGGATGCGCAGGCCCAGCGGCCATGGCTCATGGGCCCAGCCGCTCCGCGGCATATGGGATCCTCCCAGACCGGGGCACGAACCCGTATCCCCTGCATCGGCAGGCGGACTCTCAACCACTGCGCCACCAGGGAGGCCCAATATATACTATTTTTAATGTGAAAAAAAATGTAGAAAAGGTAAACAAAAATCACTCTAAGCATAGTATCCAGAGACTGCCATTGTCTACCTTTAGGTGTACTTCTTTCTAAGATTTGTTTCTATTCATGTATGCATTGTTTTCACATCACATATTGTTTTTAAGGTTGCTTTTGCATTATTAAAATATCACAAACATCCTCCCATAGCAAAGAATAGAGCCAACACCAGCTTTTTAAATGGCTGTAGGTATCCCATCATAAGGCAGTACATCCCTTGACCAAATAGCCCCTCAAGGAAACTTTTCTAGAAGTAGAATTACTTGGTTAAAGGTGATTGGTGTTTGCTTGCTGCCGTTGTTTGGCTTTATTTTGTAGCTGGTGTTTGGACTCCACAGAACTTTACAAAGGGTTTAACACTTGCTTGCATCACACAACTCTAGGGATTGAAACCCCACTTTCAAGAGAGGTCTGGGGCGTGGGGATGTTAAGAGACTGGACCAAGTTAGCCAAGCAGATTAGCCAAGTAGGGATCTGAGCTGGACGGATCAGTGATGGGTACGGAAGTGGTTGCTTGAACCTCTTCCTGCGAAAGCAAAATGCTCAAGGTCAAGCAGGGACTCGGTTTCTTCTTGCAAAGTTCTTGTGGCCAAACTAGTGGGGATGGAGTCTCCTTTGGTCTCAGAGACACTGTTCAAATTGTGCCTCTAACAGCTGCTGAATCAGAGTTCTCGAAGAGTCTCGGGCAGCCCATGACATGGACAGATGTTTTCCCCATTCTCAACACCCACTCAGGAGGAGGGGAGGAGGGAGAGAGCGAACTCTGGCAGATGGTGCTTAAAGCCTGGAGGTTCGCGTCCATCCAAGATAATGAAAGGGGCGCGTGGGTGTGGCTACCTGGCCCCCTTCCCCTCCTCCTGCGCCTCTCCCAGTGCCCCTGAATGTTCAATTTGCCTGGATTTTGTCTGAGAGGTCTGCCCAGTGATACTGGAGTGTCCCATCCACCACCACAGCAAAACAATCTCTAACCTACACGGAACAGATACTCTGCCCAACTTTTCCCATTGTTCACAAGAGATGGGCGATGGGTGGCTACTTTTAATGAAGCCAAGGACAAGGAAACATATGAAGGTTTGTTCCTGGGGATGAATGTTACTTTTGCAAACTGCTATCTGTGGGCTAGTAGCAATACAGGGCGCTGTGTAGCACAAACAGAGTGATTAAGCTGACTTAGGCTAATCACTGTTTGTGCTTCATATTGAATGAGGGTACAGCATGTCCTAAGCACAAATGAGAAACAATGTGTAGCCTCTGATAACTGGGCAGTTTCCATCTGAACTGGCTTTACAGATCTCATACATAGGACCTAGGTTTTGAACGCTTGAAAAGTGGAAGGCAAGGCCTCAGCATCTTTTGAATATTTTTAAAAACTGCTTCCCTTCCAGAATTCTCTGAGGGAAACGTTAAGGGGAGTGGGTGGCGTGCCTCTGGCCAAGGTCACACTTGGTCACTGAGTGCACCAGAGCACAGTTTGGCCGGGAGAATGTGGCCCAATCCTGAATTCACAGCAACTCAATGGTGGGCCTTGGGTGGCCTGGGGAAAGCACCTGGCCAGAGCAGGCTTGGGTACGGTGTCCCGTGGAGCAGAGACCCTAGATTTTGGTGGGCCTCTTTCCCAGGCTGCTTGGGCAAACAGCTTCCAGCAACGACGGCCATCTCTCCTGGGGACCGCTGGAGTGGCTCCCAGTTGCCACTGCTAGAAGTGGCCCTGGTGACACTTCCTTACCCAAGATCCCCCTGTTAGTTACTTGGGAGATGAGAGGGAGCCCCAGGGAAGACTCTGCTGCCTTCTCAAACCCCAACCTACACTAATGAATGGAGAGCAGGCAAGGACCTCTTTGGGGACACTCAGGGAAGGATAGATTTTTCTCATTCTTTTTCTTTTCCTTCAAGGTGATACTAGGCAGTGTTTGTGAAATGTTAACCACCTCCTATCTTGTGATGTCTTGAAGTGGATGTGGCTTTAGTCTTTTTTTTAAATTAAAGTATAATTGGTTTACAATATTATTTTAATTTCAGGTGTATTTTTAGAGATTATACTCCATACAAAGTTACTATAAAATATCGACTGTAGTCCCTGAGCTGTACATTATTACATCCTTGTCACTTGTTTATTTTGTACCTAGTAGCTTGTACTTCTTAATCCCTTTCTCCTATTTTGCCCCTCCCCCACCCTCCCGGGCTGGAGTTTTCTTTCAGTAGGAATACAAAAGGCTTCCATCCCCTCTACTCCAACTCTGAGCATCTGGCCCCAGCCTCTTAGTCCCATCCATGCCTCTAGCAGTCCTGAGGCCTCTGCTCCTAAGACCAGGTCCTGTTCAGAGAGCGCAAGTCTCCATTTCCCACCCTGCCCTTTCAGGGTGAAAATAGCTAGCTATTCTCCAGCATCCTAAGCAAACCCAGAGGCACCACCCATGCCAACCAGAGACACTGCTGAGAACCCCAGAACCTTCTGGAAAGCACCTCCAGGCATCAGAGTTTGCTTCCACCCCAGAGGACCCTCCCTCCACTCTAACCTTGCATGGTGGTCCCGTCTCCCTGTTCCAGACTAGTTTCTGGACACACCAACTTCAATGTCACCCCCTCAGAGAGGCTCTCCCTGAACTGCCAATGTCCAGGGTGTTGGCCTGCTGCTCTCTGTGACTAAGCCCTGCTTACTGCTCCATGGCATAAGCCTAACCTGTGATTCCATTCCCTCCTGCCTTCCTTCCCTCACGATTGGTCTTCCCCACTAGCCAGTAAGCTTTAAGAGGACTGAGATCCCGGGCTTCCCTGGTGGCGCAGTGGTTGAGAGTCCGCCTGCCAATGCAGGGGACGTGGGTTCGTGCCCCGGTCCGGGAGGATCCCACGTGCTGCGGAGTGGCTGGGCCCGTGAGCCATGGCCGCTGAGCCTACGCGTCTGGAGCCTGTGCTCCGCAACGGGAGAGGGCACAACAGTGAAAGGCCCGCGTACCGGAAAAAAAAAAAAGAGGACTGAGATCCCTTCTCTTTTGTTCATCATCACATACTCAGGAACTTGCACAGTGCCTGGCACAGAGTGGGCCCCGACTAAACATTACTGTAATGAAGGCACATCCACACGTGTGCCCTCACACGTGCACAGGCATGCTGGCACACACACACATACATGCACACACACAGTCCCCACTAAATCCTTCTCTGTGGAGGAGAGCAGCACACAGAGGGTCTAAGAGCACAGACTTTGAGGCCAGGCAGGCTGGGAGTGCAATCCCAGCTCTGCCACCTCCTATATGTGTGACACTGAGCATGTCCCCTCCCGTCTTGGAGCCTCTTGGGGCTGTTGTGAGATGGAAGGGGACAATCCATGTTAAGCGTTTGGCATGGAGCCCGGGACCTAGTAGACACTCAAGAAGTGAGAGCTGTTGCTGTGGTTACTATTAGTATTATTTTGGTTTAGAAACGCAGTGTAGGCTCACATTCACAGGTTTCTCTCCTGGTCTGCAACACTCCACAGAATCAACCAGGAAAAAGCAAAATGGTAATGCATGAGGCCTGAGGAGGCTCCTTGCCCTCAGTCACCACAGAAGGGAGGGCAGGAAAGGACAGAGCCAAGGCGCCTGGGAAGCAGTGGCAGCCGCAGCGCTTCAGGGCTGACATGGAGGATGGAGTAGGTATTGGCTATGAGAGAGATTTCAGAAGCCTTGGCTTGGTGTGTACATTCCCAGAAATAATCCATCAGAGGTGGGCAGGAACAACTGTAAATCTAGAAGAGCTTTTGTTTATTGAGCACTTACTATGGGCCAGGCTCTTTGTCTAGCATTCTGGATGCATCTCCCGTGAGCTTCACAGGAACCCAGATGAGAAAATAGTGGTTAAACTAACTCGCCTAAGGCCACACATAGCTAGCAGGTATAGAGCTGGCTGATTCTCAGCCTCATACTTCATTCACTGGTTCTGTCTCCCATCGTTGCAAGAATGCAGCGAGCCTGCGCTTTCACACACTCCCATGGCTGGACGGCGGGGGGGCAGATGGGCATGACATTTCTGGGAGCAATTTGTCAGTAGCTATCGAAACCCTAAAATCTGAGTGGACTCTGATGCAGTCATTCTACTTACAGCAATTTATTTTAAGAATATAAGCAATGATGCCTGCAAAAATTGAGCTACAAGGATATTCAATGTGATATTTACATATAGTGAAAGACTGGCAACAATCTAAATGTCTGAAAATTTTAATAGATTTGGTACATCTATAAAAAGGATACTCTTGAGCCATAAAATGATGTTGTAGTAGAACATGTAATGGTAATAAAAATACATACGGCTTATTGTCAGTTAAAAAACCAAGTTACAAGCCATGATGTGCAAAATGATGTTAGGTTGTAAAACTTAGTATGTGCGCATAGATGCACATGTGGTTTTGTGTCCTGAATGCTTCTCTGTTTTCTAAAGTTTCAAAACTTGACACACTATTTTTGTGATTAGAAAAATTTAGTTAAGTAAAAACTTATGAACCCACTTGACTCAGTGAACCTGTCACAGCTGTGAAATAATTGCCTGATTACCTTCCACCCATCTTTTCTTCCTTCTTTCTCCCGTCTCCACCTTTACTATAAATGCTGTTTTATGATGAAGTTGAAGCCGAGATCCCTCTGAACACACACACATATCTTGCCCCACGAAGGTCCCAACTTTGACCTGCCCGATGTGCACACACTGACTCTCCCCTTTCTGCCATCTTGGCTGGTGGCACTTGTCTCTGATTAATTCATCCCAGAAACAAAGAGGAGATTCTTTGTATTAGCTGATGGTTGAAATAACACCAGAGGCAGAGAGACAGCTTATGGAGGACAGTCCTGTTCCAGGGCACCAAGTTCAGGGGGGTGGGTCCTATTCAGTCCCACCTCCTCCTTCACGGCCTCCTGCCTGTGTTACCTAGTCTTTTGCTGATTATCCAGGTTCCCTTTCCCAACTGAAAATAGGAGATTTAAACATAGAAAGTGTGCTAGTATTTTGAAAGTAGCTAAGAGCTCAGTATCTAGAATCAATTGATCTGGTTGTGAACAGCTGCCCCTTACTAGCTGTGGAATCTTGGACAAGTCATTTGCTTCTCTGAGCCTCAGTTTCCTTACCAGGAAAATGGGCATGGTGAGAATTGACCAATAGGTTGGTCTGAAGATTCAGTAAGATAATTCACGTGACAGCCCCTAGCAAATGGTCTGACACACAGGAAGTGCTCAATAAATATTAGTCATTATAAGCATTATTAGTGAGAGTCCTAATAGGCATTAACTCTCTGGCTGGGGTGTTGTCAGGGTCTACAAAGGCAACATAGTGGAATAGTCAAGAGACTGATTCTGGAGTCTGACTGACCTGGGCTTCAATCTCTATCACTCACTGGGCTGTGTGACCCATCCCATCACTTACCCTCTCTGGGCTGCAGTTTCCTCCTCTGTAAAGTGAGGCTATTAATACCCATTGTAAAGTGGTTTTGTAAAGTGGTTTTGTGAAGTACAGCACGCATGTAGGAAAATGCACAAGTATAAGTGTGCAGCTGGGGGGAAAATATTTTCACAAACTGGGTGATGAGCACCCAGATTAAGGAACAGAATATGACAGTCACTCCAGAAGCCTTCCTCAGCCCCCTTTCCCATCACTAAACCCCTCCAAATGTAACCCCTCTCCTGTCTCCTAACACCATAGATTCTGTTTGCCCAGCTTTGACCCTTATCAATTGTAGTGGATTTTAAGGACTGAAGTGAATGCAGTTACAGCACAGCACCTGGCACCCAGTGTGGCTCCCTGTAAGTTAGTGCAGAGTCCTCTCCCTCATTGGAAAGAAAGATACGAAGTCATCAGGGTTCACAGGGGCCATAAACAACTAGCATGACTATACCTCATATACATATTCACACTAAAACAGAAATCCAAGACATGGAAGCAACCTAAATGTGCATCGACAGAGGAATGGATAAAGAAGATGAGACACACACACACACACACACACACACACACACACACACAAATGGAATATTACTCAGCCATAAAAAAAGAATGAAATAATGCAATTTGCAGCAACATGGATGGACCTAGAGATTATCATACTAAGTGAAATCAGACAGAGAAAGACAAATATCATATGATATCACTTATATGTAGAATCTAAAAAATGAAACAAATGAACTTATTCACAAAACAGAAACAGACTTAGAAAACAAACTTATGGTTATCAGAGGGGAAAGGGGAGGGAGGGACAAATTAGGAGTTTGGGATTAACAGATACACACTTCCATATATAAAACAGATAAACAACAAGGTCCCACTGTATAACACAGGGAACTCTATGAACTATATTCAATATCTTGTAAGAATCTATAAGGGAAAAGAATCTGAAAAAGAATAGATCCATATATATGTATAATGGAATCACTTTGCTATACACCTCAAACTAATACAACATTGTAAATCAACTATACTTCAATTAAAAAAAATTGTAATAAAAAAGAAAGAAAGGAAGGAAGGAAGGAAGGAAGGAAGGAAGGAAGGAAGAAACCCAGCATTTCTTCCCCACCCCGACTGGATTCTGGAGGGGGCAAGAAAAGGAGACTGGCTATAAAAGACCTCTGAGGGCTCAGGTTGTACGTATACATTCTTCTCAGCAGCCCTTGAGCATGTTGCCAGGCCTAGGGCTGGGCTCGAGGCTGGGACAGGAAGAATACAGGGTGGTAGTGTACCAGAACCGTGACCCCAGAAATAGTAACTTCTGAAGCTTCTCGAGTTACGTACTCTGAAATCCCCAACGTCCTTCTAAAAGGGAGATAATTCAGAGATACTTTCAGCTTGTGTTTTCTTTTCTACAAGTAGGGCCAGTATAAATTATACCTAAGTAAATAAAAAAATAACTTTGATTTGAGAAAAGCAGCCAGGAAATTCAACGGCATTTCCTAGCCATACGGGCCTCAGTGTTTGGACTTTGCATATTTGGCCTGACAGAGCACCCTTAGAATGTGGGTGAGCCCGCCGTGGGAGCCCATGAATGGAAGCCTGTTCTCCGTGTGGCTTAGCTGAGGCCTCAGTAAGGCCAGGCAGCCTGGGGCTGGCCTGCAGAGGCTGAGAGGATGCTACGGGTCAGTAATGAAGGACCACTTTATGGATTTCCCACTATTTTCGAAGCTACGTGCATCTCATCTAACACTTCCAGTGAGAACAACTGGGGACCCGCCTTCTTTCAGGGGACCCTCCCCGGAGACAGCAGAGCTTATGAGAAACTTGACTCCTAACTGCGATAAGAGAGGCCTTGAGGAAGACGGGCTTTCTCCTTCATTTGTTCCAGCAGCCGGATGAACGAACATTGGCCTAGCCCCTACCACGTGCTGCGAGGGAGACACATCTTCACAGTACCGGGATCTGTGAGACTCTCACACGGAAAATGCAACAATCTAGAAGGTAGGTGGAGAAGAAAGCCACCTCTCTGTTTGGCCTGGGAAGGCTGGCTTGGGCAAGATACAAGGCCAAGTCCAAGTTCCCTTGGCGGGCAGGGGCTTCACAGAATACAGAGCAAAGTCAGAAGGCATAAGAAACAGGGCAGCAGCCACCCATCAGAAGCACCTGGACAATTTGGGGGCTGATGGCAGGGGCCTGCTGCTTTGATCCTGATGTTTTGAAGGTGGGCCCTCGTACCCACTGTAGCCATTCAAAAACATGTGTCAAGCCTTCACACCACCACCGCAAAAGTAACTACCACCTACATGACATTTACTATGTGCCCCTTGACATGCGTTATCTCATTGATTCCTTCTCTAGTTCAATAATACTGAGTTTTACAGATGAGGGAACAGAGGCCCATGCTAATCAATGTTGAAGCAGGCCCTGCCTCAGGCTGCCTGGTTCTAAAGCCATACACCAAAAGAATCTCTCTTTACAGTGACTCCATAATTGACAGAATCAACACCTTGTGATCCAAGTCACAATTTCAGGGGACTTCCCTGGTGGTGCAGTGGTTAAGAATCCGCCTGCCAATGCAGGTGACACGGGTTCCAGCCCTGGTCCGGGAAGATCCCACATGCCGCAGAGCAACTAAGCCCACGTGTCACAACTACTGAGCCTGCGCTATAGAGTCCGTGAGCCACAACTACTGAGCCCATGTGTCACAACTACTGAAGCCCACGCTCCACAACAAGAGAAGCCACCGCCATGAGAAGCCCACGCACCTACAGCCCGTGCTCTACAACAAGAGAAGCCACCGCCATGAGAAGCCCATGCACCACAACCAAGACCTGATGCAGCCACAAGTAAATAAATAAATATATATTTTTTAAAAAGAGCTCTACAAATCACAATTTCATTCATTCACGAAATATTTACTGAGCACCTTCCATGTGTCAGACATTAGGCTGGGTACTTGGAAAACATCAGTTAACAGATTTGAGTCCCTGCTGCCACAGAATTCAGAGTCTAGGGGGTAGGAAGAGCTAAGAAACACATAAATATATAATATACCACATGGTGACAAATGCTAAGAGAAATATAACAGGGTAAGACAGAGAGTGACAGGGTGGGGACTTCTATTCTTTAAATAGATTGTTCAAGGAAGGTCTGTCTGAAAAGATGACATTCCAATGGAGACTTGAATGAAGAAAGGGGAAGTCATGCAGTTATCTGGGGAAAGAGCATTTCAGGAAGAGGGGAGAGGAAGTGCAAAGGACTTGAGGCAGGACTGTACTTGTCATGTTCTACAAAGAGAAAGGAGGCTACACTGGAGTGAGGGAGGTGGGAAGTGGTAAGATATGAGAGCAGAAAGATGACAGGGGCCCAGGCCGGGGAGGTCCCCATTAAAGACCTTGGATTTGATTTCAAGCGAGATGAGAAGCTACTGGAGGATTTCAAACAGAAAAGTCATATGGTACGACTTTCAGTTTAATGGTATAGACTGAAGCGGGGCAAGGGCAGCAGCAGGGAGACTGATGAGGCGGCTGCTGCAAAATTCCGGGGCGGGGGTGTGGAGACGGTTTCGCAGACCAAGGGGGACAGCAGTGGAGGTGAGGACACGTGGTCAGAGCTCGGATACATTCTGAAGGTAGAACTTACAGAATTGTTCGAAGGATTGGATGTGGGATATGAGATAAAGAGAGCAGTTAAATATGACTCCAATTAATTGGAAGGATGCAGCTGCCACTTATGGACAGAGCAGGGTGACGGGGAGACTAAGAGTTCAGCTTGGGACCTGTTTGGTTTGAGATTCCTATTAGCTATGTGAAGTGAAGGTATCCAGTAGACAGCTGTGTAGATAGGTCTGAGATCCAGTCTGGGCTAGAGATACACATTTGGGATTGATCGGTATTTAACACCAAGAGACTGGAGGAGATCCCCTAGGGAGTGAGTGTAGAGAGAGAAATTGTCTGAGATGGGAGTTCTGGGGCCCTCAAATGTTTAGGAGTTGAAGCGCTGAAGAGGAGGGGACATCCAGCAAAGGAGACTGAGAAGGAGGGTAACCAGGAAGCCAGGAGGAAAAGCATGAGGGTGTGACATTATGGAATCCAAGTGAAGGAGGTATTTGCAAGAAGAGAGGGCAATCGACTGCAGCAAACGTTGTTGATGGCTCAGCTAAGATGAGGACAGAGAAGGAGCATTTGGCTTTGGAAAGTGGAGGTCCCTGGCTAGCCTGGATAAGAGTGGTTTCAAGGACTGATGAGGAGGAAAAACAGAGTGGAGTGGATTCAAGAGAGCAGGAGAGGAGAGGAAGAGGACGGAGAGTCCACGCACACCAGTTATGAGTCTTGCTGCAAAATGAAGCGAAGAAATGTGACAATAAGCCAAGAGTCGGTTTTATCTCACGTTGGGTTTACAAGGCAAGCAGGATGGAAGAAGTGAGGGACTATGAATTACTGGCGCTGACAAAGAAGGGATTGTAATATATCCAAGCCAAAGTGTTCAGAACTAACCCAGAGTCAAATACCCAAAGTGGGCAGACTTGTCTAGGCATGAAGAGCCTGCGGTTTTGACCCTTCCCAGGAGCCAGTTAGATCCTGTGAATCCCACTTCCCGCATGTCAATTCCCCAAACGACTCAAGAGCAGCCATTCCTGCCACTGCTCTAAAGCACTCAGCGCACCGTTAGACAGCACACCTCCCCGCTCTCCACCCAGCCCCTGGTGCCCAGTGTTTCCTTTAGGACCTGCTACTGCTACACCCCCTTCCACATGTTTCCTGAAGTCCCAAGAGTCTCTGAGAAAATCACGTCACCTGACTGGAAAAGTTATTTCTGGGAGAGAAGCAAATTCTGAAAAGCTATATCGGCTAATACACCCACTCCCTGTCCAGACCGAAAGAGTCTGGCCAGCCAGAGTGTGGGCTTCTGAAAGCAGAGGTCCCACTTGGAAGCATTCAGCACGTGATCGCGGCACCTTTTCACAGCTGTCTTGAAATGTGTTTTGAGAAGAATGCTTATTATTAAAAATAATTACCCAAGAGCTTGTGCAATAGACACCCCTGATGCTGTTAAGGGTGGGGAGAGGGATGCCGCCAGACAGTTCATTTGCCTCCCTCTGGCGCTGGCCCTGCTCCCCAGAGCACCCACTATTTTTTTTTTTTTCGGTACGCGGGCCTCTCACTGTTGTGGCCTCTCCCGTTGCGGAGCACAGGCTCCGGACGCGCAGGCTCAGCGGCCATGGCTCACGGGCCCAGCCGCTCTGTGGCATGTGGGATCTTCCCGGACCGGAGCACGAACTTGCGTCCCCTGCATCGGCAGGCGGTCTCTCAACCACTGCGCCACTAGGGAAGCCCAGCACCCACTATTAATTGAGAGGAGGCCGGGTGTACATGTGGGGGACACGCATGCTCTTATCACAAGTCCTTTGGTGTTCCTGACCTGTCAGACAAAAGTAGTAGTAATAATAATAATAATAGTACAGATAATGGTGCTAATAATGAACAGTTGTGGCGCTCTTATTGTATACTGAGTAGTGAGCTCAGCGTTTAACACAATTGAGGACATAAGGAAATAGGTAAATCAATTTGATTAAACAGTGTCCTTTTTTTTTTTTTTTTTTTTTGGCCGTGCCCCACGGCTTGCGGGGATCTTAGTTCCCCGACCAGGGATGGAACCCGTGTCCCCTGCAGTGGAAGCACAGAGTCGTAACCACTGGACCACCAGGGAATTCCCTAAACAGCGTCCATTTTCATGTGAAACTTCTGAGAAAAGGGTGTGGCTTCTCACTAGACATGACGTGCCTTCAGCAAATATACACACGTCTAAGAGCATTGAGGGCATCAGAACTGGTCTTTCCGTAATAGCCCAATAGGTAATTCCAGCCCCTCCCGAAATACTCACCATTCCTCAGGATCACATCTCTGCTCTGGCTGGAAGGGCTGAGTCCCTGGGGGCTCTTGACATTGCCCAGAGCTCTGGAGAAGTGCTCGTCCACGACGCTGCTAATGTCCCCTTGGAAATAGGTGAAAAGGACACAGCGGGAATTCCATTCAGTCTTGATAGGGCTCTGCATCTGGATGGGGGTCTTCCTCACTTCTTCCATCGTGACACAGGGGAGAGCTGCGGAGCAAACGCAGAATGTCACTGGTACTCTTTTTCCAAGCAGCTTGGCTGTAGTTTGGAGAAGCAGCGTCCTTGAGGGCGAGCAGTTTGCTCCTAAGGTTCAGGCTCTCTCACTGGGGCCCTGGGGAGCTGCGCAGCTGCTGAGTAGTGTTCAGGAAACAAGACAGAGCTCTACCAAGTCCTGAAGGGACCCTCTCTTACAAATGAAAAAGATTGTCTGGGAGCATGATTAGTAGAGCGTCAGGAAATGAAAAAGAAAGAGAGGGAGGGAGGGAGGAAGGAAGGAAGGAAGAAAGAGAGAGAGAGAGAGGAGGAGGGAGGGGATTCTGAGACCAAAGAGTGGAGTAACTTGCCTTCTGGGGAAGTGCCTGCCTCCCCTGAAAACCACATGTAGATCCCCCTGAACAAGGGCACGAGTACCCCAGTAGAGCTTGGCTAAGCAATCCAGTGGATACTGACAATTTCAGGTTCCCTAATAAGCACGGCTTTCCACCTTGGCGACTTCCATGCAGGAGCATCAAATACATCAAATTCTCCCTCCCCCCGAAGCCATAATCTGTGTTCGATGGGGTCCTGCACCCACCCCCACCCCATCTTAGAAACTAGCAATTACAAACAACACCAGTTCTGAGGCCTCCAGACAGATATACTCTGCCCAGAGTCATTTAGAAAATGTCAGAGCTTTTAAATCCAGGTCCAATTGACTCTGAATCCCATATTCTTTTTTTTTTTTTTTGGTCGCACCACATGGCTTGCAGGATCTCAGTTCCCCAATCAAGGATTGAACCCGGGCCATGGCAGTGAAAGCCCGGAATCCTAACCACTAGGCCACCAGGGAACTCCCAGACAGATATACTCTGAAGCAAATGCAGAGAACACTTTTCACACTAATATTTTGTGGCGACATTAGGGAAAAGCACTCTGTTCACCACGCTTCCTCTGCGCCTAGAACGGTGCCTGGTGTCTAGCTTAATGTTGAACAAATGCTCAACAGCCATTGGCTAAATTGCCTTAAACTTGGCCTCCATCATTGGATTCTACCTGTGAGCTCCTTGAGGGCAGAGGCTGTCCTTTTGCACCCAGGCAGGAACCGGCACACAGTGGGCACTGGAGACAGGCCGTGGCCTTCCTTTACCAGGGAAGTAACCAGTCTGGGTGCCCTCTGGCCATCCAATCTGACTTGCCCTGTGCTCTGGCTAAAGACACCTTGAATCTATTCATTCTAATGCATATAATGCAAATGACTGGAGTTTAATAGCTCTTCTCCCTCTCTAGTCTCTGAGATCCTCGAGGATGGGGGCCATTTCTTATTCATTTCTTTCATCTCTAGCACCTAACACTAAGTAAACAATGGGCTGAGTGATGAAATGCCATTTCACGCAGTGAAAGCACAAAGCAAGGAAATCACACCAGTTAGAGGTCAGAGGACCTGGCCTTGGCTGGGTGTGTGCCTTTGGGGGAAATCACAGGGCCTCTCTGGGCTTCAGATTCCTCTAGGGTAAAATGAAGAGGTTGGGGTGTATGAATTCTGCAGCCTGTTCTTTTATGGTCCTGCCAGAAGTGCCAACAGATTATGATGAAACATTAGAAGGGAATCTGGCAGTGAGCAGAGGACCCTTACTTAAAAGTTCTCCTTTCGGAATCCTAGCCTCAGTCACAGCTGGATTCTCTTGTCTCCAGAAGCCTCTGATTGAGCACGTCAATCTGTTTCCCCCGGGTGGCAACCATGCTAAGTAAGCGTCACAGGTACTACCTAAAAATGAACCCACTGTATCCTTATTTCAAAACACGTGGGAACAACCACTTTGAAAAACTGGCGGTTTCTTCTAAAGTTAAACGTACACTTACCATATGACCCAGCAATCCCACTTCTAGGCACATATAACCAAGAGAAATGAAAACAGATATCTGCACAAAGACTTCTACATGTTCCCAGAGGCTTTATTTATAATAGCCAAAAAGTGGAAACAACACAAGTGTCCATCACCAGGAGAATAAATAAACTAGCTGTGACACTTTCATACAATGGAATGTTCGTCAGCCATAAAAAGGCAGACTACCGATCCACCCAACAGCATGGATGAATCACCAAAACATTAAGCTGAGTAAAAAAAGCCAGACACAAAAGACCACATATTGTATGATCCCACTTACATGAAACAGGCACAAATAATCTATGGTGATAAAAGTCAGATCAACGGTCGCCTGTGGGGTGGGGCTTGGAAAGGGGTGAGAGGGAACTCGTAGGAGTGTTGGAAATGTCTTACATCCTGAAGAGGGTGAAGGTTACACGTGGATGTAGACATTTGTCAAAACTCATCAGATTGTACAGTTAAGATCTGTGCATTTCACTAAAGGCAAATTATTCCTCAGTGAAAAAGCACATATTATCGTCAGATACTTGGACTCATAGAAATAAAGCAAAGGTGTAATCCTTGGGCACGTTACGCGGTAAGTCAAAGACAAGTACTGTATGATCTCACTTATATGTGGAATTTTCAAGAGGCAAACTTGTAAAAATAGAGAATAAAATGGTCGTTCCCAGGGATGGGGGGCAGGACCAATGTTGTTTAAGGAAACAAACATGCCATGAGTAGTGAATAAGCCCTAGAGCTCTACTGCACAGTGCAGTGAAAGTAGACAACAATATTGTATTATAATCATCAAACTTTCTAAGAGACTGGAACTTAATTATTTCAACCACTAACAAGAAAGGATAATTATGCATCATGATAGAGGTGCTAATTATAGCTCCGATGGCAATCACATGACAATATATAAATTTATCACATTAGCATGTTGTACACAAATCTACAGAATGTTATACGTCAAATATATTTCAAAAAATCGCAAATCAAATAAATAAAGCGACAGTGTTGTGAATGACAAAGTAATGATAAATGTGGACGCAGCCCTTCTTCTAAAGCGGCAGTTTACAGAAGACCTACTCTGTGTCGGAAGCTACAGATATACTTTCTCCAATCTTTACAACCTTCAAAGTAGGTATTCTTGTCCCCATTTTATAGATGAGCAAATTCAGGCTTAGAGAAGGGAAATCGAGGGCCCAGGCCACGCAGCTCGGTGGTGGCAAAGCTGGGGTTTGAACTCAGGTCTCCCTGACTTCAGTGTCCGGCCTTTTCTCACCATCCCTTTCTAACTACCTGGTGGGGCTAACCGTCAGTTCCCCTCCACGGAACTCGCGCCAGGACCCTAACCCAGCTCTCTGGCTCCCCGTCGGGCATGCAGGCAGGCGGCCCGTGCGCTCTCGCCCACATCTTCTGGAAGCCGGTATCGGCAAGGGCAGCTTGGCGCCTTTGTGGGTTTTGCCCTCTTACCCTCTCGTCAGTGGCCACTTCTCTAGCTCAGGCTTGACCCAGCCTGCCACCTCTCTTTGCTAAGTCTCCCTGAAGCCACGAAAAGAGCCGGCCGGACCCTTGGGACATCAGGGCGGTGAAGCACGCTCCCAGCCCCCGTGGTCAGAGACCACAGGCTGGCTAGCTCCGTAGCGATAGAGCAGGTCAGAGCACCGTCTCAGCGCCCTCACCCGGGGGGCTCAGACCTTACACAACTGCTGATCCTGAATAAACCCCAAGACCTACCCGTGCCCCTCTTTTCCTCACCAAACACATGACACATACGCGAAAGGAAAGCCCTGGGTTACGTCTCTGGATCCAGCTGACAAGCAGTTCTCCGGACTGTACTCAGACCTCAGGGGAGAGGATCTGTATTTGAGGGCTATTCAAATTCTGAGAACTGTTATCTGGTTTAATTCTTTCATCCCCACACGAAGCCTCCTTGAGGGCTCTCTTCTTTATTCGGGAGTGAATTGGTGGGGTGGGTCTGACTAGGAGAAGGGGGACCACAAAGCTGGAACTAAGGGGAGGTCAACGAAGCAGAAGAAAGGGTGGGACTTTCCTAGCCAAGATGTTTCTGTATCGACGCCTGGCTTTGTAGCGAAAGTCTCTTACTGACAAAACCCTCGGCCTTGTCCAAGCTTTGTCAGCTGTGCCGTTCGAACAGCAGAACTACAAAAGTCCACTGTAACTTGCAGTTTCCCCAACGCACAAAATATCAAGACACCAAGTAGGCATCAAAATACTGCCCGGTCTTCTGCACAAATATTTTAACATGGAATCCAAGAGGAACGGTTTGACCTGACTTCTACCAGGCTGCCTACCTTGACGTGCTTACCACCCTTCTGCGAAATGGTACCCAGCACCCCGGCGATCGGATGGGGAGTCAAAGAGGTGATCACTTGGAACAAAAACCCCAAAGGGACCGGACTGTATCTCACTGAATAGAGCATGTGATGCCCTCCACCACCACCCCGCCTCCAGCCCCGATTCCTTCCCAGTTGAATTCCCATCCCTCCTGCCTCCCCCCAAAGTCCCCACCTTCTCTTACCTTAATTCTCGACCATCGGCGGAGACACGGGAAGATGCTATGGCCGGGCAAACGTACCTTTTGGTGGCCGGAGCCGCTTGGCCTGTTTTAGAGCAGCTCAGTGCTGGCCCGAGCAGGGCCTGGCGATCTTGTGCCCTCCCCTTGCTACTTTCTACCCTTCTAGCAGAGTCTAAACGAGGCATTTCCTGCTAGCTATCTATTAAGAATGCAGAAAATGTACTCCAACAAGTCAATCGGGTTGGGCACCTGCAGGAATGAGGAAAATAGGTAGTTCTTTTTTTTTAATTTCTTTCTTTTTGCATTAAAAAAAAAGCACTTAGCGATATTGTCTCCTAAAGTGGGCGGCCAATTGTTTGCCCGGAAACCACACACAGAGTAGTAATGAAGCCTCGTGGTGGGGCTGGGATCCAAGTGATGTGACTTTCAGTCTCTGGAACCAAGAGAAGGTTTGGCTGGTCTCTAGTTTCTTCCTTTCTCCCCTTGGGAAGAGAAAGGGAGTGCAGCCCCCTAGGATTCTGGACTTTCTCAGCCTTCCATGGACCCAGAGGGATTGAGGACTTCTCCAAAGCGGCAAGAGATGAAGCAGTTCAGGACTCCAGCTGCAGGTTTGGAGCAAAGGAGTCCCAGTCCTCGTTCTGAAAAATCTTCAATAGAACCTCAGTAAGTGGCACCATCATTCAGACCCCAAAGCCTGGAGCCGTTCTTTGCTTCCCCCATTCTCTGTTTCAGTCATATTAATTTAACAGATATTTATTAAACACCTACTATATGCCAGGCACTATTCTGGGAGTTCTGTTCCATAGTGAACAAAACAGACCAAATCCCTGCCTTCCTGGAATAAATACACACACGTTTTATGTTTGTACGTTATGTGGACTTGGCAGATGGCAGTAAGTACTACACGGAGAAATTAATCAGGAAAATGAAGCAGAGACAGGGAATAGGAAGTGTCTCATTTATCCAAGGCGGTCATGAAAGAATTTTCTGATAAGGTGACGTTTGATCAGAACCCCGGGGGGGAAAACCATGTTGATACCTGCTCTCCTGATATCTGAGGAAACATCTAATACAAAAGGCGGCCTCACACCTGGCTTGTTCACAGAAGGACGAGGTGGCCAGTGCGGCTGGAGAGGCGGAGGGAGGAGAGATGGGGCCACAGCACAGACAGCCTCCCCCGCCACGCTTAGGCTGTGGGCTTTTCCTCTAAGTGAGAAGGAAACCTGTTGATGGTTTCCATCCTTTCTCGCCACCTCCACCTGGCTCACCCTCGTCCAAACCCCCATCATTTCTCCCCGGGGCCACAGCCTCCTAACTGACTCAGTACTTCCACCCTTCGCCCTTTCTAATCCTTCACCCCAAGGCAGCCAGAGTGATCGTTTGAGGACATGCATCAAATCCTGTCACTCCTTGTTGAAAATCTTCCAGTGGTGTTTGTTCCTGGCCCGTGACCCGGCCCCCCCCCCACCCTTGCTGTCTGTCCCCATCTCTTACCACCGTCCCCTTCACTCCACTCCAGCCCCACTCACTCCTGAATGGTCCTTGAACAAGTTAAACACCCTGCCGTCTTCACACTGACTGTGTTCTCTCCCCGGGATGCTCAGCCCCCTGACACCCTCCTGACTTGCCCTCCCCTTCATTTAAACCTGGGCTCAGTCACTTCTTCCGAGAAGCCTTCCTTCATCATCCTATCCACGTCAGCAGCATCTCCCACTCTCTGTCCTCTTACCCCACGTCCTATTTCTTCACAGCACTTTTCACCCCTGGACGTCATATTGCCTATTTACTTGTTTACAGTTGGTTGCCCCTTCTAAAATCATGCCTGGTATATAGTAGGGGCTCAGTAAATATTTGTTGAGTGAATGAATGAGTAGTGGAGGGAGAGAAATTATTCAGGTATTGACACAAATGGACAACCACAATGGTAATGAATCAATATCTGGTGCAGGGGAGCCTGTGATAAGGAATCCTGACTTCATCAGCAAAGGTAGGGTTGTCTTCCTTGTGCAAATAATGCTCCAGCTGAGATCTAAGAGGCTGAGAAGGAGTTAACCACGCAAAGAGGGGAGGGATGACTGGTCCAAGCGGAGGAAACAGCATGTGCAGCAGCCCTATGGCGGGAGGGGCCTGGGAAATATGAGTCATAGGGAAAAGGAATGGAGACAGTGGGAGAGAGCATGATGCAAGGTGAGCTGGAAAGGTAAGCAGGGGCCAGAGCAAGAAGCGCTTTGCAGACCCTATTGAAGAATTTTGTCTCTTTCCTAAGCAGCAGAAGAAGAGGAAGCTATTTAAAGGTTTTGTGGAGATGTGTGTTGAGGAGAGTGGGGAAGGGGACGGAGTGGGAAGTGACATAATCAGGTATGCATTTGTTTTCTTTTTTTATTTATATTTTATATACCCCACGGCTTGCACAATTTTAGTTCCTCAACCAGGGATCGAACCTGCACCCTCGGCAGTATGAGCGCAGAATCCTAACGACTAGAATGCCAGGGAAATCCCCAGATAATACATTTTTGAAAACCTCTGTCTGACCGCAGTATAGAGCAAGGATGAAGGAGCACATGGCCGTGAATAGACCAGTTGGAGGGCTGCTTGCATGGTCTAGGGGAGAGGTGATGGTAGCTGCATCTGGGAGTTGAGGTGGAAGCAGAGAGAAGTGGATGGACTCAAGATGTAGTATTTAGAAAATAAAATTGACAGATTTGATACCAAATTGGATATAGGGAATGAAGGGTCTCAAGGATAACTCCTCGGTTTGCGGGTTGCATAACTTGATTGATTAGAGTGTCTTTCACTGAGCTATGAAACATTGCAGGTGCGTCTTCTTTACAAGAGGCAATAAAGATTTCTGTCTGAACATGTTGATTTTGAGGAATTTTTGAGCTATCTAAGAAGGGAGGATAGTAGTCAGTAGGGAGCGAGGTCTGAGTTGGAGCTATAAACTTGAAAGCTGATGTTATGTAGACGGTCATTGAAGCCTTGGGCTCTAACTCACCCAGGGAGAGTAGAGAGTGAGACATAAAAAAGAACTAAACCACTCTAAAAAAACACGGGGGAAAATAAAGAACAAAGACCTGCTCGTGTAACTGCAACATTTACCAGCCAGGTGGAAGCAATGAGCCAGCAGACATTACTGAGAAAGAATGGCAAAGAAGGGAGGATAAACATCTGGAGAGTGTCAGGACCCTACAGCCCAAAGAAGAACATGTTTCAAGATGGTGGAACCCATCACCTGGGTCAAATGCTGCTGAGAAGTGGGAGAATATGATGCCTGAAAAATTTCTGTTGGATTTAGTAGCATGCAAGTCATAAATGACTTTAGTGAGAGATGTTTGCTGGAGTGATGAGGCCAGAGGCAGACTCCAGTGGGATGGGAGAAGAGGAAAGTATGGACAATGTGAGACGGACTTTGCAAGACTTTGGAGGTGAAAGAGAGTGGAAAGATTGAGCAGAATCTGGGAGTGAGAGTATGAGCGGTTGACTGACTTCGTTGTGCGTTTTCCTTGAAGGGATAGATTTCAACATGATTAAAGGCCAATGGAAAGGATCCAGTTCAGAGCAAGAGACTGAATATACTACAAAAAGAAGGTATTGTTAATAATATAAAATATTGGAGAAAGCAAGAGGAGAGGATGGGATCAAAGTCCAGGTAGAAAGATGGGCTTTAAATGCAAGGAGAGACTGTTTTGTCGTAAGAGGAGGAAAGGGGCATAGGATGGTCCTAGACAGACAAAGTTTATAACCTTGGTACCTATGGTAGATATTTATCTCCTTATTTTCAGTGGAAGGAGAATTGGACTAGGAGGCAAGAGATCCTGACTTTTATATAGGATCTTCCCCTAAATAGATTCACAGCCTTGGGGAAGTTCTCATTTCTTTGCCCATTTTTAAAGGAAGAGTACTCTATTAGATGATCTCTAGGATTTCTTACAGCTGTGCTTATTCTAAGTAAATCAAGAGAATGTGAAATTCAAAATGGTAGAAAATTAACAACCTGAAATGTTTACTTTTTATTGTTTTCAAATGCAGTGCTCACTTCCAGTTCAAGGTGATAGACCTAGGCAATGTATTTAATCTCATCTTCCCTCCCAAATCCCACTAAAATGCCCAAAGAAATATACAAATAAGAAAAAAATCCAGAAAAAAAATCCAGAGCAGTGCTAGAAAGCCCAAAAAGGTATCACCTTCAGACCAGATAAATATAATGGCTAATAAGTTATTCAGTACTTCCGGTGGGCCAGCTACTGCACTAAACAATTTACATGTATTAAACCACTTAAATAATTCTACAAGGTAGGCACTATTATTATCCAATTTAAAAAATGAGTAAACAGAGCCACAGAGAGGTTAAGAGGTTGTCCAACCCAGGCAGTCTGACTCTAGAGTCTATACGCTCAACCACCATTGTGTGACCTTTCAGAAACAATAGGATATTTCTAGAAATTATTCTGTGGAACCCACATCCTGCTAACACAGGAACAGGAGAAGGATATTGGAGAAATAATTATGAATCCTCCAAATAGAGCCCCAGAAAAACTCAGAATTCGCAGGGGCTAGGAGCTAGAGTGAGTCATGGAACAGAAAGTAGAGAAGCTAAAGGTCTGCCAAAGCAGCTGGGCCATTCTCCAACTCTGTGCACAGTGTCTTGCTGTAGTGTTCAGCCCTGGCCATAGCCAGTGAGAGCAGCTTTCTAAATAAAGCCCTTCTTGTGCACAGAAAGGGAGCCCAGCATCGACTCTGTGGTTGGAGAGAGAAGTGGGGTATGTCCAGGTAATTTGGGGACCACCATAAGGATATGGAGACAAAGGACATGTTGGCACAGCAGTTAAATCCTCTAAACTTTCCACATGCTTCATAAATGGGAACCCTCCTGTTGGTACATCCTAACCATTCACCCACACAGCTCTGTCACATTCCGAGAGAAAACCTGTCAGGTGAATAGTGATTCACAACTGCTGAGGACTCCAACCAGGTTACCAAAATGTAGCCAAGTCCTTCATATGAATGGCTTGTCACCAGACATTTCAGGAAAATCAACAGCACAATGGAGAAACACTAGGATGAACAAGAAAACAACTGACTTCTGAGGGAAAAGTTAGTGTGGAAAATGTTTTTTAAATTCTACCTTATATCTCGAGAGATGTCTAAGAGAATATTGCATCCCTAGAACAAAATTAGCCTGCTAAGAAGAAGTCGTCAGAGAATAAGACAGAGTTACAAATGGGAAACAATTGCTGAAAATAAAACAGGTCAATCGCAATGGGCATAACTTGAAAATGGTCTTAGTAGCTTGGAAGCCAAGTCATGGAAGATCAGTAGGACAGACTACAGACAACAAATGAGTATTTCATATTTTTATAGGTTTCAAATCAGTAGGAAACAGGTGGGTGAATCATTTGATGGTATCAAGACAACTGGCTATTCATTTGGAAATGAATTAATTTAGAGGCATATCTAAAAGCTCAGTTATCCCCTTTCTCTCCTGCTTCAACTTCTCAATCTCTACTGGATCATTTCTATCATTATCCCAACCACCTCCATTTCCATTCCTTTCTTCCCCTTTGCAGCAACACTTCTTGAACTTGTGGTCCATGGTTGGTCATCATCTCTACATCTCACCTTTCCTTTCCCACCTAAACTCAGTCCAGGAGGGTGTCCATTCTCACCACTCCAACGTATCTGCTCTTGTCAAGGTCGCCAATCACTTCAACGTTACTAAATCCAATGACATCTCTCTGTCCTTGTCTTACTCGACCTCTTAGAGGTATTTAGCAGGGTTGATCACTTTCTGCTGTTCTTCAAACATCCTCCTCTGGGCTTCCATGGCACCGCTCTCTCCTGTTTTTCTTTGACTTTGCTGCCTCTTTCTTCCCAATCTCCTTTGCTCAACTTCTCAACCTTGGGTTACCTCAGGGATTGATTAGTTCTGGCCTCTCTCCTCTGATGCTGTAATCTCTCATTTGATGATCCCAGCCTCAGAGTCATAAATATCTTCCATGTAACGATGACTCACAAATTTACATCTCCAGCCCAGCCCTCTCCCCTAATAGGCACCACAAACAACATATGTTGAAAACTGAGCTCTGAATTCCCCTCACTCCAACTGTTTCTCATGTTTTATGCAAAAGTAAATACCATAAGAGTTAAAGATAGAAACATAAAAATTAAACTATTAAACTACAAAAAAGAATATATAGAAACATATATATGGGAAATATATTACAATAAGTATCATACTGAGATAGGGAAGGTCTTTCTAAGCATGTCACAAAGCTCAGGAGACATAAAGGGAAAGATTTCCCAATTGACACACAAAAAACTTCTGCATGACTAAAATCAACATAAAGTTTGAAGACCAAGGGCAGAATGAGATATACTACTTGCAGTACTTATCACAAATGACTACTATCTATAATAGAAAAAGAACTTCTACAAAGCTTTAAGAAAAGCCAAGCAAGTCAATAGAAAACTTGACAAAGGATATGAAGAAGCAAATCCAAGAGGAAGAAATGTCAAGTGATGAACAGAAGCTTCTCTTCCTTAGTTATTAGGGAAGTACAAATTATAATGAAGTACCATTTTCAACTATCAGATTGGCAAACACTTTAAAGGTCAATAACACTTAGTATTAACAAAAATATGAGGAAACTGCACAGTTTCACACACCGTTGTAGTGAATGGTGTTGTGAGTTCAACATTTCTATAGGGCAATTTGGCAGAATCAATCAAAGTTTAAAATATATACATGATTTATAATGCAGCACCACTACTTTATGAAATCTATTTTAAAGAAATACTAGAAGACATTTAAAAATCAACTTGGTCACTTCCCTTGTGGTCCAGTGGGTAAGACTCCATGCTCCCAATGCAGGGGTGCCCGGGTTTGATCCCTGTTTGGGGAACTAGATCCCACATGCATGCCACAACTAAGAGTCTGCATGTGGCAACTAAAAGATCCCATGTGCCGCAACTAAGACCTGTCACAGCCTCAATAATTAAATAAATATTTTAAAAATAAATAAATTTAAAAATAAAAGGGTGAATTTTATTAAAAAAATCAACTTGCATTTAACAAAAACAATGTTCTGATTTATAATGAGATAACTACAAGTCAAATGTGAAGTTTCAACATGAACACTATTCATCTGTGCAAACCTCCAGAGAGACTGATAACACCGTTGGCCTTTGCTTAATTTAAAAACAAAACAAAACTAAACCAAACTAAAGAATGTCAATCTATAGAGAGGTACAGTAAAAAAATTCTCTTTTTATTGGATGGGTAGAGCCTGCAGCTATTAAATAAGCAAAGGTATTCTCAGGGGGAGGGAGGCCAGGGGATATTTACCTAAAGTATTTATTAAAATTTTATTATAGTTTATGGTAGGAAATGAAACACACTCGTGTCCCTGCTCCTTTGCTCTTTTATTAATGAATTAGGATTCCCATAATCTAAATTCACAGTCCAATTATAGCCAAGTGTTATCCAAATCTTTTCCTATCATATTTATTTAGTAAAACTAACACACCCATTAAGACTGCATTATCTAAAATCAGTGTTTCCTTTGCAATGCTCCGCAGCAAAGCCGATGTGTTCATTACAGTTGTGTTAACAATCAACGTCGATCGCCACGTGATCAATTTAGTTTCAGCTGACACCACCATGAGAAGCGCCCTCCCTCTCCTGTTATTGGCATGCCCGACACATGCATCTTTGCAGCTCACATACTCTTCCTATGAAGATTTTCCTGACTACCCCCTGCCATATGGAGAAAGGATCAGTGCTTCTTTATGGTCCCACTGCTTCCAGGCCAGCCTTCTATCAAGACCGGCAGCACCAGCAGAACCTGGGAAGCTTGTTAGAAATGCAGAATCTCAGGCTCTACACCAGACCTACTGAATCACAATCTCTGGAGGTGAGGCCCAGCATTTTAACTAGTTTTTCAGGTTTCTCATGCTAAAGTTTAAGAAGCACTAACCTAAGTGTACTTGACCAGAGCCTCATCAGTCTCTGGGTACAAATGAAGTCACATTTACAACACTGCTCAAGTGACACTAGCTCCCTTGATCACCCACATTTGCAGGACTCCCAAATCCTTTCCAGGTCTGCTCCCTTCTCCCCAAAGTATTTCTGGGAGTGTGTTCACACATGATCCAGAGTTGATCAGGGCAGCTGCTCACCTCTGATATGCCTGGTCTCCATTGCTGTTCAGCAGGCAACTTTTAAGCTGATAGTTCTGCATAAGCCACTTAAAAGCTAGTCCAGTCCCCCAAGTGAGCAAACTGTGTTTTGGCCTGGTGGAGTGAGATGTGGGTAACTGCTGGTCACAATGGAAGGCTAAACATGTTATTATCTGCCCTACAACTTGCATTGATCAATTGAATTGCCCAGCCAAAGGCAACTTGTTTGCATCTCTCCAATTGAAATAGCTTACTCAAGGGTTTCGACCTGTAATTATCCTCTCCTCTCTTGCACATCCATTTCTCTGCAGCATCCCATCAGCATACAAGTGATATATATATATATATGTGTGTGTGTGTGTGTGTGTGTGTATGTGTGTGTGTGTGTGTGTGTATATACACCTACTTTTAAAAAAAGACTTCTAGTTCTGGTCTGGCATGTAAGAAGCTTGGAAGTCACCACTGAATCCTAACAATAAGTAAAAAGCTAAACAAACTAAAAAATCAACTCTTCTTAGATTCATAAGAAAACTGAGGTCACAGGGCAAACCGCTGCTCCCAAATTGAAGAGACTGACTGAATTACAATTTACTAGAGCAGAAACCACTGAGGGAAGTGGTGCTGGGGCAGGAAAACCTGAACTGTAATCGACAAATTGCTGGAGGCTCAGTATAGACAAGTCTGAGAGATAAAATACTCCAGGGGGACCTAGTCATCAGTGAGTGTCCACATTTTATGAGTTTTACCTCCAGGAGCTCGACCAGGTTCTCACAATAAATATGCGAGAAAAATCCCCTCCTGCTTCCAACAGGTGGAGGGGAAAAGGAACCATTCTGAAATACACCAGAGCACCCTGTTTTTCTTAACAAGGTCTACCCTCAAGAGATACTAGTTAACCAGAGCCTAACCTACTGGGGTTTTTAGTGGAGCCTAACTGACCTAAGGGAAGGGAAATACTCAACTCCAGCCCCCTCTAGCCATCCTGTCCCACCTAAGGGGGAAGAAAAAGCTGAGAAACACTTGTGATGTTCACAGTCCAGAGGCATAGGCTCACTAAAAGACTGAGACCTAATCATAGGACTGTAGAATGCCTCCCCTCCCCCAACACCTTACCAGCATACCACTAAAGTCCTATTTATCAGAGCTCCTTTCACCTCATACATCATGTCCAGATTTCAAGAAAAAATTTCAAGGCATACTAAAAGACAAAACACACAATTTCTGGGTTTTTTTTAAATGATCCTCTCAATAGAGAAAAAAATATTTAATAAATTTCAACACACATTCATTAAAATAACTTCAGAAAACTCAGAATGGAAAAGAACTACCTTAATTTGATAAAGGGCATCTGTAAAACACTGACATAATAATTAATAATACATCAAAACTCACAATTTGAAGAAACAGAGCAACCATTGGAACCAGATACAGCAGGGATGTTGGAATTATCAGACCAGGAATTTAAAACAACTATGACTAAGTTGCTAAGGGCTCTAAATGGATAAAGTAGACAGTGTGCGGATAGATGGAAATTCTAAGAAAGAACCAAAAAGAAATGCTAGAGATCAAAAGCCCTGTAACAGAAATGAAGAATGCCTTTGGTGGGCTTATTAATAGACTGAACACAGCTGAGGAAAGAACCTCTGAGCTTGAGGACATCTCAGTAGAAACCTCTAAAGCTGAAAAGCAAACAGAAAAAAAAGACAGGGGAAAACCCCAACAATATCCAAGGACTGTGGGACAACTACAAAAGGTGTAATACACACGTAATGGGAATATCAGAAGAAGAAAGAAAGGAATTATTTGAAGCAATGATGACTGAGAATGTCCCCAAATTAATGTCAGACACCAACCCACAGATCCAGAAAGCTCAGACAACACCACCAAGCAGAATAAATGCTAACAAAACTACACTTAGGTATATCAGTTTGCAAATGACAAAAAATCTAAGATAAAGAAAAAATTCTGAGAGAAGCTGGAGGGAAAAAACACCTTACCTACGAGTAGGAGCAAAGATAAGAATGATATCTGATTTCTCAGAAACCACGCAAACAAGAAGAGAGTGGAGTGAAATATTTCGTGCTGAGAATAAAAGTCTACCAATCTACAATTCTGTTGCCTGTGAAATTATCCTTCAAAAGTGAAAGACAAATAAAGACCTTCTTAGACAAACAAAAATATGAAGGAATTGCTGCCAGTAGACCTGCCTTATAAGAAATGTTAAAAGAAGTTCTTTATTTTATTTTTTGTAAACTATTTAAATTTATTTATTTATTTATTTTTAGCTGCATTGGGTCTTTGTTACTGTGTGCAGGCTTTCTCTACTTGTGGTGAGTAGGGGCTACTCTTCCTTGCAGTGCAAGGTCTTCTCATTGCAGTGGCTTCTCTTGTTGTGGAGCACAGGCTCTAGGCACGCAGGCTTCAGTAGTTGTGGCTCGTGGGCTCTAGAGCGCAGGCTCAGTAGTTGTAGCACACGGGCTTATTTGCTCCACGGCATGTGGGATCTTCCCGGACCAGGGCTTGAATCTGTGTCCCCTGCATTGGCAGGCAGATTCTTTACCACTGTGCAACCAGGGAAGCCCCCCCATTCTCTTCTTAAGCCCCTCCACTTGAATTTACTCTCCAGCACTCTGCTGAAATGGCTCTACACAAAGATCACCAGCCACCTCCAACTTGCCAAATGCAATGATCAATTCTCTGCCCTCCTTTTCATCTCCTCACAGCTGATCACTCGTTCCTTCCTGAAATACCTTCTTCTCCTGGCATCCAGAAACCCACACCCTCCCCCTTTTTCCTCCTGTCTCACTGAGCACTCATTCTCAGTCTCTTTTTCTGATCCCTCCTCCCCTGTCTCAGCTGCAAATGCTCATGTGTCTCAGGGCTGGGTCTGGTCCCCTCCTCTCATCTCTTCACTGTCTCTCCTGAAGTCTCCTCATCCAGTCCCCTAGCTTGAAATATTATCCCTATGCTTATGTCACTAAGTTGAAATCTCCAGCTCCGATGTCATCCCTCAGGTTTAGAATCATACATCAGGTGGCCTATTTGCCCTCTCCCCATGGATGTCATACGGACATCTCCAACTTAACATGGCCTCCTCTCTTCCTCAAACCTGTTCCTTCTCCCATCTTTCTTTCTACAGTTAATAGCACTACCAATCACTCAGTTGCTCGGGACAAAATTCTAGAAAGTCATTCTTTTTTTTTTTTTTTTAACAGTCTTAATCATTTATTTACAAAGACATGAACTTGTTTCTATTTGGGAAAATAGACTAAGTGACACAACTGGAGAAAAAATAGACTAAGTGACACAACTGGAGAATACACTTATTACTAACAAAGCAGATTAAGAAGGAATAGGCACATAGTAAAATAACTTCAATATAGTTAATGTGAACTAGAGAAATTTCCCATTGTAAGTAGCATTGAATCTACCAGCCTCACCACCACTATCATTGCTACTAAAAAACGAAAACACATTTGACTAGAAGGAGAATTGGTTTTTAAATACGCTTACAGAATAAATTTTGTCAGTATTCTGCCGGGTATTCAGAATCTAAATCATTCGCCAAAGAAGCTATTCTAAAATCTTAAACTTTCTAGTCAAATGAGAAAAGAAAAGTAAAAACACGAGCAAACCTCACTTTTTTGTTGTTCATCCCTTGAACTATTAATAATTGCATGAAAAGTTATTGCAAATTATTAGGCATGTAAGTCCATAATATTTCCCACTCTGTTAGTTTATTTGAAGCCCGTTACCAGACATGTAGATTCTCAAAGGAAACTTTGTTTACTTACCATGATTATCAGTCGTCAGGTGAATCACCTAAAATCAGAATGTTTTGCCGTGCCCCTTCCGAATCACTTAATCCCTACCAAATTCCGATGAAAGAAAATGATGGCTCTTGGAGACTATTAGGAATAATTATCCCTTCTACAATCTATAATTTGATCTTGGATAATTATGTGATGTAACAATAGAATAATTAGACTTCTTTCTCTCTCTGCATTTGTGTGTGGCATAGTCATGCCACATTTGCTAAATATATTTTTAAATGACCTATTAAAATTAGTCAGCTCTATAAATGTCATGGCTAGGAAAGGTTTAGATAATTGCGATGCATGTGGTGCTCAAGATTGTATTTTAGTTTCCTTCCTTAATACTGGAAAAATTAATTCAATAAAAACTTTTATACCAAATTAGTTCAATGGGCTAGACACTGCTGGGAGATAAGTTAGCAAACCTGACATGGAAATCATTATGGATCACACAGCCCTGGAGGAGAGAAAGACATTCCTCAAAAACCACACACATAAATACATATTTACAAACTAGGATAAAAGTGATGAAAGAAAAAGCATAGTCTTCTGTGAGAGTATAACAGGATTTCAGAAGTTTTCCCTGAAACAGCCATCTGTGAAGTGAGATTCTTTTATTGTTATAAAATATATGTAACTTCACATTTATCATTTTAACCACAATTCAGTGGCATTAAGTACATTCACCATGCTGTGTAACCATCAGCACTATCTATATCCAAAATTTTTCATCTTCCCCAACAAAACTCTGTACCTATTAAGCAATAATTCTTCCTCCCTCCCTCCCAGCCCCTGGCAGCGTCTATTCTATTTTCTGTCTCTATGGATTTGCCTCTTCTAGATACCGCATAAAACTGGAATTGTACAATATTTGTCCTTCTGTATCTGGCTTATTTCACTAGAAAGTCATTCTTGATTCTTCTCTTGCCCTCAATCCCCTCATCCACTCAATCAACAAATGCTATCACCTCTCCCAGCAAATTATATCCAGAATGAATGCAGTCGTTTCTCACCATCTCTACTGCTATTCGCCTAATCGGAACAACCATTACCTCTCACCTGGCCCAGTGCAACAGTCTCTCAGGGCTGCCCTTTTCCTCCATTGTTTGTCCTCCTCTCAGCAGTCAGTGTGATCTTTCTGGAGCAGAAATCACATCACGTCACCCCTTTGCTTAACAGCTCCAAAGGCTTTCTTTTGTATAGCCTGTTTCCAACAGTGTGTTTTTCTGTGTTGGAAATTACTTAATAAGTAATAGGGGACTGATGTGGGGATAACACAGAAGTTGTGCCGGTTAACATGCCATTTTTCTAGCATGCTAACATTTTGAAGCGACCTGTGGCCAACTTCCTCACCATTAAAAAGGCCTGGGACTTCCCTAGTGGCGCAGTGGTTGAGAGTCCACCTGCCGATGCAGGGGACACGGGTTCGTGCCCGGGTCCAGGAGGATGCCACATGCCGCGGAGCGACTGGGCCCGTGAGCCAAGGCCGCTGAGCCTGCGCATCCGGAGCCTGTGCCCCACAATGGGAGAGGCCACAACAGTGAGAGGCCCACGTACCGCAAAAAAATAAAAAATAAAAAAAAATAGGCCTGAGCAATATACGAAGACCCTAAGCAAAAAGCAGGAAATCTGCAGAGACTTTCCTTTAGTACTAGTGTGGCTGCTTTAGTTCTTTCAATAGTGGCTGTGGTCTTTTCTGTGGTAAGCTATCTGTCCAAGCTGTGAGTACAGATGAAGAGAAAGATGCTGCAGAAGCATTTCTCCCATGGTAAAATGATGAAAAGTAAAAAGGCTATGTCCTGAATCATTTATTTAGTTTCACTGAGGATTGTCTTTATTAGAAGTGAATGCCCTCAAGGACTCATATCTTGGAGGAGGAAGCTGACCCAGGGTTTAATACTGTGAAGGATTAACTGGTGGGGATACAGGACACAAATGCCATAGAGACATAACTCCACTATTACTACCATTGGAATTGCTGTTACTTTCTTAATGCTCTGGTTACCATGTTCCTTGGGTTTTGAGTGGTTTTCCCTAACCCTACATTTTCCCATAAAGCCCTATTATTTTTAGCACACATTTTTGCAGAATGTGAAGTTTTTCAGAGGCATCGTTATAATAGAAACATCTGTACTTATAAAATCCAAACTTCTTACCACCCTCAGTCTCCATGTTATATTTACCTGCAAAATGTCCTGAATCCAATCACTTCTCACCTCTTCCACAGCTACTACCCTAGTCCAAACCACCATTTTTGCTTGCCCAGACTACTGAAATAGGCTCCTTTCTTCTCTCTTCCTTCTAGTTCATTCTCTACACAGCAGTAGAGATCCCTAAAAAGATCCCTTAAAAATATAAATCAGATTGCACCAACACTCTGTTTAAAAATCAACTCTTTTGGGGGGGAGGGATAAATTGGGAGTATGGGATAAACAGATTCACACCACCATACAGAAAAATAGATAAACAACAAGGATTTACTGTATAGCACAGGGAACTATATTCAATATCTTGTAATAAACTATAATGGAAAAGAACCAAAAAACGAATATAGATATATACATATATATGTATAACAGAATCACTTTGTTCTATACCTGAAACTAATACAATATTGTAAATCAACTATACCTCAATTAAAACCAAGTCCAAAAAAAGTTTAAAAAAAATCAACCCTCTAACTGCTTTCTATTATATTCCAAATAAAACCCATTCCCTTTCCATGGCTCTCAAACCATGCCTCAGAGTCTTTTTGTTTGCTGCTCCCTCTTTCTGGAGCTATCTTTCCCCAGCTCTTCACTTGGCAGGTTCTTTCTCATCATTCAGGTACTGGCTTAAATGTTATCTCCTCAGTGACCTTCCCTCCTTACCACCCTAAAGAATTTTCTCCCCCCACTAAATCGGCTCTAGCACATCATCTTGATTTGATTTGTTCCCAGCATCTACCATCTGAATTTATCTTTCAAAAATATATGCATTGTCTATCTCCCCTCCAATTTCCACTTGTTCATTCCTGTATTCCCAGAGCTAAAACAATGTTTGGGTCATAGTTTGTATTCACTGAATGAACAGATTAACTAGTACTTCTGAAAGTTTTATAAGCGAATTCCTGATTGTGTGGGACTCGGACATAAAAAGTTCTAAGATTTGCAGGCCTGTTCTTGTATTCCATGGATATTCTTGAACTCTCCCATTCATTCATTTGAAGAGGTTCATTTACTTCACCATTGTCCCTGTCATCATTCTGGGAGATTTCAATATCTAAGTGGAACTGGAAATGAAGCTCAGTATCTCGGTATTAAGACAGTTAGTTTGGAACAGAGATATTGGTATATATAGATATGAAATAGAGGGTCTTCTCACCACCTGGCCCAAATCCCTACTCTCTTGCAGTGATACTGGCCTTTGCATTTGAATCTGGCTCTTGTTTTTTCATTTTCATCAAAGATGGAGCTACTTCTACTGGTTAGTGATGATGTGTGTAGTCAGATTGGAAGAGACCTAAACTAGTTGGTAAAGACACAACATTTTGGTAACATTTCCGGTTGTCTGCAGAGCAGGTAGAGAGAATACAATGACAGGGAAGAAGAGCATCAGGAGGTCAGAGAATGAAATCATTGTAGGAATCAAATAAATGGATTTTCCAATGCAAATATTCCACTATTCATTCAGGAAAGACATTTTCTATCCAGGAAGATTTCCAGAAATGAGGATTCCATAAGCTTCCCACTGAGAGGTCCTGTCAGAAAGCTTAACCTATCTTACCAAGGCCTTTTTTTTTTTTTTTTTTTTTTTTTTTTTTTTTGCTGTACGCGGGCCTCTCACTGCTGTGGCCTCTCCTGTTGTGGAGCACAGGCTCTGGACGCGCAGGCTCAGCAGCCATGGCTCACGGGCCCAGCCACTCCGCGGCACGTGGGATCTTCCCGGACTGGGGCACAAACCCTTGTCCCCTGCATCGGCAGGTGGACTCTCAACCACTGCACCACCAGGGAAGCCCACCAAGGCCTTTTGCTATGATTCAAATCCAGTTCTGCATGAAGATGAAGAAAAAGAATGTAATAAACTGTAAAATGAAATTTTTTATGTTCCCCAATAGAGATTAACTCTACCTGTGAGTCTTGTGTTTTCAAATTCTTATCTCATTGGTTTTATATTACAGATAAGTGTTGTTACTCCCCTTCTCTTGCCCTATTTGTTCTTCACATTTTTCTAAAAATGCGGAGATTATCACAGAATACAACATTCATGACGATGATTCCCACCCCTGAAAAAATATCTGATTGTCTACTTTGTGCCAGTCATTGTTCTAGGCACTGGAGAGACAGCAGAGCCCAGGAGGAAGCCATGGCTATTACAGAGCTTGCAAGGCAGCCGGGTGGGGAGAAGGGGGGGTGGGGAAGGCAAGTAAATAAATAAGATAATCTGTTGCTGTGAAAAGGATTCAACAGTAATAGCATCAAGGGGGAGAAGAGGGTGGTTTACTGACGGTCAGGATTTCTAAGCCAGGTGATACTTAAGCAGTCTAAAGGATGAGGAGAGATCCAGATGGGCCGGGGAGAGAGCATCCCAGGCTGAGGCATGTGCAAAGGTCCTGGGATAGGAATGAGAACCCAAGGTGATGGTAGTGTGATTGTGATGAGTCTGGAGAGGCAGCAGGGCAAGATCACTCAGAGCTTTGCGCTCAGGCCACAGTAAACAGTTTGAACATTATTCTAAGTGTGACTGGAGCATTTAAATAGAGAGCCATCAGGGCACTGTGGGCAGTAAATGTGGTAGAAGTGGACATGGGGAGAAGCATTCAAATGTTGCATGTATTTGGAGTTAGAGCCAACATGGCTTGGATGTGGGAGGTGGAGAGAGAAACCAAAGACAATTCCTAGATGTGGGGTTTGGACAGTTGGGCTGCTGAGGTGGGAGAACTGGGGGAAGAACAGGGTCTTTCATTCCAATATTGAAATCAACAAGAATGATGACAAGGTGGTGGTAAAGCCAATGAACCTCTTCAAATGAATGAATGGGAGTGTGCAAGTGTATCCATAGAATACATTCATTCATTCAACAAATATTTATTTGAGCCCCTATTAAGTACCAGGCACGGTGCTAGGCTCTAGAAATGGTATTGCTGGATCACTGCCATATTTTTTTTTTGGCTGTCTTATCTCAACATAGATGACAGCTGCCATTTGAGGAGGGTTCATGCCTAATGCTGTCTTTATTCTAACTGCCCCTTCTGCCCCACTTCATCTAGTATATTAATAGATACACACTGGCCCAATCTATACTTGCTAATGGACTGAATCAAATTCAATAGATGCTATAGTGAGTGTAAATACACCAAACCAATAGTCTAACACTACTTGTATCTTAATATGGTAAGCAATATATTCATAGTAAAAAGCATTGAAAGGGCTTCCCTGGTGGCGCAGTGGTTGAGAGTCCGCCTGCCGATGCAGGGGACACGGGTTCGTGCCCCGGTCCGTGGAGCGGCTGGGCCCGTGAGCCATGGCCGCTGAGCCTGCGCGTCCGGAGCCCGTGCTCCACAACGGGAGAGGCCACAACAGTGAGAGGCCCGCGTACCACAAAAAAAAAGCATTGAAATGATACACAAATTTTTATTACCCTAATCTATAATTTCCTAAGAATCGCCTGAAAACCAAAGCTTATCTTGCTCATTTAAAAGATAGTTTTGGGAATTCCCTGGTGGTCCAGAGGTTGGGACTCCGTGCTTTCACTGCCAAGGGCCTGGGTTCAATCCTTCGTCGGGCAGCTAAGATCCCACATGCTGCGGGGTGCACCACGGCCAAAAAAAAAAAAAATTTTTTTTAAAGTAAAAGGTAGTTTTAAAATAAAGAAAAACAAGAGCACAAGATATCACATTTTCAAACTTTAGACATAGTTGAGTCTAGAAATTTTTACATCAAGATGTTGCAGGTTTATCATTATCAAAGTCCAAATTTCTATGAAAAAGCTGGAAATGGCAAATTGAAAAGCGCTTTATTCTTAAGAGCTTTGCTCTTCTAACATTATCATTGCTATTTCAGCAGAAACATTACAAAGGGGTGCAAAAAAGTAGAATACTGGCAGCAGAAAAGTCACCTTTGTGCTGCTTCTGTCTGAGCTTTAAAAATTTTTTTAATTTTATTATTTTTCATTTTTTAAATTTTTAAAAAAAAATTTATAAAAGATTTTATTGTCCAAGCTTTCTTTATCTAGCCTGGGACCACTGTTGCATCTTCATCACACAGCCCGGAAAGGCTACAGATAACTAAACTATAAACACAAGCCAATCTAAAGATGCTATCTGAACGTACTGTATCTAACAACAGTATACTCTTGGTTCCAAATGAAAATTGAAACAAGTCTGTAGGATAGATCTGAACACCTAAAAATAAACTTTAAACTGTTAAGTATTTTTCTCAAGCAATCGATCCCTGCGATAATGGGTATCCAAGAATTTAGGCTATTTGCAATAGCAATTAGTGATTTTAGAAAGGGATAATTTAAACATTTTTTCTCACATCAGGTTGTATTTCACTTAGAGAAATATGAACAAAGCCAGTCAGGTAAATGAAGTGTGGTAAGAAGCAAAAATAATGAGCAGATTTTTTTACACTTATTTATTTATTAGGACATATCACAAGATTACTTACAGTGCTTCATAACTTGTGCTTTTAAAAAATAGAGGGATTTGAAATTATTCTCTGGATTACTGCATAAGTGGTTTTTAAGAAAGAACAACTTGAAGAGCAGCTTCTTGTTTTTATAAGTTGCTCATTTTTCTGAAGCATTTATGAATAGACTTTAAATGAATAGAAGTGACTGTCTAAAAAAAGGCATGCAGTTTGTAAATCTGAGACTCAATAAGGAAAAAATAATGTATAAGAATATTGACAAATATTCACAAAGGGCACATTTATAAGCCTTCCGCTGTTGCCCAAGCCATGGCATTGTTCAAACTAATTAAGAGCACTTGTTTTTTTTTTTTTTTTTTTTGGCCTCACCTTTCGGCTTGCAGGATCTCAATTCCCAGACCAGGGACTGAACCTGGGCCTCAGCAGTGAAAGCACCAAATACTAACCACTAGACCACCAGGGAACTTCCAAAAGCACTTCTTGGCATTATTTGAGAAAGGTATATTCAGAAAACTAGCTAACTCCCACCTTTTCTCCAAGCCTCAGAATCACCAAATAATTTATATCAGGAGAAGATTCCACTCTAAAAAGGAAGAGGTAGTGGCTTCCAGATTGGCCAGATTTGACAATGCAGGGCTCAAGAGCCCAGAGTTACTTGAGAAGGAAGAGATCCTTGGAACAAATTACTCCAATTTTGCTGTCGGGTTTCTTTTGTAGAAAGTAGTAATGATTTCAAAGATTTCATTAATATTGGCAAGACCAGTAATATTCTTACCTTCTAACATGAAGTTTCAAGTATGTTCCTATACAAGGTACTTATAGACTCAGAGGGCAGGGCATACAAGCCTTTCAAAGGCATCTCTGAAGCAACTTGATTCATGCACTCAGGGTTGAATACATTATTTGAAATTTATATATATAGTCTTAAGGAGCATTACTCCTTAGAAACTGTCGGGTAATTGTTGAGCATTGCTGTGCTTACAATCCACCTGTACATTTCAATTTTCTTTTGATAACAAGATGTTATTGTTGCTCCACAATAAATTCCATTTTCAGGACCAATAAAACCTGATTGCTTAGAAAACAGGTGAGTGTTTCATGACTCTTAACGTCTGCTCATCAATATCACCTTGTAAATTATTTACCATTTTCCAGCTGTTTGTGACTTTTGCTCCAGGCTGTTTATATGAAAAGAGCATGAGTACTTGATATCAACCAAACTAATGCGCAGGGGGAAAGAAGTTAGAATGAAAATGCCCTCCTTCTGACAGGCTTAGAGCTAATTTATGTTGTAGTTATGTGTTCCAACCACTGTGTATGGAAGATAAAGCATTCTTACCCTTTCGTTTAGAAAACCAATTTTCCAACAAATTACAATAAATTGTAGTAAAACACAATAAATACAGTGTTTAAATGCTTCTGGCTTATCTTCAAAGGGAATACTATTTTGGTTTGCAGTTTTTCTATGTTTAACTTTCTTCACCTCTTTTACTGATTTATCCCTGGTGAAAAGCCTAAGATTTCTAATAGATCCCAGACATCAACTAAAACATTCTCAGAAAGCTGTCCTGAAGTACAAGAACTCTTTTCTGTCTATAGCGGGTAATGATTACACTGACAGACGGTATAATGAGAAAGCACCAATGCAGTTTATTTTAATTCTTCTAATTTATGAGAATAACTTCTTAATGCTACATCAGAAGTCAATTCATCAATACTGAATTTGGAAAGCACAATCAAGAAAGACCCAAATTTTTATTGGGACTACACAACTTAGCATATACTAGATACCGTGATTCTAGAACAAAATCAAAAGCAAAAATCTGAAATATGCATGATAAAAGTTCTTAAACTCCAGGGGATCCATGAACCACCCCAAACTGTATACAAAAGATTGTGTAGTGCATGCATAGATTTTTCTGGGTAAAGGTCCTGTAACTTTAATCAGCTTCTAGAGGGGCCCAAACAGTACACGGTAGAATTCTGATTTCCTCTGTATTTTCAATAATGGAAGCTGTGGACCTTGGGAAGTTTACTTTTGCACGTTTAAGACTCAATTTTCATGGCAAGAGGGTAGAAAAGAAAAATAAAAGTAACTTGCGAGGACTGGGCAGGGAAAAACTCCAAAGTGTTCTTTACTTCATAAGTTTTAGTAACATGTTCTGGTTTAGAGAGGGGAAATGGGGACATCAGTGGTAACATCATAAGCTGAAGCAAGGACACTCCTACAGGGATTTTTCAGGTCCTTAGAAAAACCAAACTTTAGTACGAATAAAGCAATAGCAATAATTAAAAATGCAATTTAACTCAGGTCTAATTTTGTTTCTGCATATTAACAACTTATTTTAAAATTTTGAATATCACAAACTTCAATCAGAATACTTTAAAAAATATTATTCTGCATGCACTTAACAAATATGACAAAGGAGAAGAATTCAGTTGACTTGTTCACATATATTTAAAATCAGCCAGTATAGATAATCACGAACACTTCACTGCATTGATCTAAGGGCATCCTACCTCTAGGCACACGTTCATGTAACACTACTAGTAATTACCCTGGAGCAGAGGCAAAACAGAGATGGAGGAATCACTCTACAAAGCAAGTTTAAGGGATTAAATGTCATCATCGTCTTCATCGTACTCATCACTACTGAGGACAAAGCTGCTGCCTGTGGACAGGGGCCCTTCCTCCTTAACGTTCCCTGAATCATCCACAGTCCCTCTCTCATCGGAATCTTCAAACAACTTGTCACTGGCATCGTCATCAAATAACTTCTCGTTGGAGTCGTCATCTTCGAACACCTTTTCATCTGTGTCTTCATCTTCCTCATCTTCTTTTCCATCTGAATCTTCAAACACCTTTTCATCTGCATCGTCTTCTTTGTCCTTTTCAACCACATCTTCCAGCCCCTTTTCTTCTGCAACTTCTTCGTCCTCTTTTTCATCCGACTCATCGTCAAATACTTTTTCATACACATCTTCCTCTTCTTCATTCTCATCTGACTCTTCGTCAAACTCCTTCTCAGAGCCTTCTTCATAAAACATTTTCTCAGAGCTGTCATCTTCGAATTCTGATTTTTCAGAGTTATTTTCTTCTACCTCTTTTTCGAGAATGTTTTCATTAAGTTCGTTCTCAGAGCCCTCTTCCTCAAAACCTTTCTCAAGGCCGTTTTCTTCTAACTCTTTTTCGGAGTCGTCTTCAAACTGCATTTCCGAGCACTCTTCAGACCCTTGTTCTGAGCTGCCATCTTCAGCCGCCTTCTGGGGGCTGGCCTCCTCCTCAGGCTCCTGCTCAAGGCCGTTCTCATCAGGATCTGTTTTGCATATCTTCTTTTTGGACTCTCTTTCTGCGTCATTCTCTTCTGACTCTTTTTTAGGACTACCCTCTTCATGCTCTTTCTCGGGGCTGCGTTCTCCGGACTCTCTGTCGGGGAAGTCTTCTTCATGCGCTCTTTTGGGACAGCCTTCCCCAAACTCTCTTTTGAGGCAGCTCTCTTCAGATTCTTTTTGGGGACAGCCTTCTTCAGCCTCTTTTTCAGGGCCACCTTCTTTAGCATCTTTTTCAGAAGCAGCTTCTTCAACTTCTCCCCCATCTTCTGTTTTTTCAAAGTTCTTTTCATCTATAGGTTCTTCAAATGCCATTTCAGTTGTGGCTTCTTGAACATTCGTTTGAGATGTGCAAGGGTGCTCTGAAAAATGCCTAACTCTAGAAGGCCCCACACTTTCTGGAGCCCAGACAGAATCTGAACGCTGAAGGCCTCTGTTGGCTTCGGGAGTGTTGAGGAAAACCTCCCATCCTTTCAGCCTTTCCTCCCTTTCTCTCGTGGTCTCCTCCACCTGTGTACACATGGAAACTGCCATTAAAATATGTTTTAGGCCAAAAGAAGTAACAGCATCTCTGAACATTTCTAATATCGCCGAAAGTACTCTGATTTTATAAGGTATCACTTTTAGGAAATTAAAGCAATTCCCTATCTTCAGTTTCCAACACTTTACATCTTGATTTACTAGAGTTGACCTTAAGATCATTTAAATAAACGCCTAATACCACAGCACTGCAGAAATGTCTCATCAATTAAAAAGTTAATAATTGAACTGTCTGTACTTTACAAGACAGAAAGGAAGAGAAGCGCTTTAATTTGTTCTTCTCTTATTGCTAGCCTGAGCAAGCCTCAAGACTTATAAACTGATTTCAGACTTATAAACTGAAAGATTGAAACATTTTTCTTTCCGTACTCTGAATATAAAGGATTATTTAAAAGAAGTACTGTTAAACAGATTAAACAGAACTTAAAACTTATGTGAAAAACCGCTAGATCAGTATTTGTTGGTAATGAAACAACTCATGTGCCCTTGACAGTTGCAGAACTCACCTGATAATCTGTAGTCCCATCCCACGCCTGGGCAGTGATTTGACGGCCACCAAACCACCTTCCATTGAGGGTCTGAATACAATAATCAGCTTCCTCCGGATCCCTAAAGGACACAGAGGCCACACCATCAGGGTGTCTCTAGAAAGACAAGGAAGAAAAAGAAGGAATGAATGAGAACGTTTAAAGTAAAACATATACATTTGACAAAGTAAGGAAGTAGTGTTCCTTCTGATCATTTGAGCTAAAGATTTTATGTATGAAGTCTTTCTTCTTTTTTACTGCAGCCAGTAACACACAGCTAGCTGCTTCTTCAGCTTAACATTGTCTAGCAAAAACCAAGCATGATATCCTTGGAAATGTTCCTGCTGCTAACACTAACGAGACGCAGAACAGTATGGCTGTTAAGAATGTGGACTCTGAAGCTGAATAGCCCTGGGATTAAATCCTGGCTCTGCCACTTATCAGCTGAATGACCTTGGGCAAGGTGCTCAATCTCTAAACTTCCTCATCTGTAAAATGGCTAACTAAATAAAATGGGTAAAATGGCACCTACCTACCTCAGAGGATTTGGAGGACTTAATGAGATAAATGTAAAGTAGCTGTAGTATGCAATCAATAAATGGTGACTCTTTTAATTATTATGTGCTGATTCTGGATGTTAAAAAAAGGTGAAAAGGGGAACATACAGGAGAGTATTTTTCTTGATTGTTCTTCTCCAAATATGGAAGAAGAAATAATTCAGAAAGAGGGAGAGATGTGGCCAAATAGGGAACCATACGGTCTCACACATGTCTCTTATACTTTTTTTCACCTGATCATAAACTCTAGAGTGATGATAAAGGAAAATAACCAAGGGATATCATGTCTATCAAAGCCTTCGCTTGTAATCTACGTTCATCTAATTATGCTATCTAATACTGCTTACAGATGACTACCACTAGACACAGACCTACTACATAAAAACATTTACGCGGGCCTCCCTGGTGGCGCAGTGGTTAAGAGTCCGCCTGCCGATGCAGGGGATACGGGTTCGTGCCCCGGTCTGGGAGGATCCCATATGCCGCGGAGCGGCTGGGCCCGTGAGCCATGGCCGCTGGGCCTGCGCGTCCGGAGCCTGTGCTCCGCAACGGGAGAGGCCACAACAGTGAGAGGCCCGCATACCGCAAAAAGAAAAAAAAAAAAAAAAATTTACGTAAAATTTGGAGGCATACTGATATTTGGTAATAACTTATTAAAATGGAAGAAAATTGCTTTAGAAATCATTTGCCCAAGCCATGAACTTACATCAAAGAGGAGGAGCCTCCTAACTTGTCCAAACTTGGAACATTCCACCCGAAGGTCTTCTCTGATCTCGTTCAGCACCAGTGGCTCATGCTGCAAAAACACACTTGATTAAAATGGGCTTGGCCCCCTTCTTTAAGTATAAATCCTGAGAATCAAATTTCTTACTTTGACGAACCAACAAATAAAAAAAGGTTTTGCTTAACGTTAGTTGTTTGTCTGCAGTCTCCAAAATTAAAAAAATCAAAGTCAAATGAAGTTAGACTACCACAGCTGCTGCTACTACTACAGGTCTGCCCTGCTTTAAGATGGGGAACGGGCAAGTATGGTACGCAGCACTAGGGGTGTGCAGTGGCAAAGGAGAGGGAAGAGAAGTGTCAGTGGAAATCACAAATAACAGCAGCTGAAGCAGGTGAAGTCCTGTGGCACATATTAAGTCAGAGACTGCTAGTTCCTATGTTCTGCACCGGCATCATGACGACTGTACCGATGAGGAAACTTTATTTTGTGTTCTGCATAGATTCCTATTTACAGAAATGTTGTAACGGGGAGACATATATCCCTTTCATTGACTAAGTGTTCTAAGATTGTTCTTTGTGCTTCCACGATTCTATTCTATTCTAACTCACAGCGTAAACCTCCCCCATAAGGGTTCCTGTTCATCTTGCCTCCAAGTCCCAATGCATGAAAAAGGCTCATAAAATAGTTACGTTATCAATTTGAATTTCAACTACAAATATAAACGAGGATCTCCTACCTACAAATTTCTAATGAAGCAGACTTACACTTTTTAGGAAGCATATGAATTTGTCTATCTCACGGGTTTATATGTTCCTCACCAACTAAAGAGAACAGCAAAACATGACAAGTGGCTTCTCCTTCCTAAAGTTTTGTCAAAAGGCAAAAACAAACAACTGGTAGGCAGTTACTGAAATCAAATTTAAAATCAAAACTATCAAATCCTATAAATCTGAAGCTTCTAAGAGTACAGCTGGCAGGACTCTGGATTTCTCCCACTTATAAAATCTAACTGTGGAGAATATGGCAATTTGTTTTATAGAAAATTGTCAGGCCTGAGAGGAATGGGGAATGGAGATAAACTCCATGTACTCATGTGGTAAAGTCATGTGGTGGCTTTTATGGGGGTGTATGTGTGTGGGGTAGCTCCTATCAGATTGTGAGCTTTCCACAGGCAGGAATCTCCTTTGACTGAATTTTGAATACCTTACAGAACACAGCACAGTCTTTCACGCAATGAACAGTCAATAAAAGCTTTTTCAGAGTTTGATAAACTGTAACTCCATTTTATTTACCAAGGGAAATCAGGGTTATATTAAAAACAAACAAAAACTGTTTCAAAATATTTAACAAATTTAAGCATGATTCCACTATAGGGGGAGGGGTGAATTACCATTTTTATTTCTTTATCAAAGTCTCAGTGCCTTTCCTACAAGAATATCAAATTTCAGCCAAAGACTTCCCAGACCTCTGTTTTCATGTTTACCAGCTTGAAAAACAAATATATCTTCACTGTTCTATAGTATCATGAGGCTTAAAGATAATAACCCTCTCCCCTGGGAAATATCTTTAAACCTAGCTAAGCATGAAAATTTTCTAAAGACAACACTTTGCAAGCAACAGACCTGAGACTAAACTCAGCTGAAACGCTGAAACTTTCCACAGTCAACACTTGTAATGTTTTTCCAGGGTGGTGTTTTGTTTTCCCAGAAATAAACCGTATTTCTCATTCTTTTCCAAGCTAAACCTACACTGTCCAAGATAGTAGCCACTAACCACACGTGGCTACCGAGCACTTGAAATGTGGCTAGTCCAAATTGAGGTGTGCTGCAGGTGTGAAATAAACACCAGATTTTGAAAATTTAGTACCAAAGGGGAAAAAAACTTCAATGTAACATAGCTTATTAACATTTTTATGTTACATGTTGAAATTATAATACTTTGGATATATTGGGTTAGATAAAATTCATCATAAAAATTAATTTACCCCGTTTCATGTTGTTTTTGTATTGTGGCTGCTAGAAAAATTTAAATTACACATGTGGCTCACATTATACTTCTATTGGACAGTGCTAGTATACACAATGAGAAACCTACCTTTGCATCTGAGTTTTGGTTCTTCACCTCTTGGTATTCAAATTTGCCAGGCATGAATTTTTTAAACAAGGCTTTGAATTAAATACTGAAAACCCCTTAAAGTTACATTTAAAATATTAGCCTTCACTGTTCACCCTGATACCAAAGGGTATTTCTAGGTATTTTGGTTCTAACACTAGTCAACTGTCTGGAATAAATATATACAGGTATACCTCGGAGATATTGCATGTTCGGTTCCAGACCAGCGCAATAAAGCAAATATTACAATAAAGCAAGTCACACGAACTTTTTTGGTTTTCCTGCTATGTTTACACTATACTGTAGTCTATTAAGTGTGCGATAGCATTATGTTTAAAAAAGACATGCCTTAATTTAAAAATACTTTGCTAAAAAATGCTAGCCGTCATCTGAGCCTTCAGCGAGTTGTCACAGTAACAAAGATCACTGATCACAAATCACCATAGCAAATATAATAATAATGAAAATGTTTAAACTACTGGGACAATTACCAAAAAAAGTGACACAGAGAAATGAAGTGAGCAAATGCTATTGGAAAAATGGCAGTGACAGACTTGTTCCATGCAGGGTTGCTACAAAAACTTCAATTTGTAAAAATAAAAAAAAGCAGTATCTGCAAAGCGCAATTAAGCGAAGCACAGTGAAACAAGGTGTGCCTGTATTCCACCCCACAAAATCTGATTTCTTTATGACACCCCGGTTACCTGACAATTCAGTCTTTGTCTTCTACTACAAACCTCAGTGCTGATCTGTTCTTTAGATTCATATGGAATCTCTGGACAAATCAAACACTCCCCAAAAACGTCCAATGAAAGCAATTTTCCAGTTGAACACCTCTATCCAGAGTTATATAATGTCTACAACAGCGTTGCTCAACAGAACTTTCTGTGTTAATAGAAGTGAACACTCCATTATCCAATATGGTAGCTACTAGCCACACATGGCTAATACACCCGAGGAATTCAACTTTCATTTTATTTCACTTCAATTAATTTAAATTTAACCACATGTGGCTAGAGTCTAGCATACTGGACAGTCTACTACAGTGATGCACTTTTATGTTCAGGCCCACGAGACACTGAGCAAAAAAACAAGACTTCTGACAGGCTCTCATCAAACTCGTCAGACCACACAAGACCAGTCAGATGGGCAAACAAGGACAGCATCAAGGGTTTCTCTGCCCGTGAACTCTGAAGCCCATCACTGCACTCCCAGCCCCTGTGGTGCAGCCGTCTGAAAACTTTCCTTCATTTGCAAAGATGCTAAAGAGAAAATGTTTTCTTCCTTGAGTGGATGAAAACACTCTGCCTTGTGAGTAAAAAGGGTTTCATTCAATCATTCTCTCACTTTTTCTTCCTATACATACTGAAGGCCTACTGTGGGCCAATCATGATTCTAAGCACCGGGCATATAACAGCAAACCAGGTAGACAAGAGCCCCAGCTTTCATGGAGCTCACATTCTAACGGAGAAGATCCAGTTATTTCAGATAATAATAAATGCTATGAATAAGATAAAACAGGGTTAATATAAAGGTTCTATAACTCCAAAGTTTATATTAAACCAATAAAGTTTTTTTTTCTTTAAGCTATCAAGAATTTACAAGCATGAGACTTTTATCTTTAAAAATATCCACTGGAGGAAATTTGTGGGAAGTCAAGGAAGAATAAATGCGGCTTTTTGGAAGAAATAATATTTGTTAAGCTAGGAAAAATTAAGTGTGCCCAGGGTGATAGCTAGACTTAAATTAGGGTCTCAACGAGCAAAGGCAGGAGGCGGAAACAAGTAAAGGCAATTGCACAATACACTTCAACTTGCACAGGGCCCAGATACTTCATGAATTAAGTTTGCATTTATATTCATGTCCCAGTGTTAGGAGTATGGAATGTTGTGAATCAAGGATCTCAAGTCACAGAAAGTAATAGGTCACCTAATTAAAAAACCAATTATCTACCAAGGAAATAAAATGTAGGTGAATCACAGGAAATTCTGGAGTTGTACCCAGTAGACTAGATACCATGATACATCTATGCATGCCTTTCAAAGTCCCACCTGGCAGGGATAGCATTTCAAAAAGCATCTAGTGTGCATGTGTATATGTGTATTTTTTAAACATGCTTCATTATCACTGCAAGTCTAAAGCAGCTCTGCCGTATTTCAAGATGCTTCAGGATTCTAGTCAGAAGAGACACCAAGCAGTATAAATAGACCACAGGTATCTTCCAATGACCTCAAAAGACACAGACTCCACAGGTGCATGGTAAACCCTATCACATCACTATCTGCAGAGATGGAGTTCACCAGACAATTCTGGTGCCCTCTCTAAGGGGGGTAAAATGACACTGTCACTCTAAATCTGCTTAACTGCACAAAAGGAACAAGAGTGGGCCTTGGGTGCAACTAGATCATTTGTAAACCATCTGAAATTTTACACTATGAACATTTTTTTTCTTATGTATAATTTGTTATCATTAATTTCAGAAGTCAGGCAGAGAATAAAGAATTCTTCTTCCATGAATGATCCCATCGGTCTAGGCCAAAACACAGAGATAAGGACAAGAGGCAGAACATAACACAAGGTACCCTGATGGCAATTAATATTCCTTAAACCTCTCTAGTAGCTCTTCCTCCTTTATTCACTTTTATTTGCTGTTCCTAGAATCTTACATGGACACCAATTATTACAAAGTCTTCTTAATAGCCACTAAAGAGTTTTGTAAAGATTGGGTCCTAAAAAAACAACCTTCGCTACTCAAATGTCAGGGGCTGTATTTCATTAACCTAAGGTTTTTTTAAGGATCAAACTTTTAGCACTAAAGTGAAGTTTTCAATTCCAAGTGTGAAACTGGTCCTCCCCACCAAAATCAGCCTGCATTGTTGAACTGCACTCAAAATCCACAAGTGACTCCCATAAATCTTTTAAAGATTATATTTTTAATCATTTCCCATACCAAGTAGCTGCTGTTTGGGGCCACGGTACAGGTATTAGACAGGTTTACCTGTGATACGATTAAAAGAATGCTGGGTTAAACCTGGGAAAATCTGAAACCTTCAGTTGATTCTTGGTATCATTTTCCGACCCTGAAGACTAGAGGAACGTGCAGGATGTGACATGAGAAAGATGAGGTGAGGCAAGCTTTGGGCTCCCTTGAAAGAAAGTATATCTATGTTTCTATCAGTAAGAATTCTGCTTCCTACCTCAAAATCTATAGGATGAAACATATTTCTGATGATGACAACTCGCTCATGGCGCATTCGGGATGAGCCAGCTCTTCTCTCAGGTCTCCAATCCAACTGCCTAATGCGACAAAGCAGGAACAAGAAGCTGTGAATTTTGTTTCAGATTTATCAGAGCGAAAAAAAAAATGAGCAGTTAAATAATCCCTTATTGAGCACTTAAATAGTGATAATTATTTGATTCCAAAACAACAATGTATATTTTAGTCACAGCTCCATGACAACTTTCTCAATAAAAATAATGGGCAGGTGAAAGATGGACCCAGTATCTGAAATCCCCAGAATATATATATATTTTTCAGAACTGCTGGCTGGTTACAAACATTCCAATGAGACTCCTGAAAAATTGCTAATTATTTAGTATCTATGACTATCTAGGAAGAGACACTGAGGCCAAGAAAATGTTCAAATTGTATTGGTTTTTTGGTATTTTACGATTATAAAGAACAAACTGCATTGAAATATGTAAAACTATTCACTCTTTGTTACTATCTTAAATCTTACTGATTTGTTTATAAAATTTTTAGGTATCTATTTTAACGATTCCTGTAAAAACTATAGACATCACAATTAAATGCTTCTTTGATCATTTTATCATTAGTTTAAGCATAGTGTTAGAAGTGTTATTAGAATTCACTCTGATAAAAGTACTTATCATTTTGGATCATTTCTTAAAACCAGAATATTTCAAAAAACATATTAAATTAAGGGAATAATAGAAACTTGATGACCTGTATATACTATACACAACCACACAGTACATGATAAAATGATAAAACCTATCATTTCTAATTTCTAACTCCTAATTACAAACCTGTATGTAAAAATTTAGCTCCTGGTGTAGCTGATTCCAGCCACATGAAAAATGAACTAATGGCTCCAGTATATAAACCTAAACCATCTTACTTAATCTGATGTTCAACATTTTCTGTAGAGATGGCTTTCTTATTTCATTTAAGCCCATGTTATATTAAAAATGAATACCCCAGAAAAAGAAAAACACCACCACTGCCAAATTATCCTACTACACAGATTACTGAGGGTTTCCGATGATCTAATGAAATTTTTATTTTATATTGGAGGATAGTTGATTTACAGTGTTGTGTTAGTTTCAGGTGTATAGCAAATAAAATTCTTTAAAAATAATCTGTAGGCATACTTGGTGGTTATTGGGAGGGTGGGAGAGACACAAGAGGGAGGGGATATGGGGATATATGTATATGTATAGCTGATTCACTTTGTTATACTGCAGAAACTAACACACCACTGTAAAGCAATTATACTCCAATAAAGACGTTAAAAAAAAAACTAGGTGGTTATTACCAAAAGTATACTCTAGGATATTTATACAAAATCTTTCAAAATGGAAAAAAAAAAACCACAAACTTTTGTTGCATAGACAGCTTTTTCTTGTAGTCTTTGCACTTCTTCCTCTTCTTTGAAGCGTCATATTCCCCTTTCAGTTGAAACTTTGCCACCTCCACATGTAATTTGTAGCCTCTAATTTCATCGTCATCCAAAAGTTTTAATGCAAGATCCACAGATTCTCTCTTTGTAAAGGGAAAGCAAGTTACAGTCAGTCAGTTACACACTGAAATGAAACTTCAGCAGGAGTGTTTTAGATGAATGATGACTATACATAAAATAAAGATTTAAATGCAACTACCTACATGGGAATAAAGAACTACAGAACACATATCGGAAAATGTGTACGTAAGACATAGCTGTCCCCAACCAGTTATGTGAACCTAGGCAAGTTATTCAAGCTCCCTGAGCCCCAATTTCTTCATCTGTAAAATGGGAATGGAAATGCCTTCTTTGCAGGGTTCTTGACAAATTTAAATGAAATAAGGCACATAAAGGATAGAGACTGGCATACAGTAGGTACTCAATAAGTTATACCATTACTGGAATAGTAGTTTTGCCTCCTGGAATCTCAATTTCTCCTCTATACTATGAGGTAAATGGACTTGTGTGATTTCCAAGGTGCATTCCAGTTTTAAAATTCTAAAAGTTTCCTACTTAAAAGACTAGGTGACTCAAGAAACCGGGAATAGCATAGTCAGCCTTTAATCTTTTGTGTCCACCAATTAAAATGTAGGTCTGTGATATACTGGGAACAAGATGATTATCTGATAGCTTGAACATTACACACACTTGTGGATTCGGGGTCCTACACAAAGGGGGCAATTGTCAGCTCCACACAGATTCAAAGATCTGAGGACCTGAGGAGAACTCAAAAGGACAACTGAACTCAGCCACGCAATCAAATATGGATCCTGGAACAATTAACTATATTCTTCTGGAACTCAATTTACTGGTTTGGCAATCTTGCACTTTTATGGGTCATAAATTTGACATATCAAGCTTGTCAAAACCCCATTTTTCTCTTCAAAATTTTAAAACCCAATCAAACCCCCTAAGAATCTGTTCACAGATTTTTAGTAATCCTTGAAGAACTTATAAAGCATTCAATCTCCTTACATTTGAAAATTACATAAATATCTTCCTATAATGGTCGTACTCATGTGTGATCCCATCATGTTCAAGAACCAGGTCAAAAACCTATTTTCCCCAAAGCTTGTCAGCTTAATCTTACCCACCCTCTGATTTCACTGAAGTGTTGTACACTTGCAACACACTTGTGATGTTGGTACTGTTGTTTCATCACTTTGATTTTGCTTTGTAATTATTTTCAGGTTCCATGACACATGTACACGCCATCACTGTGCCCATTTCTTTTGTACCGTGCAGTAATGCATAACACATGCTCCTAAGGGGACAGGTGTTCCAAAAATGATGGCTGCCTTTGGCACTGAGCTTCCCCCCATGCCCTTTATGGTATCATGAATAAATAAAGTTCTGCAAATGTCTGTTAATTCCACTCTCTCTTCTCTCTCATTCAAAATATATTTCAAAGCAGTAAGCATAAGTTATCATCTTTATGGTCTAATTCAGGGTCAGAAAACTTTTGTAAAGGGCTAGTGAGTAAATATTTTAGGCTGTACGGGCCCTGTGGTCTGTGTTGCAACCACTCAACTCTGCTGTTGAAATGTGAAAGGAGGTACAGACAAATGCGTAAATGAATCAGTGTGGCCCGGTTACAATAAAACTTCATTTACAAAGACAGGCAGTGGGCTGAAGTTTGCCAAACCCTGGTCTAATTCATTCCAATGGGCAAATAAAATGTTACTGGCTTTCTTTTCTCTGCAGATTTTTAGAATGTGTTCTGCATTGATTATATGCATACACTCCTAAAGAGATCTTTGCAGCAAGAATTTTTTTAAGACAAGAGAAGTACCTCAGTCATATGACTTACATAATACCTTGACCTGATAACATATTTTCTTACAAGAGCAAGTGAATAACCTTACCAATGTGATGCACACAAGCACAACCTGAAACAACAGTTTTCTTCACATCCTGTTTTGAATAGCTCTCACTCTTGGTTATCATCTATACAAAATTATAGCCCTGGTTCCTGAGTTAAAAATGGAGATAGGAAAATGAAAAAAAAAAAAAAAAAAAAAAAAGAAACAGAGATAGGAGAAACTTACTTGACCACATAACTAACCTTCAAATAACAGCAAAGTCCATCTCCTTTAAGATTTCCTTGGTTATCTTTGTAAAGCTTGACCTTAAATTCTTCTGTTTGAGGATCTCTCATAATAATGCCAAACTTGGACATGAGCTGTATAAATTCATCCACTGTAATATCTGGAGGCAAACCTGTGACGTTAGGGGGAAAAAATTATAAAGGCATCTAAAACAAAGGTGAGCATTACTTAGGGATTCTACCAATTCGAAATCCATAACTTGGATGAGCGCAATTTTGATTTTCTAAAAGTATGTAAAAATCTCACATCTATAGACGTGAAGAAATGTCATGTTTTAATGTATTCAAATATACATTAAAATCATGCTTTGCTTAGGCCTTGTATCAATGAATCTGAAGGGGCAAACAGCTGTGAGTTACCTAAAGCAGACAGAAAGGATGGCACGCAAAGTTACATACACTTAATTTTTCTCAGTTTCAAAAAAAAAAAAACACAACATATTCCTCACTCACGTAAATAGCTGAACAAATAATGACACAACGATACAAAATAGAATTTAGAGAAACTGAAAACTAAAAATCACTTTGTGAAAAATCTCAAAATCAAATATTTTCTACTCTAAATGTGGTTAAAAAGGTATACATACCAGAAACATACACATTTGTGTTTCTGCCTTCTTCAACATGAAACCATCCTAAAAATCAAAATCGAATAAATAAATAAAACACATGCCAGAAAAGGTAAGAGTCCCATTATGAAATCCTGACAGTGTGGCAGTTTCTCAAAACTTCCAGAAACTTTTTCTTACCTTTAGAACAAGACAGATTAAATCAAATCACTGTCCAGCTTTCAAAGTATTTGGATCTTTGGACAAGTAATTTGTTTCAGAGCCCAGTCTGAAAAAAGATGGCTAGTTTATCTTGGTTCCTTTAAAAAACCTCACCCTTGCACTGACTTTAGGCCTTGGCGTAAGTTGCTTCTGACTCCAATCTACTGTGTTAGACCTGGCCAAGCTGAAGCAAAATTGACTTCTTGAGTTTAATTAAACTCAAAAAGTACAAAAAAAAATCACCTTACAAACAGAACTTTAGATAATCTCCTAATGACAGCTCTATTTTGCAAAGGAAGAAACTGAGAACTGAGCTAAACTGAAATAGCCTACCAGATGCCCACAGGTTAGTGAGAGAGCCAACATATGAACCCAAATAATAATATTTAAAAAACCCATCTTATGATTCTGTCAAAGCTATTTTATAATTCTCTAAAAAGTAACTATATATACACACACACTCATATTTTTAATTTTTACACTCATGTTTGCAAGCTAAATCCACTTGCCTGATTCAGTCTTTCTCTTTTCTCCCCTCTTTTTGGTATCACTGGGTTCGGGGGATTTTCTTTGCGGAGGTTCCTCTGCAGTTCTAGCACTGACATCTTGGACATTTGCAGTAGAACTAGACGCACCATCGTTAGAAAAGCCATAATTGGCCTGATATGTAGCAATAAAATCTTCAGTGATCTAAACAAGAAATTTAGCACACATACATAAATTCAAAAATGATTTCCTCATGCAAAAAGTTTACAGTGTTAAATAACAGCATATTCAGTTATACAACTTAACATACAAGTGCTTCTGTGTAAATGCAAGAACAGTCACCTTATATAGAAAAACTACACACAAAATAATAAAAAATTAAGACATGGGTACTTGGATTATCAGCACAAAAGTCTGAGATACTATTAAAGGCATTTTAAGTTGGCACCTTTTCTAGTTGTTTCATTTGTAAATTACTACTTCTGCAGTCTACTTGACTAAGGCTACAAATAAATATAACAAAGGAAGTATCAGATAACAATAAACAGAATAAAAACCAACAGTCAACTAATAATCTAACAGGATCAAATTTTCTTTTACTATATGGATGAACAAAAGTATATGTACTCTAAATATTTAAATACCTGTAGGCAGAGAACACAAAGAGTAGAACTCTGATTTGGTGTGTAAAGAATCGGGCTAACAATTATAAAATTAAATGCTATTTTAACACCGCCACTAATTAAATCACATTATCATTTAATGTCAGAACAAATCAAGAACAAATCCAACTCACATCTATCCTCCTGGCTCTTAGGGAAAAAACACAATCGCACAACAAAAGAAATATAGTTATATCTTCATACCAATCAATGTTAGGCACACACAGGAATGAGGAAAATTTAAAACTTGAAGTTTGAAGAGGTATGGGCTTCCATAACGTAAAAAGATAAAGCCACAAATTAATCCATTATCAGACGATTGTTAAAGTACTCCGAAGGCTGAAGAAGCCAAATATGCGCTCTAGCTGGCACCACCAGCAGCCAAGTGAAATAGTAAGTTTAACAATTCGGAGGGATTGGAACATACACACAAATACAAAGTGGGAAAGAAAAAAGGTGAAATAAATAATTAAAAAATCACACTCAAATTACACAATGGAGACACAGTTTGTATTACTGGCTTGCAAGTCTATTAGTATGTGATAAGTATCCTTTTTTTCCACCCATACCGTGAGACTTTGATTAACAGGGTACTTTGACCAAAAAGTTTAGAGAGCCAAGCTTAACATCAGTCATTTTACCTTCAAGCTAAAATAGAATACTTCACAATTTCCAAGTACTCTAAATAAATATGCTCAGATCTTTTCCATCCATATTCTGTGCACCTCTTGTCATATTCCCGTGGTAATATGGTTCAAACATACGTGTCTAGGGACAAAATTTAGTAGGCAAGTATAAAGAGGTGCAAAGTTCAATCAGTAAAGGATGATCAATTTATCAAATCAAGAAGCTGAATTTTGCACTAGCACATCAGCTAAACATCTGAATTCCTAGGATAAGTAAGATTGAGACTACGTGAGATTAACATCGACTGAATTTGCTCTTGGTGTTTTTCCTCTTTGCAATAAAAAGCAGTCACCAACTGTAACCTTTATAGATAAAATTTATTAGGCATGGAAAAGGCTTAATAATTAAATTACATTGAAGCCATCTCCCTAAAGATTTCCGTTCCTTTACACGTCGGTTCTGCTACAGACACAACAAAAAGAAACGTCACTATCCAGAGGGGCTCTAACCCAGGACCTCAGCAAAGAAAACGTGAAAGGAGCGCCCCGCGAGGCTGGACAGCCGGGCCCGCTGCGCATCGGCGCCCGTGCGACTTTTACCTTGGGGAACCAAGCCTTCTTGTCCAGGTCCCACTCGTATGGGGTGTCAGTCGGCTGCTGCTGGAAAGGATCGTTTTCTCCACCGGGATGTTTCTCGGTGTCGCCGTCCTCATCGCCTCCGTACAATCCTTGCATTCGCAACTGCTCATCAAACTCGTCGTTCTCATCCAAGTTGTTGCCGCTCATGTTGCCGACTTAGCCCAGGTGCAGTGTCCGGGAGAGCGAAGAGGCCGAAGTGACGCTGGAGGGGAACAGAGAAAGGGAGGCTGGCCGTGCTCAGCCCGCGCCCCCCCGCCCGCCTCCCCGCCCGCCTCCCCGCGGCGCCCCAGCAGCCCCCGGGAAGTCAGGGCCGCTCGCCAGCCGCACCGCCCCCAGCCCACCGCGCGCAGGCGCCGCTGCTCCCGGCCCCGCCGCCCACCTGGCTCGTCCCGCCGGGTCTTGACACCACCGCTCGATCCACAACGCGGCGGTAGAGGGCACAAGGTGTTTGTGCTCCCCGCCGGCCGATTCTAAGATGACTGCGGGCCCCGCCGGAACGTCTGGAAACCGCTTGACAACGGAGGCCAGCTCACGCTGACGCAGTCGCCATTGTTGACGCGTCGCGACGTCGCGGGTCCCGCAGACACGCCCCCAGTGGCGTCAACAGGCGCCGACGCGGGCAGGCGGCTTGGGCCTCGTGGGGCGGGCCTCGGGGGCGGGGCTCGGGGCGGGCTCGGGGCGGGCTCGGGGCGGGGCTCGGGGGTCTGCTGTGCTGCTGGGCGTTGATGCCCAGCTGGGACTTCCTGGCGCGGCGCCTCGGGGCCGTTTGACTCCGCGGAGTCCCCGGCGGGCCGGGAGGGGCCGGGGCGAGGCGGTAGCCCGAAGGCGTGGGAAGGTTCCCCCTCGGCCGGCGCCGGAGTAGGCGTCGGGGAGGCCGCCATCTTGGGGGAGTGGACAGGGCGGGCTGGACAGGTCTCAGTGCGAGAGAAAGGCGCGCCTCCTTCGCCCGGAGGCTCCTCCTCCGCGTGGGAAACGAGTCTCGCTTGTTTCGTTACGATTTCACTAGGAGAGGCGCCGGCTCTGGTTAGCCCGAGTTCCTAGTACAGGGTCTGGTGTCTAGTGCGTGTGTGGTGAGTGAATGAATGAATGAACGAACGATGGGTGGAAGGACCAACCTTCTTTCCAAGCCTCTGCTCCCTCCTTTATCTCTCCGGTACCTTCCTCAGGCTGGAGATGTCTCTGGAAAGGAAGGTCAGCAGTTGCCTGCCCCTTGTACTCCATGAGTCAGAAGTGCTCAAGCTCCAAACCTAAAACTTTTAACATCCAGTGTGCACACCACCTTTACTGCCCTACTAACGTCGTTTTTTGATATCTTAGAAAAAAACATGCATGCAATAGAACTTGCGTGCATTTTTATAATATAGATAACATGAGTTTTATTAGGCTCATTTAAGCATTGCTAAATATTTCTTCCAGGATTCAAAAATAGTGTACAGCTGTTTTCAGCAATGTGTTTATTGGGTTCCCATTTCATTCCTGAGTGAGTTCACAGCATAGGTGATAATATGCCTCACAGCCCTGCTGCACGTGACACTGAGCGCCTGCTCTATCCACAGGCCCCTCTTAGCAGGTGGCCAAAAAGGTTACTTCCCATATGACCCAGTCACGGGCTACCCAGAGGCCTGTGAGGTGACCTGGTAGGGTAGTCCCGCATTCTAGACTGAATTTGATTCACTGAGCCAATAAGCCTCTCCCAGAAAGAGGGTTGAGTATGGAACAGACAGGGACATGGTCAGAGTAGCCCAGAAGCAGGGAGGCCCACACAGGGAAGGTAGTAAGCAGAACAGAGGCCTTCTGTGGAGAAGTTCTCCAGGAGTGAGAGGAGAAGCTGAGGCAGTGACAGAGGGTCATTGAGTCACCGTAATAGTGGAGCAGTGGAGTTGGGACCTAAGCATGCTTGTACCTATAATGGCATTCTACTTGGCCACTGGTCCTGACAGTTTTGTTTTTTTAATTTATTTTTAATTTAAATTAAATTAAATTTAAATTTTTTGGCCGTGCCCCACGGCATGCAGGCTCTTAATTCCCTGACCAGGAATCGAACCCGTGCCCCCTGCAGTGGAAGTGTGGAGTCCTTAACTACTGGACCGCCAGGGAATTCCCAGTTTTTTTCTTTTTTTTAAGCAATACTTTTGTCTCTGTGAGGCCTGGTTCCTGTTCTTATTTCCTTGTGGATTCCTAGAATTAAGTCCCTAGTAACTGAGGTAATCTGGAAGTATCTCTTTATAACCTGTTCTTTTTTATATATAAATTAATTTTATTTATTTATCTTTGGCTGTGTTGGGTCTTCGTTGCTGTGAGTGGGCTTTCTCTAGTTGCGTCAAGTGGGGGCTACTCTTCGTTGCGGTGTGCGGGCTTCTTATTGCGGTGGCTTCTTTTGTTGCAGAGCACAGGCTCTAGGGGCACCAGCTTCAGTAGTTGTGGCACACAGGCTTAGTTGCTCTGCAGCATGTGGGATCTTCCGGGATCAGGGCTCGAACCCGTGTCCCCTGCATTGCCAGGTGGATTCCTAACCACTGCGCCACCAGGGAAGTTCCTATAACCTGTTTTTATTTCCAAGATTTTTTGCAAGAAACACTCAAGTTAACAAGCAAAAAGGGGGTCCTTTGTTATTATAAGGATGGGGGTAGCTCCTGAAACTCCAGGAATGGAATATGGATGGGCTGCACAAGGGGCTGCTGGACCCAGGAAGACAAAACCCAGACAGCCGGCTCCCTGAACATCATCTTCGTTCTCTGTGAGGGGTGATCTGTGCTGTACTCCTGGCCTAATAGGCCACCGACTTCTTGGTGGATAAAAATTCATTAACCTACAAAAGCAGAGACTGCCTGGACAGAGAAGTCATCTACCTGGCCTAGGAAGTCTTTCTGGAAAATTACTGAACTATACCAAAGTAGATTTATTTAATGGCCCATTCAGGCTCACTCTGTTCGGGAATTTTCCTGTCCCCACTTCCTGTAATCTCAAGACTTAGTGGAAATAAAAGTAACTCCTTTTGACAAAAAAATTTGATGGATCCCTGACTTGAGATGGTAATAACTGCAGAAATTCTTTAAACCCAAATTTGCTATTGTCAGTAGGTATACCAGTATTAAATGTTTTGTAGTACTATCAACTTCAATGACAAAGACTTACCTAAGTTTGTGACTTTGTTTTCCTGCTTTGTAGCATATTACATTATTATGGTCCATTATTCTAAGTCTTGGGTCAGGGCAGGCCCTGAGCAAAATTGAGAAGTATACAAAATTTGTTTTTCATGTGTTCCCCCATGCCCCCATTTAGGACCCTCTCCAAAGAACTGAAATGTAGTAACATTTCTGCACACAATAGTCAGTGTGAAAAAAATTGTGGATATTGGGGCCTACTTGTAAGTTTAGCTCTGACAAGGATAATCTGTGAAAAAAAAAAGACCACCCTGGGGCTTCCCTGGTGGCGCAGTGGTTGGGAGTCCGCCTGCCGATGCAGGGGATGCGGGTTCGTGCCCTGATCCAGGAGGATCCCACATGCTGCAGAGTAGCTGGGCCTGTGAGCCATGACCACTGAGCCTGCGCCTCTGGAGCCCGTGCTCCGCAACGGAAGAGGCCACAACAGTGAGAGGTCCGCGTACCACAAAAAAACAAAACAAAAAAACCACCCTCTCCAAAAAAAAATCAAAGCAAAGCCATGAATTTTAATCCCAATTCCCCAATTCTAGATGGGAGGCTGATGCCCTATAAAGCCATCCAGGGATTTATTTTATATCAGATCCCTAAGTCACCTAGAGATTACTGAGAATGAAGAAAATCAAAGTTCTCGGAGCTCTAGTTTTATCAACTGCTAAAAAGCTCGCTTAGGGGCTTTCCTGGTGGCGCAGTGGTTGGCAGTCCGCCTGCCGATGCAGGGGATGTGGGTTTGTGCCCCGGTCCGGGAGGATCCCACATGCCGCGGAGCGGCTGGGCCCGTGAGCCATGGCCGCTGAGCCTGTGCATCCGGAGCCTGTGCTCCGCAACGGGAGAGACCACAGCAGTGAGAGGCCCGCGAACCGCAAAAAAACAAAAACAAACAAACAAAAAAGCTCGCTTAGCTTTTGTAATCTGGTACTTTTATCAAGTTGTTTCTAAAGTTTTATGCTTAGGGGAATAAGGATGTAATTTTTACCCAGAGTAAGGAAAATAGTAAAATATTTTGGAGTTTGGCACTTGAAAATACATTTTGGAGTTAAAATGGGTTCTCAGTGATATTCTGTCAGAAGTATTGTTTTTAGAATATAAAGTTACACAGTCATTTAAAACTTTATTTCATATTTATTTTTCTCCCCTTGTTACAACATCCAACCCAAAGCAATACTAATACAATTCTGACACCCCCCCACTTTAAGTAAACCAATTTTACTTAAATGTAAAGTCTAGTGTTAATATATATCCCCTTTTCAAGCCACATCTTTAAGCAAAAGTTCACAATTACACAAGCCATTTAAAGAAAGCTCAAAGCTACCAAAAGCACCCCAAAATCAAGTTTTTGAAAATTCAAATTTCACTATCGATGGTGCCAAACATATGCTTTAATTTGCCCCCAAGAAAACATTTTCTGAAACCACAAATCTAAATCTGACACGTCTATTGACAACAGTTGTTTGAAATAATATTTATTAGTAAGCTTATAGTGTTAGCAAGTAGGAGCAGAGGATAGAAAATCCTCTGATTTCCAAGGGCAGAGATCAATTAGGTCATACTCTTACAGGATTTAGGCACCCATCAGGTTTAAGGTAGTCAAGCAGGAAGATGATCTGATAATAACTGCACACCCAGGTGTGAGGGATCTCATGTGGTACTTCTGCATTTTTTAGAAAGAGGGCACTGCTTACCAGAAAGAAATGAATTTCCTTCAAGGAAGAATTTCAGACACTGGCAGGCTCACAGGTTTTTTGACAGGGGTCCTTCTTTGGAGCCCTCAAATGACACCATAAACATGGCCACTTATTCTGCCTATGAAGAAGTCAAGTTCTTCACAATATTTGTGAAAGATAACTTTGCCCAATTATCAATCAATGGGAGTTGTAACTCCAGAACTACCTTAAGTCAGTAGGTGCTGACCTAGTAAGGCAAACACCTTGCCCCAGATCCTTACTCGGTACTTTATGCTCACTGACCCCAAAACGTTGTCATTGCCATTGCACAGCTTTAGTTCTAATGGAATAGAGATTAATGGAAAAGGGCAGTCAAAAACAAACCCTGTGAAGGTTTATTTTTTAGGACTTTGTTTTTTAAGCAAACTGCAGAAGAGATGTTTTACCTCTCTTTGAGCCCCTTTTCATATGCAAAGTATAATCTGTAGATTTACAGCACATAATAAACACAGTTTTATGCAAATCACAGGAGTATATGCGAAATTATAAGCATCAGAGATGTGATGGAAACATTAGATTTTTAAGTGTCATCTTGTTTATTTCACTTCACCTCCTATTCAGCCTCTCATAGGACCCACTGACATACGCAGATATGTCTTTCTATGCCTAGTGGGGCTCCGTTTTACTTAGAAAGCCCAATAGTGTTCGTTAATGCTTGTAGATTGAAAAAATCATGGTTTGATCCTTCCCTCCTAAGATTTCAGCACAATTGTCAAGCAACAAAAATCCTGACACCATACACCTACACACAGCTCAGAGTCGAATACACACGCTGGGAGGAGAAATACTATTTTTAATTGAAAAGCTAGACTCTGTCATCTTCCTTCTTCACACTACAGCCAGCGAACACGGACACACTAATTTCAGACACCTGAGCGCTTGCAGCACCCGGGACCCTTCCCATCACGGCCAGGTTGTCAAGAGGGGTATCAGCAGCAGGAGGGTCAGGCAGCTCTGCCTTGCAACAGAATAACTGAGCTTTAAAATGCTGCTGGAAGGTCTTGCTCAGCCAGTAAAGAGCAAAGGGGTTTACACAAGAATTGCTGAAAGCCAGAACCTGAGAGAAAATGGTGACAATGAAGTGAATGGCAGAGGGGTCCATGTAGGTTTGAGTGAATGAGCGGTAGAGGTACAGGAGGTGATTCGGCAACCAGCAGAGAGCAAACAGAGCCACCAGCACCAACACCGTTTTGGCAATTCGCTTTCGGGATTCAATCTACAGGGGGAAGAAAAATGGCAAAAACAACAACCAAGAAAACAAAACAAACAAACAAAACAAAACAACAACAAAAAACAAAAAACAACTGAAAACCCAAACAAAAACATTTAGCTGGCAGAGATTTTAAAAAGCCATTCTCTAGATTTACATAGAAATTTACAGTTAACAGGCTGGTATCCCTTTGAACGTGCAGGTGCAGGTGAAGTCAGCCCGTGGCTAGAGAATACAGCAAGTTAATTGACATGGTAACCCGTGATCTTGGTCTCTGATTAGCTCTAATTCAGAGACTCCCATCCCTGGTTTTGAGATACTCTAGGGTGTCTCTAATTATCTCAAGCAGTGTTGTGGAATTATCGAAAATTTAATTTCATTAAGAAATAGATGCTATACAAACCTGCTTTCACTGCATCAGCAGAGGCTGACTAGGTTAGAATAGTCTTCTGGGGTTTATGAAAGTTGCTAAATTGGTACCAAAAATTGTTGTTAACGTATAGAAATTCTAACTATATAGTCAAAGGAATAAAAATCAATGTGCCACCCTTCATGTATGAAAATAATCCTACCTGCACCTCTTAATAAGAGAAATGAACCAGATTAAGTGAAGACATTGCCTGTAGTTACAGATAGAGCAAAGATAACTTTTCACATGGGCATTAAAATGCAACTTTAGCCTCCTGACCACCACTGTTGAAGCAACTGAATGTACTAGCTCAAAAAAAAAAAAAAAAAAAAAAAAGCGCTGAGCTCTGCACATTACTGGTTAAGAGGTAAATGGGATCATCTCCTCCCACCCAAGAAAGATAGAAATCCTGTTGGGTTTTTTTTAATCAAATGGAACGATGTTTTGCCAATATTCTTTTTATTCTGTTCATATTTATGAGAGGAGAACACACCTGGGTCTTGCAATGGTCTTAATCAAGCTTCTGTGAATCACTGTGTTCTCTTGCCATTGGCACTGCATCCCTCGAGACAACCCCTCCGCCCAGTCTGCTGATCTGTGTGTAAGTGGTTTGCATTGAATAATGTTATGGCTTCTTGCCAGTTCTACCATCCTGTGTTTTTCTAAACAAAAGATGCTTCACTTTATAGTCTCACCTTGTGTGATGTTTCTCACTATTCTGTGGGGTGATTTTTGACTGATCCCAAACTTCAGCTGCTCCCTTAGTAGTCCTACCACTTATTGAATGTTTACTATGCAGCAGGAACTATGCTAAGCATTTCATATATATCATCCAGACCTCATTTTCATTTTATACATGAGGAAAGTGAGGCTCAGAGATGTTAAGTAACTTGCTCAAGATTGCTCAGCTGGTATGGAATTAAATCTTGGGTCTGACAGACTCCACAGCCCATGACCATAACAAAAATACGATACTGCTAAAGTATTTATTGCTCAGGGGTGCAAGAGGAGGCATTTCCCTTCTAAATTCATGCGTGAGTCCTGATTAATACATACCTGCTTGCGGGCATGGCTTTGTTCCTCAGTAGGTATGTTCAAGGTGCTTTTGTAAAGAGTCCTAGCAATCAAAGAGTAATAGACAGAGATAATCGAAAGTGGAATAATGTAGAACACTAAGAAGCACAGCAGAGAATGTATCTCTTGCAGGAGCTTCTCAGAAACAGGATAAGAAGCACACGATTCAAAGGTCATATTTTTGTCGGGATCTCGAAGAGTATATACATTTGAAAATATAGCCTCTGGTAGAGCAATGATCATAGACACGATCCAGATGCAGCCAGCTTTGGCACAGGTCTTCAGGATGGCATTGGGGGGCTGACGCTCCAAGGGCTTCACAACTGCCTTGTATCTAGAAACACATAATCATAGCAAAGGGCAAAATCAATATCAAAATTACAGAATCTTAAAGTTAGAAGTGATCTCCGTGGTCATCCAGTTCTACCTTCTTATCCCATATGTATATAACCAAGTCAACATTAACCAACTGGAATTGGTTATGATTTCAAATACACATAATACATCCCAGTATTTTATATTGATGCTAATCACTTTTTCCTTTCTTCACTGTTATGAGATATTCCAGATTTGCAAATTTTATAATTTTCTTGTAGACCCTCTATTTAGGGCAAATAAATATTTTTTGGCATGATTTTGTGTGTGATGGAGAGTAATTCATTATCTGTGCATTACCTTGTGTTCTAAAATACTTCCTTTTTATGTAAGTGACTGATGTTGAACCTAATTCTCCTTCCCTTGTGAGAGAGCAGTCATCAACCTTCCTAAAAAAGAATTCCATGAGTTTATGCAGGAAAGAGGAGAGGGTTAATTTCTTCCCTGTTCATAAGTGCTAATTTCTTGCCCAAGCCGATCCAATCTGTAGGTAGATTTAGGGCAAGGCAAGGGTGAAATCGGAAACCCTGTACCCATGAAAAGATGCCTCCTTATTCTGACAAATCCACATTAAAATCTACAGCCTTTAAGTAAATCTGCCCTCAAACAGAATATAAAACCCGTCAAAGCAAAATTCCATAAAAGACACAGGGAAAGCTTTTCCTCCTCTCAGATTCCAGAATCTGAAGAAGCTTTTCCTTCTGGTACTGCCAGGCATTGATTACTTACGGGCTTCTTGCAGGTTTTTTAAAGCATCACTTTTAACATTTGGAGCCTCAATTTTTCTTCATGCTTTCACAGTTATCATTCTACAATAGGCACAGAAAGACCCAGTACATAGACTGAAAATATCCTAACAGAGCCCAAACACCCTGGCTGCCAGAGGTTCTCACACGCTCCTTCCATAGAGCTCTAAAAGTCAGCCGGGATTAATTTATGTCTGGAAATGAGAATGTCATTGAATGCCTATAGAAAAAACAAATACAATTAAGTGATGACATTACACTGAGTTACCAGGAAGCTGAAAGCCTCACCGTTTTTCTGCCATTAATTAATTTGATGCATTTCAAATAAATTAGATGCATGTATCTTTTTACCATTCTTCCAGTAGACGGTAATGTGTATGTGGTCAATTTCACACCTATGTTGATGTTTTAATGTTGACAATATTGCACCACTAGGCTGCACTAATGTATAAAGAAAGAATTGTTTTTCTTTTACACCTGGAATAATTTGCCTTAATAAACCGAGGGGGAAAACACCGTTCAGTATTCTTTCAAACAAACAATTACACTTCAAAGAAATTAAATGATCCCTGAAGCACACAATTTCAATCTCTCGTCCGATGCTAACACAGGAATTTTAACATTCTTAGACCGACTTTTATTTAAAATGCCCCCCGATTTTTCAATCTTACATCCAGGTTACAGAGTGTGAGAAAAGCAGAATAGTAGCCAGTGAACGCTCCGTACAAGCTTTCCTTTCTTTTCACCTAATTTCACATCCTGGCAAATATAACTGAGAAAAGAAACCCACCTGTCAGCACTGAGAATTGTTAACGTGAACACTGATACACCAACAGAAGTGAGCCGGATGAAAGAAAGCACCTTACATCCAATTCTTCCGAACAGCCATCCTTCTGCAAGGTAGTGGGTTGCATCGACTGGCACACAAGTTAGCAGAAGTAAAAGATCTCCAAAAGCCAGGCTGGTGATGAAAATATTGGGAACTGTTTGCATGGATTTGGTCTTGAAAAAGACTTTGATGAGAATAGCATTTCCAAGTATGCCCACTGAAATTATCACAGCATAAGTGATATAGATGGCACACAATGCTTCTATTCCTGGAGAGTTGTCTCCGGTCCTTCCTTTATTTGTGGTATCATTAGGAACGACAGGGCTTGATGATCCTGTGTCATTTGTGGTTGAAATTAAAGTCTGATTAGGTGACTGAGGCTGCCTTTGAGACATTTCTTCTGAAGCCTATGCCTTTAATATTTCTTCTGCTCAGTTCAAATGTAGTTGATTGTCACGTCCAATGCCTACGTCTAGTAACGAGATGGTAGAGCAACAGAGCAGAATGGAAAGCAAATCCAAGACACCCGGATACTCCTTTCCTTCGGTTGTTCTTTGTCTCCCAGCATGCTTGGCTAAATGCTTACCGATCTGGCACTGGAGTGTAGGAGGTGGAGGACTTTTACTGGCGTTTCCATGACAGAAGGAGGGGGGTTTGGGAAATGCTCTGCAGTTGCTTGTTCTTCCCTGTTGGGGAATCTTATGGACTACCTAGATGTTATTAAACAATACTTATTGTTTATTAGAATCACTCTGTTTCCATATCTAACCACGAAGATCTGTATAGATTTTGTCAATTTTCATCCATTTCTCTGCAATCAGAAGGTGTTCTAGTGCACTCTCTTTTACAGGGTAAATAAGTACGTGTGTCCCCTGAAGCACAAACTTGAATCCACTCCTCTAGATTTAATATCAGAGAGGTGCTGAAGCAACAAATCATTCACATTTTGATAGGGCTGATGTCACTTCCAAGGAGGAATAATTCAGGTGACCTGGGCTTATCATCCAGCTCTGACACATGGTAATTCCCAACCCTGCGTATTACCAGGGCTCTGCGGCACAGTATCAAGGCAACCTTTAAGAGATGCAAAATCCAGGCAAACCACCAGTTGCTTTGTCTCTAAATGTCCTAATAAAACACCCTTTTACTGTTTGACCGTCTGTTTTAATGCCATATATTTTTGTAAATGCCATTTAGGGTTTCTCCCTTTAGAAGTGGTTAAAAGGAACCTGCCTTGTTCCAAAACAAAATAATGCAGAACCCAGCTTGAGGTCCTGAGGCAAAAGGACTTGTAAGAATGAAAATCAGGGCTTCCCTGGTGGCGCAGTGGTTGGGAGTCCGCCTGCCGATGCAGGGGACACGGGTTCGTGCCCCGGTCCGGGAGGATCCCACATGCCGCGGAGCGGCTGGGCCCGTGAGCCATGGCTGCTGAGCCTGTGCGTCCGGAGCCTGTGCTCCACAACGGGAGAGGCCACAACAGTGAGAGGCCCGCGTACCGCAAAAAAAAAAAAAAAAAAAAAAAGAATGAAAATCATTCTTTTCAAGTGAGGGAATGCCACAGGCTACTCCAGAGGTGATGGGCATGGAGATAATGTTTACATGAACCGAAGGAAGCAGAAAATTAAGGCAATTCCCTTAGTACCAGCAATAGTACCAGCAAGAAATGCCCCTTGATACAGAAAATATAAGTATGTGATTTCTGTGTGTATATGCAGGGTGGGAGGCCAGCAGTTTAAAGGCATTGGATAATATTATCTGCTAAGGAATATTCTCTGAAATGATCAAATTCAAAGGATAATCTCAGCTAGGAGAAACTTTTTGTAGTAAGGTGCTTATAAGTATATCCAGATCAGAATTAGTCTGGGAAGTGGCATGAAAGACAGCGAAGTATTTGGCTGGCCAATGAACAGGAGGCGCAAAGATAGCTTTTTCTACTGACAATAATAGGTGCAATAAATTCTACAGGGAGAGTGAATTGGATGAATTGAATCAATTATCTGGTTAATTTGAACAACCTAAACCACACCTATCCTCCACTCATTATGAAGTTATCTCCAGGTCTTGAATTACCCAGTGAAATAACTGTTTTTGATGGGAAAGAGGAAGGGGAATGCTTGGATAGACCCAAACCCCTTAGCTTTGAAGTATATACCCTATGTAATTTCACGCACTGGGCTGCCTCTTTAAGATCGGCTCTACAGAAACCGGCTCTCTATACCGTTCACATCTTGTTCTCATAAAGCTAATGATAAAATCTCTTTGGGATTCCTGTGTAGCATTTAGCAAAGAGCAAGCAGTATCCCCCAATTCACACCTCGGCTGATGGCCACACAGCATTGTTTAGTAAGAAACAAACCCTGGCCTAGTGATTTTTAAAATTATCTGAACTCGGAAGATCTCAGGCACGATTGCCTCAGGCTGCAGCCACATGCGTGCCTTCCCTCCTTCCTCTGCCCTCTGGTCAGGAGAGGTCAGGAGAGGTCAGGAGAGAGCAGTGATGTCCCAGGTGCTGCTGGTGTTTGGGGATCTCTAGAATTCCAGAATCCCAGCAGATCAAAGATGGAAGTGAAATTAAAGATGATGAAATCAAATCCTCAATTTTTTCAGAGGCAAAAATGAGGTTCAGAGAGGGACAGTTATCTCATATGAGGTCGCACAAAGCATTCCGTAGCAGAGCTAAGATGGAAACAGTTTCCCTCTGGATTCTGAAAACGGCAAGAGGTAAAAAACACCCAGTTCCTGACAATGAGCCATATTTGCTCATTTGGCATCGTGGACTTAGGCTTTCTGTGTGTTTTATTAACTAAAGAACAAGAGATTTCCAGGCTAACAAGTAAATCATGATAGATAATTTAAATTCATCTGCTTTAATATCTACTTCGTTTACTCTATAATTCACGCACAAAGCATAACCGTGTCTAGTTAATCATTTGTAGTTCAAGTTGCAGGGCACTTAGCCTATACAAGATGATGAAATCCCTTTTTGTTTGTTTTTAGTACATAGTTGGTCAATATTATCATCCCAGATTTTCAAAACCAACTACTTGGTTGTAGATTAATCAATTGTAATACAACCCTAATGTAACCTTTTAACTCAAAAGGAAGTATTAGACATTGAACAAATAAATTACCAATTTTCTAAAGTTGGTTTTCCTGGTTTCAGTCCAATTCAGTTAATGTTCTCAAATTTTGGCTTGCATCAGAATCACCAGGAAGGCTTAACAAAACACAGATTGTTGGGTCTCACGTCCAGAATTTCTAACTTGATAGGTCTGGGGTGGAATCTGAGCATTTGCATGTCTAACAGGTTCCCAGGTGATGCTGCTGCTGCTGCTCAGGGACCACACTCTGAGAACCACTTACACAGGATAAAAATGAAAACAGTCCAGTTGTTCAAGAGAAGCATGGTTTTTCCTGATATTGAGGTCGAAGAGAGATTTCTGTGGGTCCTCACTAAAGAAAAAGGAATTCTGTGATGTGATGGATACTTCAAAAATCCTCCCTATGAATCTCAGTCCCGGGTAAGCCACATCTACTGAACCATCGGGTACCTGCGCTCAAATGACTCAGGGTGCTTGAGGTGATCTTTCCAATGGGAGAAAAATGAAGTGGTTAAACTTTTGGCCCATGACTCAAGGTCAAATTCTGTCTGTATATTTGAGAGCTGAAAAATGAATAGCCAGAATTCCCAATCTATAAGTCTCCAACAATACAGGTTCCCTTTTTTTTTTTCTTCTTAATGTTCTTGTGCTGGGAAACAGGATGGATTTCTTTGTTATTAATTAACTGGGTTAGATCAATTTTTTTTTTTTTTTTTTTTTTTTTTTTTTTGCGGTACACGGGCCTCTCACTGCTGTGGCCTCTCCCATTGTGGAGCACAGGCTCCGGACACGCAGGCTCAGTGGCCATGGCTCGCGGGCCCAGCCGCTCCGCGGTACGTGGGATCCTCCCAGACCGGGGCACGAATCCGTGTCCCCTGCATCGGCAGGCGGACTCCCAACCACTGCGCCACCAGGGAAGCCCCGGGTTAGATCAATTTTAAGAGGACAAGTTTGAGTTGTGGGTGTATTTAGATCCAGGTAATAGTGATTCCTGTCATCACAGAGTGCTCTGTTCTCCCTCATAATTTCTTGCTCCAAAACTTTATTGGTATAGTTCCATAGTTCAAGAGGAGACTATTATTCAGAATGGTCTCTGCAGAGACCAGGTTTAAAAAAATACAAATTATGTAATGGTAGGCTCTACAAGGAGTAGAAATTCCACTCGAATCTTTAAGTGGAATTTTTCATTAAAGCAAATGCTTGTCATAATTACTGATGGCTCCAAAAAAGTGAACAACCATGTAGGCTGTTCAGATTTTGGTGCCTTTCTATGCCCTGATCACTGTACTTGTCCACCCACACATGCCTAATATTGTATGCTGTGGTCAATGAGTCTCCAATTATAATAGATGGAGGCAGTTTTACATCAGATAAAATGTTTAGGCTTCCTAAATACTGAGGTACACATTATGAAGTAGGTAAATTTATCTCTTAGTGCGTTTCTACCTCTCAGTAACCTCCCTTTTCCTAAAATTCTCTCACATACCCTTAATCACGTGTTCCGTTTCCACGGGGCTTACTTTCAGCTTCCTGCAGCGTAATCCCTATTAAGGGACTCTAAGTCAATAAAGGCCACACAATTCCACTCCTAGGTATCTACCCAAGTAAATGAAAACATATGTCCACACAAAGTCTTGAATGCAAATGTGCATGGAAGCATCATTCATCAAAACAAACTGGAGGGCTTCCCTGCTGGCGCAATGGTTGAGAGTCCGCCTGCTGATGCAGGGGACATGGGTTCGTGCCCCGGTCCGGGAAGATCCCACATGCTGTGGAGCAGCTGGGCCCGTGAACCATGGCCGCTGAGCCTGTGCGTCCGGAGCCTGTGCTCCGCAACGGGAGAGGCCACAACAGTGAGAGGCCCGCGTACTGCAAAAAACCAAAAAAACAAAAAAAACTGGAAACATCCTAAATGTCCATCAGTTAGCAATTGGGTAAACATAATGTGACTTATCCATACCATGGACTACTAGTCAGCAATTCAAAAAGGAACAATATTATTTTAAAAATCCAGTTTATTGGTTGTTAATTTTACTTTTTTATGAGACATAAGTATTACCATTCTGTGGCTATTTAGTTAGCAACATGAAACCCTTTTATGATCTATTATCTGTAGTGGGAATCATCCCAGATAAAAATGGTGACTCTTTCAAATTGGAAATTGCATATTAAATGCATTTTGATCATTCCACTCTCACCTTGACCGTAGGGTTGGAATAACTTGGGAGAGAGGATTTTCCTACATATTAGCACTAAACTCTCATGAGTTCAGACTGGCCACTGATCCCAAATAAGAATAAACTATTGATACGTATTACAACAGGGATGAATCTCAAACATATGCAATGAAAGACACCAGCTACTCTGTATAATTCCTTAATATGAAATTTGTAGAAAATGCGAAACTATGGTGATGGAAGGCACATCAATGGTTGCCTAGGTCTGGAGGTTGGAGCAAGGATGACTGCTAAGGAGCCCAAGGAAAACTTTGGGGATAATGGAAGTGTTCTGTAATGATGTGGCATGATGATGTCTGCGTGATGGTATAAATTTATTAAACCTCAAACTGTACACTGAAAATAAGTGAACTCATGATACGTAAATTATACTCCAAGAGAGCTGAAAAATGAGAAGAAAATAGTAAGTCCCGGGCTAGATGCTGTTGGGGGATGGCGAGGTGGAAGGGTCTCACCTGTGCCTGGATCAAGGCTGCTCTTGCTGGCACTGCTGCCGCTCCACCGGGCACCAGACTCTGCCCTGCAGCCCTCTGCCAGGACTAGGGCTCCCGCTTTGGGGAGATACAGAGATAAGTAAAACATAGCACTTGTCCTCAAAGAACTTAATGAGAGAGAGGAGGTAAGGACACAACCAGGAAACCTCAGTTTCTCGGGCACCTACACACATGGGCTCATGCAGGATCTTTAGCTTCTTGCAAAGTCCTCCACCTCAAGCATTTCTGGCAGCCCCTAAGGATGGGGGTCTTAGCTGTAGTTTAGGACTCAGGTTGTGCTAGAGTTGGTGGCAATCATTTAACCCTTCAAGGTCTTTCCTAGTGTCTTCTGTGTGCTCATGAACAAGTATATTCTCACAGACGCTGTTGCTGCTCCACTGGGTGCCTTACCATCTCCGGGTCACTCTGCCAGGCCTTGTGGTCTTCTCCACTGCCCACCCCCCCAGCACGGCAGTCCCTCTCCAGGGAGCACCACTGGTCTGCGAGGCGCTGCCAGTATGGTAGGGTAGGATAAGCCTGCACATTAAAAATAAGTTCTCCTTAAGTCATATTATTATTTTTGTAAATTTATTTGGTTGCACTGGGTCTTAGTTGCAGCAGGTGGGCTCCTTAGTTACAGCACATGGGCTCCTTAGTTGTGGCTCCAGGGCTTCTTTGTTGCAGCTTGCTGGCTCCTTAGCTGCAGCACATGGGCTCCTTAGTGGTGGCATGCAAACCTTTAGTTGCAGCATGCATGTAGTATCTAGTTCCCTGAGCAGGGATCAAACCCAGGCCCCCTGCATTGGGAGTGCGGAGTTTTATCCACTGTGCCACCATGGAAGTCCCAGTCTCCATAAATCTTAAAACTGCTCATCACAAGAAAAAAAAAATTTAAACTACACATAGTGATGGATGTTAATTCAATTTATTGTGGTGGTCATTTCACAATATATCCAAATATTGAATCATTATGTTGTACACCTGAAACTAATATAATGCTGTAGGTCAAAAATACCTCAAAAAAAGTCTCATCTTCCAATATTCAGATTACAATGGCATTGAGACCCCACCCCCATACACACTCATTTTTTTTCCAGAAAGAATTCTAATGGTTCCCCTCCTTAAATTGACCCAAGAATCTCTAGGGTTGCTTCCACACATGCATGACTCAGTCCTCTACTTTATTTGTTTGGTCTAGTCCGCTGGGTTGTTGGCAACCTAATCTTGCCTCTTGAAATGGACTTCACAACTGTCAACAACAAGGTGGTCCCATTTGGTGCTGTCAGTTGACTGATTCAGTTCTCTCCATTTACATATGAGAAAGCTGTCAAACTCAGGTAGCTGGTTCCAGAGTCCTTGCTACTAACCACTACCCCTGTTAATCAGAGGTGGCCCCAACCAAACCACCAGCGTGAACTGGTTCCAGCATAGAGTGCTGACTTGATCCATCCTCATCAAGATGGTTTCTCAAGGTGCCATTTCTACTCTGTCAGACTCAGCTCAGAAGGGTCCTAAAGAAAGACTGCCTGGGCCCTGGAGGATTCTAACTCTTTAGCGGCTTGGATGCAGCTCTTTCCTGTTGAGGAGCATCCACAGGATATCCAGAATGACTGCATGTCCTGAACCAGATGCCCTCCAATGATCTGGACTCTGAGAGCCTGTCCACATTCTCCTTTTATGGAAAGCCTCCTCTCAGAGCACCCTCCTTGTTCCTTCTCAGCAATCTGACCTCATTTGGGACCACTCCAGGCCATTAAACTTCGTTTATGCCAGGGGTCCCCAACCTCCAGGCCGCAGACAGATAACGGTCTGCAGCCTGTTAGGAACCGGGCCACACAGCACGAGGTGCGCGGCGGGCGAGTGAGCGAAGCTTCATCTGCTGCTCCCCATCGCTCGCATTACCACCTGGACCACCCTCCTCATCCCCCCGCCCCCCCTCCCCTGTCCATGGAAAAATAGTCTTCCACGAAACCGGTCCCTGGTGCCAAAAAGTTTCGGGGCCGCTGGTTTATTCCTTTGAACCTCAGTGGGCTGTATTAGGAAGAGGGCGTCAGGATCTCATTCGCTTTGCTGCCATGACAAGCCTTCCTGGATGCAAATAGGTCCCTGGATAGGACAGAAGCAGGCATCCAGGGAGGCTGGGCTGGGCAGATTCAGTTAAGAGCCTTCCCATTGTCCTCCAATTCACGGCTTCCTACTACCGACTTGGCCTTTGTGCCTGAGTCAGCTCTGTCATGCTTGGTTATTTCCTCCCCTCAGGAGGATTTATCTCCTCAGAGGCCCTTAGCCCCACCACCGTTCCCTCAGTTTACCAGACTGCCCAGTATGTCTCAACCCCAGCACCTAGGCTCTAGCTAGAATCCATGCCACAAGCAAGATAGAAAGTAAATTCTGTCCCGTTGGAGGAGAGCTGAGGGATCAGGAAAGGATTCATGGGAGAGTCCATTTTTTCAGAGGGAGTCTGGAGGATTTCAGTAGGTAGCGATGAGGGATGGGAAAGAAGTCATAAATAAAAATAAACAGGGGAAAGGGGAAAGGGGGAGGGATAAATTAGGAGTTTGGGATTAACATGTATACACTATATAAAACAGAAAACCAACAAGGACCTACTGTATAGCACAGGGAACTATATTCAATATCTTGTAATAACCTATAAGGGAAAAGAATCTGAAATATATATATATATGTATGTATGTATGTATAACTGAATCACTTTGCTGTACACCTGAAACTAACACAACATTGTAGGTCAACTATACTCCAATAAAAAAAAAAACCCCAAAACTCTGCAACAAAAAAATAAGATAAACAGCGAAGACACAGGGGTGGGAGTGTACATGGGCACGTTCAGGGAATAAACTGTCCAGTTTGGCTGAAGTGTGGGTGGAAAGGAAGCAAGGTGAAATAAGCCTGGCAAGGTGGGTTGAGGTTAACTTGTGAAAAACATCTGAATGCTGTGGCCTGGGACTGAACTTAATTTAAAGGCAATAAGAAGTCATTTCAATAAGAAGTTATTTCAATGTTTTAGCCGAAGAGTGATGGTGTCAGATCCCCTCTCGACAATCTCAGACCAGATACTCCGGGAGCCTTCTTCTGTATTTTGGTTGACAATTTAGGGGTACAGCCACCACACTACACCTGTGGTTGAGAGAATTAAAGTGAGTGTCTGGATTAGCTTGGCTCCTTTAAAAACACCCGAGACACACCTTGTCCCTTAAGAGGTGCACTGAACCATACCTAAGGGGTGTACTAGGGCAGATTGGCTGTGGCCCTGGAATCATTTCTGAACATCACCTTGACCTGTCCATACCTCATCTTATCTTTGACCACATTGTCTCCAAGTCTTATTTGGTCTGAAGATCTGGTTTTGTTTTGCTTTTCCAGTTCCCATTTTCCGGGCCCACCCAGTACAAGCAGGGCTGGTTGGAGTGCCGTGGGGGGCTGGAAATGAGGAAGGAGGGGCTTCAAAACAGGGTTCCTAGGGCCATGCCAATTTTAAAAAGCCTGTTTGCTGGAACCGATGCTGGGGGATAGAAGCCACGTGGTTGAGGAGGGAAGTGTTCTAGCTGGAGAGTCGCGAGGCTCAGATATGAAGAGCAGAATATGCACATTTGGCCACGACCAGACTTCCATGAGGCTTGATTGGAGGTGGAATAACAGCCACCATGGACCTGAGTGCCTACTGTGCGCTGGGTGCTGTAATGTGTTCTCCATGCATGTTATTCTGTTTAATCCCGAGCCAGCTCTGAGAGGTAGGTGATAGGCTTTTGCATTTTAGTGGTGAAGAAATTGTCTCAGAAGGTAAAGAAATGTGCTTAGGGTCACACATGTTTGTAAGTGGAAGAGCCAGAATTCAAATCCAGAGCTTTCTAGTACCAAGGTCTATTTTCTTTTTATTCATCCTTAAGGCCAGACAGAAAAGGACAAAGCATAAGGACGAACTGGAAGAAAGGACAAGGTCAGATGCACAGAATGCAGGCTGTTGCCAGTTGAGTCCATGCCAGAGCACCCCTCTTCCGGGCAGATCCCTGGTGTGTGGTGTAGGGGCAGCTGAGGCTGTTTAGATATACTCTCTAAGAATCTGGCCTTTCTCTAATTTGTTTTTTTAATTAATTAATTAATTTATTTATTTATTTATTTTTGTCTGTGTTGGGTCTTCGTTTCTGTGCGAGGGCTTTCTCCAGTTGCGGCGAGCGGGGGCCACTCTTCATTGCCATGTGCGGGCCTCTCACTGTCGCGGCCTCTCTTGTTGCGGAGCACAGGCCCCAGGCGCGCAGGCTCAGTAGTTGTGGCTCACGGGCCTAGTTGCTCCATGGCATGTGGGATCTTCCCAGACCAGGGCTCGAACCCGTGTCCCCTGCATCGGCAGGCAGATTCTCAACCACTGCGCCACCAGGGAAGCCCCAGAACCTGGCCTTTCTGATTAGTGACCTGGCTGCTCTTCAGTGGAGATTCCTTTGGCACTTCCTTGGGAACCCCAGGCCCTTGCAGGCAGCTCTGATTTGCGGGATCTAGCCTGGTTTCTATGAGTTGGCTTCATTTGGGAGAAGGAATGGACAATAAAGCTAAGCAGCTACAGCCTCTTGGGTGACCGTAGGAGGAAGGGGAGGTGTGTAAATTAGAGAAGATGGGTCCATGGAAGCGGGGGGAGAAGGATTAGTGACCCGAGCTGTTTCAGGGATTCTTCCCGAACCTCACAGTAACTTCAAACCTGTGAGTCACCCACCTCTACCCTCCACCAAGAAACAAGAGAACTCCCCATGGAGGAAGGAAAATGAAGGGTACTTTGTAAAGTATCAAGAGAAGGACTTAGGCCCAAGTTTATATAAGGTAGGAAAAAGGTAACATGGAAGGCCATCTAAACTAAAGGCAAAGGCAGAGCCACAAAAAGTAAAAAAGGCAGCTTGAAGCCAAGTCCAAAATGCTGGCTGGAGCTCCTTACACACTACTTTGCCTCAAAGCCAATCCTTAGTCATGTGAACTGGGAGTTGGAACTGAATACATAGTTGAGCATCCTACAGTCCCAGGAATGGAGACAGGAGGATGTCACAGTCTGAGGATGTGACAGGATCTGCACTGTCCTGCTCACAGGCCAAAGGCAGTGCTTTAGCTTCTGGTACAACAGTATAGTGACTTTCCTGGGCAGGGCTAACCCCGAGAACATCCATCTCTCAGGCGATAGACTTCAGGGTCTAGGGAGCAGGCCCATGGCGTCTTTACTACTGTTATTTGGCTGTAGTAGAAATGCAGAGAACCTGAGTAATAAAACATCCCATACCATGAAACAAACCAAATATCAATGCTAGGAATATAAACATGTAGATGAGCTAATAGTTGTGAGTAATAATGATAGTTTGAAGCTCTGGAGATACACGTAAATAATAACAAGAAGTAGACCTTGAACTCCTGACAAGCAAAACAGACTGCCATGGCCTTGTGAAGACGTGGTGGTGCTTCAATTCCCGTTTTCTTTCTTTTGCCCACTTTCTTTCCAGCAGGGTGCTGTCCCTGCCTCACCTGGCATGTATAAGAGCAAGCGGGCCAGCCCCTTCCGTGGGGCGGGGGTGGTGGTGGTGGCAGAGCATATGGTCCCGGCACCCGCAGGGGGCAGTTAGGACGCGGCTGGGAGCTCCCCCCACAACTGGCCTTTCCGCTCCAAAGCCGACCTCGCCCAGATGGCTTTCCCGTGCAGTTTGTCAGACAGACCAAAGTTCTCATTCTTCCTCCTTGTTGAGGATTCAAGTACGCCCGACACACCCTCAGAGGCACTGGGCAGGCCTGCTCCTTCACGTGGTGTGAGGCTGGGGAGAAGGGTCTGTGTGCTTATCAGGGTGGTCACATGGACTTAGGTACCGAGTCTCTGAGTCTCGCAGCCCTTGGCTAAGTAGGCATCCATGATGGACATGAGGTTAGGGAATGAATGTCCCCAGATTAACCTGAGGTTGGTTAACAGAGGCGGGATGAGAGAATGGCTGCCAAAGCAAGACTCTCCTCGACCACCTCGGAGTTTCCTGTCTTTAAGAGTATATAACGGGCCTCCCTGGTGGCGCAGTGGTTGAGAGTCAGCCTGCCGATGCAGGGGATACGGGTTCGTGCCCCGGTCTGGGAGGATCCCATATGCCGCGGAGCGGCTGGGCCCGTGGGCCATGGCCGCTGGGCCTGCGCGTCCGGAGCCTGTGCTCCGCAACGGGGGAGGCCACGGCAGTGAGAGGCCCGCATACCGAAAAAAAAAAAAAAAGAGTATATAACAAGCCTGCCTTAGTCATTTTTATGGCGGGGTAATGAAATGAACTGTTTTATACATCTCTCTCACACACACCACATGTTTGAGTGCACATCAATATGCAGTTACTTACATAATCTCAAAGATGATCTCTTGGAAGACTTCGAAAAGATTATGTGGTGACAACAATCCTGAGTACGGAAGGGGGAGAAGTTGGAGAGCCTGAAACAATGATTTGCCAACACAGCTGCTCCAGAGCCCTTGAGAGTCAAGACTCCACTTCTCACAGGCCTGGCATGTGGAGCTGTCTGCCTCAACCCATTCTTTAGCTCCCTTGTAAATAAAACAACTGTGTTAGGGCCTTTACGGGGCTGGGGTAAGGGATTTAGGTAATGCTTTACTCTTTCAGCTGAATTTACTATGGGCAAGGGGACACTATCTCTCTTGGTTTCTAAAACTGATAAACCAAGACTTATCCTTGAAGTTTTGGCAGTGACTCAACAGAGTAGAAAGGTGGATTTGTGATCATGGCTTTCAGGAGGTTAAAAGCAAAAGCCAGAAAACAAGGATTCAAACTTTTCCGAAACGGATTGACCCTCTTTACCCAAGGATCAATACACTCTCCACACGGTCTGCTCCACTCTCCTTTCTGCCCTGTTGAGTCTAGACTGCTGGCTCTGCTGCCGTCTCCTCTGCCTTGGATAGACTGAGATGGGGCGGCTGCATTTGCGCCTTTACAGCGGCTGGGGCCATGAAGCACCATCAGCTTTTCTATTTTCCCAGAGCCTGATCTATTTCCAGTAGAAGCAGTTGGGTATTGACTGTTAAGGGGACAGGTCAAGAGTCATCTTCCCCTTGACTGATGGGTAGAACACAGACCAAAGGGAGAATTAAAGGGAGCTCTGTTCCAGAGAAAATAACTAACAGTGGAGGAAATGTTGGTGCCCCATGAGGTCTAGAGCCTCGTTCACAAGCCTCTGCTGCCGTGTGCCTGTGGTCTCTGCAGACCCCTCCCCTCTGAAATTGAACAGTTGCCTTAGGGACTCTGCAGAGGCCAGGAACTGGAAATATCATCGGCTTTTCTGTTTTTCCAGAGTCTGATCTATTTCCAATAGAAGCAATCATGCACTGGTTAAGGGGCATGGATCAGGAGACATCCTCCCCTTACTAGGTGGCTGGGAGGAAGCCCGGGGGAGACTTGGTTGGATGGCCCAGACAAGGAGATTTGGTGTTAGTCAAAAAATTGGTGGCAATGGCAGGGACAAATTTGCTGCCCTGTCCATGGTAGCTGCCCCTTCCTAGGTGTTACCCCTATGAGAGGGAGGCTTAGTGTGAAGACCCAGACCGGGAACTCTGATATTGGTCCTCTAGAGTGTGGTAGAAACAGTGAGAACACATTTTGACCTTTGACCAGCGGGTGTGGGAGATCCCTTTTCTGGGCCACAGCAGATGTGTGCCTGCCTTTACAGAGGCAGGTGCCTAGAATTACTCATAGCGTTTCTATCATGTTTGAGCTTTAACTATGTGGAAGGGAGCAGTGTGGGTGGTGATTTGCGGTAGAAAAATTTGCATCAGTAGTGATCCTTTCCTTGTGAGGTGGGCTGGAAGAGAGCTCAGGCTGGTTTGCCAGAGCCTGGCCCTGTTTAGAGACCTCTGGAAGTATTTTGTGGAATGATAGGAACAGAAAGGGAAACATTGTTGCCCTGGTCCCACCTGCACAACCTTTCTGGGCCTTTTCTAATATGCCAACAGACTCAACTCACTCTACACCAGCCTGCCTTTCTCCTTTTACCGATACTTCTGGCTTTTCACCTTATGCAAGTGGGGGCCTGCAGTCCCTAATGCCTGTTCTGCGTTCCTGCTTTACTTTTTCTGGAGGGAAAACTGTGTGCTGGTTCATAAGGGAAACGGATCAGTTAGTAGATGATGTCCTCTAGGGCTTTGAAAAGGGCCCAAGGGAGGAAGGAGCCTGGGGGTAATTGAGTATTGACCTCAGGACTAAATTGGCAGTGGTGGAACTAAAGTACGGACAGGTGGAGAAAGGGTGATGGCTTTGTGACACGCAGGAGTCTTTTTTTTTTTTTTTGCGGTATGTGGGCCTCTCACTGTTGTGGCCTCTCCCGTTGCGGAGCACAGGCTCCGGACGCGCAGGCCCAGCGGCCATGGCTCACGGGCCCAGCCGCTCCGCGGCATATGGGATCCTCCCAGACCGGGGCACGAACCCGTATCCCCTGCATCGGCAGGCGGACTCTCAACCACTGCGCCACCAGGGAGGCCCAACGCAGGAGTCTTTTTAGAGTGAAACTCCAACCAGACAGCGCAGCCGTTTCTGATGCCAGCTGTGCTTAAGGGGGCTGTGCCCCTCCTTGTCCATCCTACCTCCTTCTCTCTCATCTCTGTCCGATTTTATCAGAGTCTCTAAAACTAAAACCCATCAGAAGTGGATGAGATGGGACTTCCCTGGTGGCGCAGTGGTTAAGAATCCGCCTGCCAATGCAGGGGACACAGGTTCGAGCCCTGGTCTGGGAAGATCCCACATGCCGTGGAGCAACTAAGCCCGTGAGCCACAACTACTGAACCCATGAGCCACAACTACTGAGCCTGCGCTCTAGAGCCCACAAGCCACAACTAGTGAGCCTGCGTGCCACAACTACTGAGCCCGTGAGCCACAACTACTGAAGCCTGTGCTCCTAGAGCCCACGCTCTGCAACAAGAGAAGCCACCACAATGAGAAGCTCGCACACCACAATGAAGAGTAGCCCCCGCTCGCCACAACTAGAGAAAGCCCGCGTGCAGCAACGAAGACCCAACGCAGCCAAAAAAAAAAAAAAAAGTGGAAAAGTGGATGAGCCACCGCTCAGAAGGACCGTCTCCTCTGGTTGCTGGGGAAAACCTTCATCGCCCCCACCCCCTCCCATCCCCTCACAACCCCTTCTGCCTGGAGCCTCCCACCATTTGGCTACTCCTACTTGGAAGGAGGTGTGCCCTGGGGGCCAAGGGCAAGGCCTCCCTCCCCTGACCCTACCCCACCCCTACTCCTCCCTTCTCCCATGCTTAGGCACGGGAGGCCAGGAAGGAGAGCATTAACCCGGGGCGCTATGGTGTCAGGCTTAGGGACTAGCCTGCAGGGGCTCTCCTGCCCCCAGGTTTGCTTCATGGCCGCACTGTCTGCGAGAGGGACTCAGCCTCTGCTTCTCAGGGGGCCGCACCTCAGCCCCTGTTGGCTATCCCTGATGGAAGGGTTGGCATCTCACACCCCGCGGGCCGACCTCCTCCTCCCGGCCCTCCACCAGCTCTTTCCTTCCTCCCTGCCACTCTCCTTCCCTCTCTTGCCTTCCTGCCCTTCTCTTCAGGTCTGTGAGGGTGACTCTCCTAGTAGAACAGGCTGTAGCTCAGGCTCTGACCCGGGGACCAGCGGAAGGCCCCCAAGAGAGCAGCTCACTTTCCCTGGTAGGGGTGGCATGTGCGGTCTGCCTTAGCTCGTGTTGGCGATGGCTGGTGGTCTGGTCACATGACCCCAGAGCTGGACCTCCTGCAGGTGGGTGGGGCCTTTATGCTTTAAAGGGGGTCTTCTCCAGCTGGTTTCTTGCAGAACATTCTGTGTTCTCAGACTTGGTGCAAACGTGGGTAGGGGGTCTTGGTGGACCTGGTATGTGCTAACTTTCTGGATGTGCTCTAGCTGCCCTAGGCTGTGAGGGCCTGAGGGGCACCATGAGGGAGACACAGTGGGATCAGGTAGGGCCGGAGGCAGTCAGCAGCAGGTGACACTTGGAAGGGTTTGGTGCCAACCCCTGGGCTTTTCTTTACTTCAGACCTGACGTAAAGGCCAGAGCAGCAGGCAACGAATGACCATAACACATAACTGGTGCAGGAAGTGGGGTCAATATCTGTGCCTCTCTCCCCCCAAAACGGGAGGCTCTGGCAGATGGGGGAGGGAAGCACCACAGCAACAGAGCCTGATGATATACAAGAGGTTCACATTGGAAGGAATAGGCAAGGCAGGGTAAGCAGGCTTAGGACTGGCTAGCTGGAATAATTTCCCTGGGCTCCAGGAGCTGTCCCTGCTTGTCTGGTACCTGGCCCTGGGGCGGTTAGGGCAGGTGGATAGTGGCTGGAGTGGAGAGTTGGGGGTGGGGTACTCTGGAGTAGTTGATTCACACTGAAATGACCTCACCCACAAGTTGTTTGTTATCTCTAGGAATTGGCTACCCTGAGGGGGCAGTCCCTCTAGGGTCAGCAAGGCCCAAGAGCCCAGATGTCAGAGCATCAAAATACAAAAAATAAAAGACCTGGTTATTACACAGGGGACCACAGGTCAGCAACTTAGTGTCAACTGAAGAAAACAGAAGTCTTTGCATTGTACTAGCAACTTTTCTCTAAGTTTATTTCGAAATTTAAAAAAAAGAAAAGAAAAAGAGAGAAAAGACAAAAAAGGGCCCATCCAGAATATCATAGTCCTTGAAGGAGGACCCTATCTTTCCCTCTCCTACATTTTGTTTCCATGGCCAGACAGACAGCCCAGCCCACCCCACTGCAGTGGAACTCAGGCCTTAGTAACTAGAACTCACTAGAAGAAGGCAGACAATTGTTGAGTAGATTTGGTATGGTCCCATAAGTCTACCATATTCGTAAACCCCTGGAAGGCAGAAATTGGGGCCAAAATTGCAAGCCCCCCAGCAGACCTGCTGGTACTGGAAACGTAGAGATTCAGCCTTCTACAACCACTAAATCTCAGGAAAAACAATCTTGGGACAACAGGACATCTTAGAATTGGCCACATGAATAGCCAGACAGATGCAGCATCTAACTAAAACACTTAACAATATAACTAAGCTTTTACATGAGGTGCTGGGAACTCCTACAGACCTTTCTCCTGGGCATCCCCTGCAGCCTGGGGTGACTGGCTGTGTGCCTTGTTCCGGGGTCCCTCCCGATGGCAAGTGGACTTTCCATACTCAGCTGGGTGTGGCAAACCAGCAACACCTACATGCAAGTATACTTACAAGAGTCTTGGCACATTGACCTAATGTCAGGGGGGAATTGTGGGAAAATAAAGTTGAGCGCAGTAAGTCACTGCTAGCAAAATGACATTTGACCAAACCATTCACATTGGCCAGGTCAGAAACTGTCAGAAGCCCCAGCTCTAATCACTATGTCTGATAAGTTCCTTACAAGAAACCTGTCCTGCTTCTTTTGATCTCCCCCCAAACCCTGCAATGTGATGACTACCCCGGTATAATTAAAAATTCCTGCAGGTAGGGCTTCCCTGGTGGCGCAGTGGTTGAGAGTCTGCCTGCTGATGCAGGGGATGCGGGTTCGTGCCCCGGTCTGGGAGGATCCCACATGCCGCGGAGCGGCTGGGCCCGTGAGCCATGGCCGCTGAGCCTGCGCATCCGGAGCCTGTGCTCCGCAATGGGAGAGGCCACAACAGTGAGAGGCCCGCGTACCGCAAAAAAAAAAAAAAAAAAAAAAAAAAAAAAATTCCTGCAGGTAGGCTTCTATCCCATACGTGTGTGTGTGTGTGTGTGTGTGTGTATCCCCACCCAGGGCCAGGTGTGCTCTCTCTCTCTCTCTCTCTCCCTCCACTTGAACATGAGAAAGCCCTTTAACCAGTGGGTCCTCCCACCCAGGGATGGGCAAAGTGAGAGGAGTCCCTGGGAGAGAGAGAGAGAGAGAGAGAGAGAGAGAGAGAGAGAGGGTGGGCAGGCACCTGGTTCTGGGGACATACATATAAAAATAAACCTCTGAATCGCTTGAAAACATTGGCTCTGGTGTGGTGTGTTTTGACATCCAATACCTTTAAGCAGGAGAGAACAGCAGACCCAGCACTGAGCTGAGTCAGATCATAATGATGAGAGTCCTAGGTAGAACACTGGGCTTGGGGAAGAAGCATAGATTCAGTAACTAGAGCAAGGGACAAGGGAGCCTGGACCTTGGGACAAGGCATGTGCAAAGTGGTAAAGAGCATGACTTTGCTGCCTTTCCGTTCATTTAGAGCGTCCATCATGCAGCAGGTGCAGGTGCTGGGCTACATGCTGACTATACAGTGACAGCTAAGACAGGATTGTCCCAGCCCTGGTGAAGTGGGTGAACAGAAATGGCTTCTGCTCCACTGCTAGCTATGTGATCTTGGGCAAATCACTTCAGCGCCTTATGATTTGGTTTTCTCAACTGTAAAATAAGGATGATAATACCTACCTCACATGGTTGTTTTGAAGCAGTGGCAGCTCCTGGATTTCCATACAGGAGTGACTCAGTCACAGTTTAGTTGGAGGGGACAGTTTAGTTGAAGAGGACAGCCTAAAAAATAGCTGGGTCACAGTGTGTAAAAAATACCAAGGAATCAGCAGTGTCTTTTCATTCTGTATATAATTATCTGGAGTTGTTTTTCAGAGATATGATGGAGATGGGAGGAAAGCTAAAACTTTCCTTCCCCCTGACATCCTTCAAGCCACCTCCTGACTCAAATACTTCATGAGGACAAAGCAAAATAATGTGTGTAAAGTGCTTACTACAGTACCTGGAACATAGTAAGTGGAACCTTAACAAAATCCAATTATACAATTTGCCAAAAAGACTGGACTTACAAAACCATAATCCAGCAGGTTGGGCTAGATTTACAGTAATTCTTAGTTCTCGCTACACCTCAGCATCATCTCAGGAGGTGTTAAGGGATACCTGTGCCTAGGCCCCAGCCCCAGAGGCTCTGAATCAATTGCTCTGGTCTGGATCCCTAAAATCTGTATATATATATATATATATATATATATATATATATTTTTTTTTTTTTTTTTTTTTTTTTTTTTTTTTTTTTTTTGCTGCACAGCATTTGGGATCTTAGTTCCCCGACCAGGGATAGAACCTGCGCCCCCTGCATTGGAAGCATGGAGTCTTAACCATTGGACTGCCAGGGAAGTCCCTAAGATCTGTATTTTAAAAATCTCACAAGGTGATTCCTAATGTATGGCAAGGGTTGAGACCAATATTAGGGCCTGGAGATGCTGCTAAGTCTGGAACTGGGGGTCAAATTATCATCTCCTAGCAAGAAGGGAGACCTGAAGACCCTGGGAATGAGTCATGGCCCTTAAAAGTAGGGTTGGGGGGATGGTGACCACATTGATCAAACTACAAGGTGGGTGGCTGTTCTTTTTCCTTTTCTTTTTGCTTTTATTATTATTTTAATTTTTTGCTTTCAAAGATATAGCATTATGTCAATAGAACTATAACCACAGTGTTCTTTCTTATGCTTTTCCCAATGGAAATGCCACATCATAAAACACTTTGGGAACTCACTGGCTAATTGAATGAATAATTCAATCTTCAGGAAATTAGATGCAGCATAAACATCCTTTTATAAAATTTTGACTTTGAGCTCAACATGTTGCTTGGCAAATACATTTGAGAATATGTGCATCTTGTTTATTTCTGGGTTCACAGCATCTATTCCAGTGACTTTATACAGAGTAGGCTCTCAGTAATTGTTTGTTGAATGAATGAAGGAAGGAAGGAAATTAACATGGCTCCCCAGACTGATCAATGGAACTGAGCTTAGCTGCTAAGACATATTCTAGTTTAGGAATGCATACATGTGAGACAAGTCTCTTGTCTTTATATTAGGAAGTTAATGTTAATTTTAAAATAACTAATTGTAACTAAGGATTCTCATATGTGCTGCCACCCTCAGAAGACTTGAGTGAAGGGGAGTTAGAGTTATGACTCTGAGCTGGTATATCAATAGTTCTGATACTTCCTCCTTGAATATGTATCACTAGGTCAGTGCAAACTTGCATCTTGACCATTAAAAAAAAATAGTTGGGTCACAGTGTGTAAAAAATAGACACATAGATCAATGGAACAGAAGAAGGATCCTAGACTAGATGAACGCAAATATGTTCAATTGATTTTTTATGAAAATGCAAAAGCATTACAATGGAGAAGGAATAGTATTTCCAACAAAGAATGCTAGAACAATTGGACATCCATACACAAAATCAAAATGACCCTCAACCTAAACCTCATACCATACACAAAAATTAATTCCAAATGATAATAGATTTAAATAAAAACAAAATTATTTTTAAAAATTTAGAAGAGATCATAGGAGAAAATCATTGATATCCAGGCCTAGACAGAGTTCTTAGGACATGATGCTAAAAGCATGATACATTAAAAAAAACAAATTAATAAATTGGACATCATATTTTCCCTGGAAAGATCCATTAAGAGAGTGAAAAGACAAGGTAGAGACTGGGAGAAAATATTTATAAACTGGATTCGTTTCCTAGGACTGCTATAACAAATTACCACAACTTTGGTGGTTTAAAACAACAGAAATTTATTCCCTCACAGTTCTGCAGGGCAGAAGTCAAATATCAAGGTGTCAGTATATTTCTCTGAAGGCTGTAAGCAAAGGATTCTTCCTTGCCTCTTCCTAGTTTCTCATGGTTGCTGGCAATCCTTAGCATTCCTTGGCTGTAGATGCATTACTCTAATCCCAGCTTCCTTTGTCACATGGTGTTCTCCTTAAGTGTCTGTGTCCAAATTTTCTTCTTTTTATTAGGACACCAGTCATTGGATTAGGGCCCATCCTCATCCAGTATGACTTCATCTTACCTTGATTATATCTGCAAAGATCCTATTTCCAAATAACATCACAGTCATAGGTACTGGGGTTTTGGGGGAACACGATTAAGCCCACAACTTAAACCATATATTCAAAAAAGGCCTTATATCTATAATATATAAAGAACTCTCAAAACTCAACAATAAAAACACAATCCATCCAGTTATAAAATGGGTACAAGACATCAGCAGATATTTCACCAAAGAGGAGACATGTATGGCAAATAAACACAGGAACAAATATTCAACATCATTAGCTACCAGGGAAATACAAATTAGAACCACCAGGAGTTATCACTACACACCTATTAGAACAGTTAAAATAAAAAATAGTGATAATACTAAATGCTGGTGAGGATGTGGAAAAATTGGATCACTCATGCACTGCTAGTGGGAATGTAAAATGGTACAGATACTCTGGAAAACAGTTTGGCAATTTCTTATAATTTTAAATATACACTTACCACATGACCCAGCAATCCCACTCCTGGGCATAAAGAAATGGAAACTTATGTCCACACAAAAAAGTGTACACTATTGTTCATAGCAGTTTTACTTGTAATAGCCAAACATTGGAAATAATTCACATATTCTTCAGTGAGTGTTGGTTGCACAAACTCTCGTATATGGTGGAACACAGTAAAAAAATAAATGAACTATTGACGCATGCAACAATTTGGATGGATCTCAATGACATCATACGTAGTGAAAAAAATCTCAAAAGGTTATATACCGTTTTATTCCATTTACATAGCATTTTGAAATGACAAAACTTCAGAGATGGAGAACAGATTAGTGGTTGCCATGGGACAGGGATGGGGGTTAGGTGCAAATCCATAGAGGGAGCACCAGGAAGTTATTTTGTGGTAATGGAAACAGTTCTGTGTCTTGATTGTGGTAGTGGTTACACAAATCTATACTTGGGATGAAAATGCATAGAGCTATATACACATAAGTGAATGTAGGTTTAAAAACTGTGGAAAATGAATAAAGTGTTTAATGATATTATACTAATGTCAGTTTTCTGATTTTGATATTGTACTACAGTTATATAAGATGTCACAATTGGGGGAAGCTGGGGGCAGGGTGTGTGGATCTTTCTACTATTTTTGCAACTTCCTGTGAGTCTATAATGATTTCAAAGCTTTTTTAATGGTCTGAATACCAGGTGTGTGTGTGGATTCCATTAAATTATCTTCATCATCTTTGCAGGATCATCAGAGTTATTATAAGCTCTGTGTAGTAATAATAAAGATTTATCAGGTACTTAGTATGTGTGAGCTACTGTGCTAAGCATTTTACATTCATTATCCCATCTGATTCATACTCTAGCCAGAAGAAATAAGTAGCATTATGTCACCTGCCTTTTATAGATCAAGAAACTGAAAATCGGAGAAGTTCTGTAACTTGCCCCAGGCCACAGGGCTATAAGTGGCAGAACAAAGGCTTGAACATGGATCTATCTGACTCCAAAGCATGTGATTGAAAACACAATGCCATAATGACTCCATACTCGGGCAGTTGTGAGGCAAAAATGAGCCATCATATGTCAGTTGCCTAGCTCAATGTCTGGAACATGACCAACATTCAGTGACCAGCATGCTTTTACTATCATCATCTTCATTACAGATGATCCCCGACTTACAATGGTTCAACTTGAGGATGTTGCAAAAGCGATATGCATTCAGTAGAAACCCTACTTCGAATTTTGAATTTGATTTTTTTTCTGGGCTAGTGATATGCGGTCAGATACTCTCTCGTGATGCTGGGCAGTGGCAGCCATAGCAGCTCCCCGTCAGCCACGCAATCATGAAGGTAAACACCTGATACCCTTACAACAATTCTGTACCCAGACAACCATTCTGTTTTCACTTTCAGGACAGTATTCAATAAATTACATGAGGTATTCCCACTTTATTATAAAATACTTTGTGTTAGATGATTTTGCCCAACTGTAGGCTTATGTAAGTGTTCTGAGCATATATAAGGTAGACTAGGCTATGATGCTCTGTAAGTTAGGTGTATTCAATGCATTTTCAACTTCATGATTTTTTTCAACTTATGATGGGTTTATTGGGACATAACCCCATTGTAAATGGAGGAAGTTACGTATTATTTACTTACGTATTATTTACTAATTGTGGTCTTAGCCTTAGACCTGAGGAGCATCTGGTCCTTATGCATAGGGCAATGTGAAAAATGCCGTAAGAGTCAGATTCTCATTTGTAAAATCATAAAAATAACAGCCACACAGGGTGATTGTGAGTTTTGAGTAAAATTAAAGGTGATAATATACGTGAAGAGTGCTCTGTAAACAACAAAGGTCCCCACATGCTAGCTGCAGTGCATTTTATTCTATTACTTTACCTGGAGATTGGCAGCTAAAAAGCTTTTTGCCTCTCAGCCATGCCACAATCCACAAGCTCATCACCCTGCTCACTCGCTATGTGTTTCTATGGCATCAATCACCATAGTTTCTAGATTCTTTGACAGAAATATTAGGTGAAAGGAAGCTTAATGGAAGGAATCTGTGAATTTGATTTCAAAGAACTCCATCCTCTCCAGCTTGAAGCAGCGTTAAGCTGAGCAGCAGGTCACATATTCACTGATTTTCCATTCACTGCTTCCAGGTTCCTTTTGCAAAACTTAACGTGATGAACTTAAAGTTTTTAAAATTATTATTATTTTTATTGAAGTATAGTTACTGTACAATATTGTATAAGTTAGAGGTGTACAATATAGTGATTGAAAATTTTAAAGGTTGTACTCCATTTATATTACTATCAAATATTGGCTATATTTCCCGTGTTGTAAATCTATCCTTGTAGCTTATATTATACCTAATAATTTGTACGAAACTTAGAGTTATTTTTGAGGGTTTCAATAATTGATAGCTTTCCCCCAAATCGTCTTTCCTGCTGGTGTAGAATTTCATGGTCGTTCCTCTACATCAGGGGTTGGCCAACTGTGACCCGTGGGCCAAATATGGCCTCCCATCTGTTTTTGTATGGTCCTTGAACTAAGTGGTTTTGTCTTTATATTTTTTATTGCTTGAAAAAAAGTAAAACATCAGAGAATAATATTTCACAACACATGAAGATTACATGAAATTCATACTTCAGTGTCCATAAATAAACTTCTGTTGGAACATAGATACTCTCATTGTTCAGGCAGAATTGAATAGTTGTAAAGCTGAAAATTTTCTTAGCTGGCCCTTTACATATAAAGCTTGCCAACCCCTGCTCTGCATAAGAACATCAATCATCCCAAATGAACTTATCTACGAAAAAGAAACAGACTCACAGACATAGAGAACAGACTTGTGGTTGCCAAGGTGGGGTGGGGGAGGGATGGATTGGGGGTTTGGGGTTAGCAGATGCAAACTGTTATATGTTTTCGGTTGGCCAAAAAGGTTCGTTCGGTTTTTTTGCATACGATGGCTCTAGTAGCACTTAGTTGTCTTTAACTTCATTCCAAAACAATTTTGTTAGATTGTATGTGACAGCTGTCATATCAGCGTGCATTTATAAAATGACATCAAAATTGGTGAATTTTTGTGTAGCCATTTTAATATTGAAGATGGAAGAAAAAAAGCAACATTTTAGGCACATTATGCTTTATTATCTCAAGAAAGGTAAAAACGCAACTGAAATGCAAAAAAAGATTTGTGCAATGTAGGGAGAAGGTGCTGTGACTGATTGAACGTGTCAAAAGTGGTTGGCGAAGTTTCGTGCTGAAGATTTCTCACTGGACGATGCTCCACAGTTGGGTAGACCAGTTGACATTGATAGCGATCAAATTGAGACATTTATTGAGAACAATCAACATTATACCACGCGGGAGATAGCTGACATACTCAAAATATCCAAATCAAGCGTTGAAAATCAGTTGCACCAGCTTGGTTACATTCATCACTTTGATGTTTGGGTTCCACATAAGTTAAGCGAAAAAAACCTTCTTGACCATATTTCTGCATGTGGTTCTCTACTTAAACGTAATGAAAACATTCCTTTTTAAAACAAACTGTGACGGGTGATGAAAAGTGGATACTGTACAATAATGTGGAACAGAAGAGATCGTGGGGCAAGCGAAATGAACAACCACCTACCACACCACAGGCCAGTCTTCATCTAAAGAAGGTGATGTGTATATGGTGGGATTGGAAGGGAGTCCTCTATCATGAGTTCCTTCCAGAAAACCAAACGATTAATTCCAACAAGTACTGCTCCCAACTAGACCAACTGAAAGCAGCACTCGACGAAAAGCGTCCGGAATTAGTCAACAGAAAACGCATAATCTTCCATCAGGATAACACAAGACTGCATGTTTCTTTGATGACCAGGCAAAAACTGTTACAGCTTGGCTGTGAAGTTCTGATTCACCCGCCATATTCACCAGACATTGCCCCTTCGGATTTCCATTTATTTTGGTCTTTACAAAATTCTCTTAATGGAAAAAATTTCAATTCCTGGAAGACTGTAAAAGGCACCTGGAACAGTTCTTTGCTCAAAAAGATAAAAAGTTTTGGGAAGACGGAATTATGAAGTTGCCTGAAAAATGGCAGAAGGTAGTGGAACAAAAGGGTGAATACGTTGTTCAATAAAGTCCTTGGTAAAAATGAAAAATGTGCCTTTTATTTTTACTTAAAAACCAAAGGCACTTTTCGGCCAACCCAATAGAATGGATAAACAACAAAGTCCTACTGTATAGCACAGGGAACTATATTCAATATTCTGTGATAAACCATAATGGAAAAATATGAAAAATAATGTATAACTGAATCACTTTGCTGTACAGCAGAAATGAACACAATATTGTAAATCAACTATACTTTAATAAAATAAATTTTTAAGAAAAGAACATTGATGATCCAATATGGAGGCCAATAAAAGCTAGCTAGTTCGACACTCAACCTACATTGAGCCCTACCCCTCATCCCTACACACCATTCTCCTCTTCACTCCCCCCCACCCCCCATATTTCTAACCAAATCTATCTCCCACACTATATTGCAAGCTCTTTGGAGGGAATGATCCATTTTTTTCTCCTTGTATCCTACAAGGTGCCTGGCACAGTGTTTTACTCATAATAGACAAGTGATGAGTGTGTTTTAAACAACAGAGCTGTATAAAATTTCCATAGCAACTGGGTTTCTGAAGCGTCACCATGCAGAATTCTTTATACCCAATCAATTCCATTCAGTGCCTGAGGTCAGATGTAGAGATGTTACAGGTAAAATAGTATTTACACTCGATTGCAGGAAGATTCAGGAATCACAGTTCTGTTTCAATGTCTGTTGTTTTTACTCTTGGAGTAAAGAAGACCTTCTCAATATGTCAGAAAACCCCCCAACCATAAAAAGATTGATACATTAGACTACATAGTAATAAAGAATTTATGAATGGCAAAACCACCTAAACAGAGTAAAGAGACAAATGAACTGGGGAGAAGAGGGATTAATATAAGATAAAGGGCAAATTTCCCTAAATGAACAGCTCTTACAAGTCAATAGGAAAAAGACCAACAGGCCTTAGAAAAATAGGTGAAGAAGATGAACAAACAGTTCACAGAGGAGCAAATACAAATGGCTATTGACATAAGAAACGATGCTCAGGGAGGTCCTAAGTGCAACCCTCGGTCCCAGCTAGTTCTTGCCCGTGGGAGGCAGTGGAACCCGGGAGAAGTCCAGCACGAATCCCTCCTCCCTCATCTTCATCACTTAGGGAGCGGTCATTTCATTCAGCAGTCACTTACCACGCACCTGCTACAAACCAGATGCTGTGCGAGGTACTCATGTGCTTATCTTTTTTCTAAATTGAGGTAGCGTTCATACCCACCACCTATCAAAATACAGAACATTTTCATCTCCCCAGAAAAATTTCTTATGCTTCTTCCCAGTCTATCTCTGCCCCAGACCTTTATTTTGATTTCTATTATCAGGGATTAGTTTTGCCTCTTGGAGAACTTCATATAAAGGGAATCATACAGCAAAAAAGAAGATGCTCAGCTTCGGTAATAAGAGAAATGCAAATCTAAATTCCACCACGATACCATTTTTCACCTATAACACTGACAAAGGTTAATGACATATTTCACTCATGAAAGTGTGGGGAAACAAGCACTCTCATGCACTGCCGGTAGAAGCATACATTTTCTCTGTATAAAAATACTCATGCCTTAAAAAAAAACAGAAAAGAAAAGAAAATATGCATGCCTTTTGACCAAACAGTTCCACTTCTAGGAATTTATTCTGCAGATATACTCATATATGTGTTAAATAATTTACACACAAGGTTAATCATTGCAACATTTAAAAAATAACAGCAAAATATTAGAAACAAGCAAAATATAAATCAGTAGGTGACTGATTAAATAAATGATGTTAACTCTATAAATAGAATACTCTGCAGCCATAAAAAGAATAAGGAAGGGTTTTACATGAAAGAAAATGATAGAATTTTCAACGTATGTATACCCTCTTGTAAATTTTGAATTTATAGCATGTAATGCATTACTTATACAAAAGTAAATTTAATTTTTAAAATGTGTTTATTTCTTGTTTCTTGATGGCGGATATTCAGGGTTTGTTTCATTGCCATTCCTTAGACGTATGCTAGACAATTCTATCTGTTCAGTAGTTAATAAAACTTATTAAATAAATGTTTGTTTGGAAGGGTAAGGATTTGCCGATTTAGGGAATACTTTAGGCTATTGGTCATGAATTTTAGCACATAAAATTTGAGTCTGGGGCTTCGCAATGAAAATCAAGGTTTATGGAAATATAAACACATTTTAACTTAGTCACAGGCACTGATGGTGATGAATATAGGCAAAATCTCTCACTTATAGTGAATCATTAATTTTGATAATTGAAGTGTAAATAGGACCATAAATAGAATTTCCAATTATTCTCCTATGCCAAATACATCAGATTGGGTTTAGTCATGACATATTTATAATGAGTGATATTTCTTCCTATTTTCTGCACCCTGTTCTGTGCAGTCTAGTATTGATCATGAGAGAATGAAGGACTCTGCCTCTTCCCAGGTCTGTTTTGATTTGTTATCCTTCCGGATAAATGTCAAACAAATTGGGAGCTTTAATGGCTCCTTCATAAGCTAACCAAAGGAGAAAAATTCTTTCTTCTCTGAGTGTATTGTTTCTAGGGATGAGATTGGATTGAAAGCACATCCATACACATATAAAATTAACTGTTATAATAGCAATTAATTTTGCTTATACTAACAACTGGGTGTGAACATCCTCAAAGTGCAATGTAAGTCTTCAGTATCCAAATAATATACTACATGATTTTAAAACTCTAGGAGTAGTCAATGCTTTCCAACGACACTAACAATATCACACTCTAGTGCAAGGGTTATTGCTTGTTTGCTGATCTGTCTCCCCCACTGGCTTGGGAGCTCTGTAAAGGCAGGGATCATGCATATTTTCATCTTTTTAGCTTCCTTCTCTAGGTTCTCATAATCTTTGTCATAGAATAGATGCTCAGTTGGTTGTCAAATGAATAAGTCCCCTCTCCCTGTTGTTATCTGCCACATTTAAAAAAGCAAGAGTAGAGACTTTATTGTGTACGTTTTGGGGTCAAAGTAATAGGCAGAGGGCAAGCAGGACTCCCCAGTCGTGCTTTACTGTCCCTATGAACCCCCGACCAACCATGCCCTAAGTCATATGGTCTACAACTACTGGCACTCAAAAAGAATCAAGTGTAAGAACCCCAAAGAGTAAAAAAGCACTAACTTGGAAGCACTGTACTCTTGGCCCCCATACTAATTTGTACCTTGTTAATTTTAATTTAATAGTCTTTGCTGCTTGATTCATTTACCAACATGGATAACACAGGTCCAGACAACATCCAACAGAAAAGTTTAGAATTCAAATGAATTTGTTTATGGTTTAAACCTCTGTTCATTCGTTTAATGAAAATTAAATGCTTAAAATTCATTCGAGTACATGTTCCTAACTAGATTTATCGCTTTTATCCATTTCTGTCTCTAAACCTCTTGCTACTCTATAAACCAGGAGTTGGCAAACTCTGACCCATGCATAGATCAGTCACTTATTTTTGCAAATAAAATTTTATGAGAACACAGACACATCCATTTGTTTATGTCTGGGGCTGCTTTCACAACAGAGTTGAGTAGCTATGGCAGAGACTGAGTGGCTCCCAAGCCTAAAGTACTTACTATTTGGCCCTTTACAGAAAAAAACTTCACTGACTTCTGCTATTTCTGCATGATCGTATGACAAAAGATCTAAAGGAGGGTACATTGCCTCAACAAATAACTAATATTTAACTGAACTCAAATGTGTGCCAGACCCTAGGAATTAAAAGACGATGAAGACCCTGAATAGTGTTTGTACAAGATACACTATCAGCACCAAGAAAAGTACATATTCCCATTCCAGGTG